>NC_092231.1:36411285-36458785 GCF_036320965.1 Panulirus ornatus | reverse complement strand
GCCAAATCAGCCACAAGATTGTAAGGAATGGGGGACCTATAACATAAGTGATAAAACCCTGAATGGAAAGGTATAAAGGATGGAACACTTTAAGATTAAGAAAGCGAAAAGGATCTCATAAGAAAATCGGATCAGAATTTAAGAAAATGGCAAAATATTCTTAAAATGGGTAAATAGAAGAAAACAGGTAAGATAGACGAAAAAAGGTAAGTGTAAGGAATGAAATCATAATAGGCAAGGGTTGGAATAATAACACTAACGAAGGATAAAAACTGGAAGTGATGAAAAGAGACGTATAGGAACAAAGGAATGGAGAGATAGGAGGCAAGAAGAGAGGTAGAGCGCCTAAAGAATGGAAAAGCTAGGCGTACACATAGACTGGTGAGGGAGATGGTGAAGAGCGGTGGTGAAGCTGCATTAGAGTGGGTCTGGAAAGCGAGTATGGAACCATGGAACAATGATCAGGTGCCTGGTGACTGGAACATGGCAGCAGTTGTTGCACTGTATAAAATAAAGTGGCTGATGACTTGACCAAAGCAGCAGCTGTTCCACTGTACAAAAGGAAGTGGAGGTCAAGTGAATGTAGTAACTATAACGGAATATGGCGTCTCACTGGCATAAATAGGAGCTCGTGGGTCGTACCGCCGTGCTCAAGGCTCGTACCCTAAGGATGAAAGGATTGGTCATGTCGTGCTCAAGCAAAGGCTAAGCAAAGCCTCTCCACATTACTCATTCATGCCCACCTGCCAGGCAGCTGTGGCAGTGGTTTCTTAAATCACCGATCAATCAATTTGAGGAACAGGAAATTCATTTATTCGTGAAGTCAATGCGTGCACCAGGTGCCCAGACACTCCCAGGTTTCACAGGCTCGGCTAAAACAGCAAGAGAATATATAAATGTATATTTGTATGACGGTTTGGTAAATTACAAGTTTTTAGTGGACTGCTTACGTCAGGTGCCTCTCTAAAAAGGAATCGTAGCCTTGTTCTGGCAGTGGATCCCCAGGTGGAAGTCTGATTCACAATTTAAATGTTCTGTGTTCTAGTGTTCTCCAAGCCCAGGTGTCCCAGTTTCCTGGTCTCTCGTTTTTGGTTCTTGGAGGCCAGAGGGATCCGGTTTTCTGAGCCAGTCATTCCGGTTCTCGGAGGCCGAGCGACGAGGTGATCCAGTCACTTTGGTTCTTGGACGTCAAGTCTTTGGTCCAGTCAATTTGGATCAGGAGGCCAAGTGGAACCGGTCTCTTGAAATAGTCATTTTGGTTCTCTGAGGCTGGATGGATCCGGTTTTCTAAGCCAGTGGTTCTCGGAGGCCGAGTGCTTCCGATTTTGTGATGCAGCAACTTTGGTTACCGGACGTCAAGTGTGTCTTCAGCGACTTTATCCAATCATTTCGGCTCTTGGAGGCCAGATGGGTCTAGTTCCCTAAGCCAGTCATTTTGGCTTTTGGAGGCCAGGTGGTTCTCGTTTCCTCAGCCATTCTGGTTCTTGGAGACCGAGAGAGACTGAAGAAAATGGTGTAAATGACATTGTGGGGAACCATACTATTTCAGAAATGGCTTCCTGCAGAAGAAAGGGACTCGAATATTGATTGATAAACTTGACCCATTCAGAATCATGAGGACAGGTAAAAAAGGATAGTAAATCACACACACACACACACACACACACACACACACACTAACAAAAGATTTAAGTTTTTCATATATATATATATATATATATATATATATATATATATATATATATATATATATATATATTTTTTTTTTTTTTTTTTTTCATACTATTCGCTATTTCCCGCGATAGCGAGGTAGCGTTAAGAACAGAGGACTGGACCTTTGAGGGAATATCCTCACCTGGCCCCCTTCTCTGTTCCTTCTTTTGGAAAAAAAAAAAAAAAACCCGAGAGGGGGAGGATTTCCAGCCCCCCGCTCCCTTCCCTTTTAGTCGCCTTCTGCGACACGCAGGGAATACGTGGGAAGTATTCTTTCTCCCGTATCCCCAGGGATAATATATATATATATATATATATATATATATATATATATATATATATATATATATATATATATATATATACACACACTACTTGTACTCAGCAGAGATCTACGTGAGACATTATAGGTATAAGCTACACCAACATTAACACTGCAATGTCGAAAACGCCAAAGCAACGCATGTGATACTTGCTTTAAAAAAGAAGAAAAAAGAATTGTTAAGACTTGAAGGCGTTGGGATGATTTCTCACTTGCATTGTAAACAAGCTGGCTCTGCCAGGTGTACGTGCCAAGGCTAACAATATGACTTACTCAGATTTATTCAATCATTGATATCATCTGATTTTTTGGGTACAGCCTGACCGCACCTGACGCACCGACAACGCAACACGAGGGAAAACCACACACACACACACACACACATACACACACACACACACACACACACACACATACACACACACACACACACATACACACACACACATACACACGCACACACATACACACGCCCTTAACCCCCTGTACACGACGGTACGACGCTTGAACACGACCGTGCGACGCTTGAACACAACCGTGCGACGCTTGAACACAACCGTGCGACGCTTGAACACGACGGCACGACGCTTGAACACAACGGTGCGACGCTTGAACACAACCGTGCGACGCTTGAACACAACGGTGCGACGCTTGAACACGACCGTGCGACGCTTGAACACGACCGTGCGACGCTTGAACACAACGGTGCGACGCTTGAACACGACCGTGCGACGCTTGAACACAACGGTGCGACGCTTGAACACAACCGTGCGACGCTTGAACACAACGGTGCGACGCTTGAACACGACCGTGCGACGCTTGAACACGACCGTGCGACGCTTGAACACAACGGTGCGACGCTTGAACACGACCGTGCGACGCTTGAACACAACCGTGCGACGCTTGAACACAACGGTGCGACGCTTGAACACGACGGTACGACGCTTGAACACAACGGTGCGACGCTTGAACACAACGGTGCGACGCTTGAACACGACCGTGCGACGCTTGAACACAACGGTGCGACGCTTGAACACGACCGTGCGACGCTTGAACACAACGGTGCGACGCTTGAACACAACCGTGCGACGCTTGAACACAACGGTGCGACGCTTGAACACGACCGTGCGACGCTTGAACACAACGGTGCGACGCTTGAACACGACCGTGCGACGCTTGAACACAACGGTGCGACGCTTGAACACGACCGTGCGACGCTTGAACACAACGGTGCGACGCTTGAACACGACCGTGCGACGCTTGAACACAACGGTGCGACGCTTGAACACAACCGTGCGACGCTTGAACACAACGGTGCGACGCTTGAACACGACGGTACGACGCTTGAACACAACGGTGCGACGCTTGAACACAACCGTGCGACGCTTGAACACAACGGTGCGACGCTTGAACACGACGATACGACCCTTTGAACACGACGGTACGACGCTTGAGCACGATGGTGCGATGCTTGAACACGACGGTACGACCCTTGAGCACGATGGAACGATGCTTGAACACGACGGTACGGTCCTTGAGCACGACGGTACAACCCTTGAGAACGACGGTACGACGCTTGAGCATGACGGTACGATGCTTGAGCACGATGGCACGTTCCTTGAGCACGACGGTACGATGCTTAAACACGACGGTACGATGCTTGAGCACGATGGTACGTTCCTTGAGCACGACGGTACGTCCCTTGAACACGACGGTACGACGCTTGAGCACGACGGTACGATCCTTGAGCACGACGGTACGACCCTTGAACACGACGGTACGACCCTTTGAGAACGACGGTACGACCCTTGAGCACGACGGTACGACCCTTGGCTATGATTACCTAATCTTTAAGGGTAGTACTTCCCTTGGTAGCTGGTGTTTACATCCTACTGACACGGACGATGTAAGATGGTTCCGGCCATCACTTCCAACATTCTTGACGTGTACGTTAATGGCCTGTGTGGCGTAGTGAACATCATCCAGTCGATTTCTCCAACATTCGTCAACACACATCCCAAAATGAACTTTTCATGCGGTATAGAAAAATAGTTCTTTTTCGTATTATAGTCCCGTCTATGTCATGTCTACTGTCTCCCCCTCATACACGGAAGAATGTTTGATCTATGATATTATAAGTGTCGATTATTTCTAATTACCCAGGCTTTTCCAAGCGCTCTAATTACCCCCAACTTCTTATAGACTTTAATTACTAGGAGGCGGTGTCCGCTATAGTGACGGACAGTCAACGTGGGAGAACGCAGGGATGTCCGCTACAGTGACGGACAGACAACGTGGGAGGACGCAGGTCTCCGCTACAGTGACGGACAGACAACGTGGGAGGACGCGGAGGTGTCCGCTACAGTGACGGACAGACAACGTGAGAGGACGCAGGGGTGTCCGCTACAGTGACGGACAGACAACGTGGGAGGACGCAGAGGTGTCCGCTACAGTGACGGACAGACAACGTGGGAGGACGCAGGGGTGTCCGCTACAGTGACGGACAGACAACGTGGGAGGACGCAGAGGTGTCCGCTACAGTGACGGACAGACAACGTGGGAGGACGCAGAGGTGTCCGCTACAGTGACGGACAGACAACGTGGGAGGACGCAGAGGTGTCCGCTACAGTTACGGACAGACAACGTGGGAGGACGCACAAGTGTACGCTACAGTAACGGACAGACAACGTGGGAGGACGCAGAGGTGTCCGCTACAGTGACGGACAGAGAACGTGGGAGGACGCAGAGGTGTCCGCTACAGTGACGGACAGAGAACGTGGGAGGACGCAGGGGTGTCCGCTACAGTGACGGACAGACAACGTGGGAGGACGCAGGGGTGTCCGCTACAGTGACGGACAGACAACGTGGGAGGACGCAGAGGTGTCCGCTACAGTGACGGACAGACAACGTGGGAGGACGCAGGGGTGTCCGCTACAGTGACGGACAGACAACGTGGGCTCCTTCCTCCCACCTGCGGCAGATGATGCGTAGTCAGACCAGGAAACCTGTTTACGCCAAGTGGCAAATGTCTGAAACCTTGACCGTTTCTTCATGTAAATTGGCCGGGAGTGTGAGGCCATCACATGGCCAGTATGAGGCCAACATAGGGCCAGTATGAGGCATCACATGGCCAGTAAGAGGCCAATACAAGGCCAGTATGAGGCCACTTAGGGCCAGAATAAATCCATCATGAAGCCAGTATCAAATACGAGGTCACCACGAACCATATATATATATATATATATATATATATATATATATATATATATATATATATATATATATATATATATATTTATATATATATATATATATATATATATATATATATATATATATATATATATTCCTAAGAGTCCACGGGGAAAATGAAACACGAAAAGTTTCCAAGTGCACTTTCGTGTAATAATCACATCATCAGGGGAGACACAAGAGAGAAATGTAACAGTCAGTTGATATACATCGAAAAGACGAAGCAAGGACGCCATTTGGTAAACATGTGATTGTCCATATATATATATATATATATATATATATATATATATATATATATATATATATATATATATATATATATATATATATATATATATATATATATATATATATATGTGTGTTCTATGAAGGTGCGCGTTCATATACACTTTATTCGTATATATATATATATATATATATATATATATATATATATATATATATATATATATATATATATATGTACGTATTCATCCAACGTACATAATATTCCTGTAAGAGAATGAGGGTGTAAGTGTGACAATCAGGCTCTAAATCACATCCATAAGAGCCTTAAGGGTATAATTTAACAAGGCGTCAGTTGCTTAGGATGTTCTTCGACCAGAACCAAGCACAACGGCAGGTGAGAATTTCTCCGTCTCTTAAGTTAGGTTTTCCGTTCAAATACCCGGCTTGATCAGGTAGGTGGGAAAGGCACGGTGTATGGACTATGGTACTGTATGACGACTCTCAATATGTATATATCCCTGGGGATAGGGGAGACAATACTTCCCACGTATTCCCTGCGTGTCGTAGAAGGCGACTAAAAGGGGAGGGAGTGGGGGTCTGGAAATCCTCCCATCTCGTTTTTATCATTTTCCAAAAGATGGAACAGAGATGGGGGCCAAGTGAGGATATTCTCTGTAAACCTTAGTCCGTTGTTTATAACGCTACCTCGCTAACATGGGAAATGCGAATATGTATAACACACATACACACACACACACACACACACACACACACACACACACACACACACACACACACACACATACACACACACGCATACACACACACACACACACACACACACACACACACACATACACACACACACACACACACACACACACACACACACATATATATATATATTTTTTTTTTTTTTTTTTTTATACTTTGTCGCTGTCTCCCGCGTTTGCGAGGTAGCGCAAGGAAACAGACGAAAGAAATGGCCCAACCCCCCCCCCCCATACACATGTACATACACACGTCCACACACGCAAATATACATACCTACACAGCTTTCCATGGTTTACCCCAGACGCTTCACATGCCTTGCTTCAATCCACTGACAGCACGTCAACCCCTGTATACCACATGACTCCAATTCACTCTATTTCTTGCCCTCCTTTCACCCTCCTGCATGTTCAGGCCCCGATCACACAAAATCTTTTTCACTCCATCTTTCCACCTCCAATTTGGTCTCCCTCTTCTCCTCGTTCCCTCCACCTCCGACACATATATCCTCTTGGTCAATCTCTCCTCACTCATTCTCTCCATGTGCCCAAACCATTTCAAAACACCCTCTTCTGCTCTCTCAACCACGCTCTTTTTATTTCCACACATCTCTCTTACCCTTACGCTACTTACTCGCTCAAACCACCTCACACCACACATTGTCCTCAAACATCTCATTTCCAGCACATCCATCCTCCTGCGCACATCTCTATCCATAGCCCACGCCTCGCAACCATACAGCATTGTTGGTACCACTATTCCCTCAAACATACCCATTTTTGCTTTCCGAGATAATGTTCTCGACTTCCACACATTTTTCAAGGCTCCCAAAATTTTCGCCCCCTCCCCCACCCTATGATCCACTTCCGCTTCCATGGTTCCATCCGCTGACAGATCCACTCCCAGATATCTAAAACACTTCACTTCCTCCAGTTTTTCTCCATTCAAACTCACCTCCCAATTGACTTGACCCTCACCCCTACTGTACCTAATAACCTTGCTCTTATTCACATTTACTCTCAACTTTCTTCTTCCACACACTTTACCAAACTCAGTCACCAGCTTCTGCAGTTTCTCACATGAATCAGCCACCAGCGCTGTATCATCAGCGAACAACAATTGACTCACTTCCCAAGCTCTCTCATCCCCAACAGACTTCATACTTGCCCCTCTTTCCAGGACTCTTGCATTTACCTCCTTTACAACCCCATCCATAAACAAATTAAACAACCATGGAGACATCACACACCCCTGCCGCAAACCTACATTCACTGAGAACCAATCACTTTCCTCTCTTCCTACACGTACACATGCCTTACATCCTCGATAAAAACTTTTCACTGCTTCTAACAACTTGCCTCCCACACCATATATTCTTAATACCTTCCACAGAGCATCTCTATCAACTCTATCATATGCCTTCTCCAGATCCATAAATGCTACATACAAATCCCTTTGCTTTTCTAAGTATTTCTCACATACATTCTTCAAAGCAAACACCTGATCCACACATCCTCTACCACTTCTGAAACCGCACTGCTCTTCCCCAATCTGATGCTCTGTACATGCCTTCACCCTCTCAATCAATACCCTCCCATATAATTTACCAGGAATACTCAACAAACTTATACCTCTGTAATTTGAGCACTCACTCTTATCCCCTTTGCCTTTGTACAATGGCACTATGCACGCATTCCGCCAATCCTCAGGCACCTCACCATGAGTCATACATACATTAAATAACCTTACCAACCAGTCAACAATACAGTCACCCCCTTTCTTAATAAATTCCACTGCAATACCATCCAAACCTGCTGCCTTGCCGGCTTTCATCTTCCGCAAAGCTTTTACTACCTCTTCTCTGTTTACCAAATCATTTTCCCTAACCCTCTCACTTTGCACACCACCTCGACCAAAACACCCTATATCTGCCACTCTGTCATCAGACACATTCAACAAACCTTCAAAATACTCATTCCATCTCCTTCTCACATCACCGCTACTTGTTATCACCTCCCCATTTACGCCCTTCACTGAAGTTCCCATTTGCTCCCTTGTCTTACGCACCCTATTTACCTCCTTCCAGAACATCTTTTTATTCTCCCTAAAATTTACTGATAGTCTCTCACCCCAACTCTCATTTGCCCTTTTTTTCACCTCTTGCACCTTTCTCTTGACCTCCTGTCTCTTTCTTTTATACTTCTCCCACTCAATTGCATTTTTTCCCTGCAAAAATCGTCCAAATGCCTCTCTCTTCTCTTTCACTAATACTCTTACTTCTTCATCCCACCACACACTACCCTTTCTAAACAGCCCACCTCCCACTCTTCTCATGCCACAAGCATCTTTTGCGCAATCCATCACTGATTCCCTAAATACATCCCATTCCTCCCCGACTCCCCTTACTTCCATTGTTCTCACCTTTTTCCATTCTGTACACAGTCTCTCCTGGTACTTCCCCACACAGGTCTCCTTCCCAAGCTCACTTACTCTCACCACCTTCTTCACCCCAACATTCACTCCTCTTTTCTGAAAACCCATACTAATCTTCACCTTAGCCTCCACAAGATAATGATCAGACATCCCTCCAGTTGCACCTCTCAGCACATTAACATCCAAAAGTCTCTCTTTCGCACGCCTGTCAATTAACACGTAATCCAATAACGCTCTCTGGCCATCTCTCCTACTTACATAAGTATACTTATGTATATCTCGCTTTTTAAACCAGGTATTCCCAATCATCAGTCCTTTTTCAGCACATAAATCTACAAGCTCTTCACCATTTCCATTTACAACACTGAACACCCCATGCATACCAATTATTCCCTCAACTGCCACATTACTCACCTTTGCATTCAAATCACCCATCACTATAACCCGGTCTCGTGCATCAAAACCGCTAACACACTCATTTAGCTGCTCCCAAAACACTTGCCTCTCATGATCTTTCTTCTCATGCCCAGGTGCATATGCACCAATAATCACCCACCTCTCTCCATCAACTTTCAATTTTACCCATATTAATCGAGAATTTACTTTCTTACATTCTATCACATACTCCCACAACTCCTGTTTCAGGAGTATTGCTACTCCTTCCCTTGCTCTTGTCCTCTCACTAACCCCTGACTTCACTCCCCAGACATTTCCAAACCACTCTTCCCCTTTACCCTTGAGCTTCGTTTCACTCAGAGCCAAAACATCCAGGTTCCTTTCCTCAAACATACTACCTATCTCTCCTTTTTTCACATCTTGGTTACATCCACACACATTTAGGCACCCCACTCTGAGCCTTCGAGGAGGATGATCACTCCCCGCGTGACTCCTTCTTCTGTTTCCCATTTTAGAAAGTTAATACAAGGAGGGGAGGATTTCCGGCCCCCCGCTCCCGTCCCCTCTAGTCGCTTTCTACGACACGCGAGGAATACGTGGGAAGTATTCTTTCACCCCTATCCCCAGGGATAATATACATATATATATACATATACACACACACACACACACACACACATATGCACATACACACACACACACACATACATATATATACATATGAAAAATGTAAGAACAATTTAGAAACAAACTTTTAGCTTGAAATGAATGAAAAAAAAAAATGAATGAATATATATATATATATATATATATATATATATATATATATATATATATGTGTGTGTGTGTGTGTGTGTGTGTGTGTGTGTGTGTGTGTGTGTGTGTGTGTGTGTGTGTGTGTGTGTATGTGTGTGTGTGTGTGTGTGTGTGTGTGTGTGTGTGTGTGTGTGTATGCGTGTGTGTGTATGTGTGTGTGTGTGTGTGTGTGTGTGTGTGTGTGTGTGTGTGTGTGTGTATGCGTGTGTGTGTATGTGTGTGTGTGTGTGTGTGTGTGTGTGTGTGTATGTGTGTTTGTGTGTGTGTGTGTGTGTGTGTGTGTGTGTGTGTGTGTGTGTACGATAAAAGGTTCAAATGGTACTGTCTAAGGCCAGATGGACTGTGTGTATAAGACTTGCGTTACAAGCCACAATTTCTTAAGGTTAGCAGATTTTGTGCACGACATGATGTACGGCATGAGAAATATATACATTTACATCTGTACGTTCGCGTGTGTAGTCACATCTGTAACTAACCACTGGTGATATACGAGGAGCAAGTAGAGTGGGGGGATGGAGCGAGGGGAGGTGAGGTGTTCTTCATACACGAAGCGGCGTTCAGAAGCTTGTGTTCTTCATAACAATTATGTGTGGAGGTCACAGTGTAGTCTAGAGCCAAGAAATGTTCATCATCATGCAGGACAAAATATGACCTGGTGTTCTCCGAAATATGATGAAAGATGTCTTTGTAAACTTTCAGTGATAACCTATTAATGAATAACGACTGAACAATGTACAACTGTGAATAAACATGAATGAGAAGCTGCTTAAAACGAAGACTTGATCCCACGACTGAAGTATGTGCAAGTGTAAATAAACCTGAATAAGAAGCTGGTAAAGACGAGGACTTCAGCCAACGATTGATGTATAAGTGTGAATAAACATGAATAAAAAGATGCTAAAGACGAAGGCTTGATCCAACGACTGAAGTGTGAATAATTATGAATAAGAGGCTGCTTAAGGCGAAGACCTGATCCAACGATTGATGTATAAGTGTGAATAAACATGAATAAAAAGATGCTAAAGACGAAGGCTTGGTCCAACGACTGAAGTGTGAATAATCATGAATAAGAGGCTCCTTAAGACGAAGACCTGATCCAACGACTGAAGTATGCATGAGTGTGAATAATCATGAATAAGATGCTGCTAAAGACGATGAGTCGATCATGGATGAATTATGAGAAGGAAAACAACGAGAGCCCCTTGTTGCAGAGCCAGTCGTCCCTCTACACCAGGGAAAGACGAAGAACAACCTGAAGATGTACGAGGAAAGGCCTTTGACACAAGAGGGAACCTGCTGTCACACATCCATCATTGTTACAACAGTCACGTCTTACCCCAAAATACTCTCGTTCATGCAGAGGGATGTATGGTATAGTACATAATACCAGAGAGACACAAGAAGGACGAATTTACATTAATCTACTGTTTAACATCAGTAGATTTTTTTCTAAGTTTTGAAGTACAATCTCTACCTCTTCTTCAGGTTCAGTACTGAAACTCAGCAATAAATTGAACGTTATAAGATCCTGCGTGAGCTGACAGCATTGTCTTCTCTCAAATCTTGCCCTAAACACCATGCACGAATACTGCTTTACATTAGATCGTGAGCAATATATATATATATATATATATATATATATATATATATATATATATATATATATATATATATATATATATATATATATATATATATATATATATATGGTTTGATCGGTGGTTTGATCGAGTAAGTAACGTAAGGGTGAGAGAGATGTGTGGAAATAAAAAGAGCGTGGTTGAGAGAGCAGAAGAGGGTGTTTTGAAATGGTTTGGACACATGGAGAGAATGAGTGAGGAAAGATTGACCAAGAGGATATATGTGTCGGAGGTGGAGGGAACGAGGAGAAGAGGGAGACCAAATTGGAGGTGGAAAGATGGAGTGAAAAAGATTTTGTGTGATCGGGGCCTGAACATGCAGGAGGGTGAAAGGAGGGCAAGGAATAGAGTGAACTGGATCGATGTGGTATACCGGGGTTGACGTGCTGTCAGTGGATTGAATCAGGGCATGTGAAGCGTCTAGGGTAAACCATGGAAAGCTGTGTAGGTATGTATATTTGCGTGTGTGGACGTATGTATATACATGTGTATGGGGGTGGGTTGGGCCATTTCTTTCGTCTGTTTCCTTGCGCTACCTCGCAAACGCGGGAGACAGCGGCAAAAAAAAAAAAAAAAAAAATGTGTGTGTGTGTAGACATGTATGTGGGTGGGTTGGGCCTTTCTTTCGTCTGTTTCCTTGCGCTACCTCGCTAATGCGGGAGACAGCAACAAAGTATAATAAATAAATATAAAATATACATATATATATATATATATATATATATATATATATATATATATATATATATATATATATATATATATATATATATATATGATGTCTCCATGGTTGTTTAATTTGTTTATGGATGGGGTTGTTAGGGAGGTGAATGCAAGAGTCCTGGAAAGAGGGGCAAGTATGAAGTCTGTTGGGGATGAGAGAGCCTGGGGAGTGAGTCAGTTGTTGTTCGCTGATGATACAGCGCTGGTGGCTGATTCATGTGAGAAACTGCAGAAGCTGGTGACTGAGTTTGGTAAAGTGTGTGGAAGAAGAAAGTTAAGAGTAAATGTGAATAAGAGCAAGGTTATTAGGTACAGTAGGGTTGAGGGTCAAGTCAATTGGGAGGTAAGTTTAAATGGAGAAAAACTGGAGGAAGTGAAGTGTTTTAGATATCTGGGAGTGGATCTGTCAGCGGATGGAACCATGGAAGCGGAAGTGGATCATAGGGTGGGGGAGGGGGCGAAAATTTTGGGAGCCTTGAAAAATGTGTGGAAGTCGAGAACATTATCTCGGAAAGCAAAAATGGGTATGTTTGAAGGAATAGTGGTTCCAACAATGTTGTATGGTTGCGAGGCGTGGGCTATGGATAGAGTTGTGCGCAGGAGGATGGATGTGCTGGAAATGAGATGTTTGAGGACAATGTGTGGTGTGAGGTGGTTTGATCGAGTAAGTAACGTAAGGGTAAGAGAGATGTGTGGAAATAAAGAGAGCGTGGTTGAGAGAGCAGAAGAGGGTGTTTTGAAATGGTTTGGGCACATGGAGAGAATGAGTGAGGAAAGATTGACCAAGAGGATATATGTGTCGGAGGTGGAGGGAACGAGGAGAAGAGGGAGACCAAATTGGAGGTGGAAAGATGGAGTGAAAAAGATTTTGTGTGATCGGGGCCTGAACATGCAGGAGGGTGTAAGGAGGGCAAGGAATAGAGTGAATTGGAGCGATGTGGTATACAGGGGTTGACGTGCTGTCAGTGGAGTGAATCAAGGCATGTGAGGCGTCTGGGGTGGACCATGGAAAGCTGTGTAGGTATGTATACACGTGTGTGGACATGTGTATGTACATGTGTATGGGGGGGGGGTTGGCCATTTCTTTCGTCTGTTTCCTTGCGCTACCTCGCAGACGCGGGAGACAGCGACAAACTAAAAAAAAAAAAAAAAAAAAAAAATATATATATATATATATATATATATATATATATATATATATATATATATATATATATATATATATATATATATATATATATATACATATATATATATATATATATATATATATATATATATATATATATATATATATATATATATATATATATATATTGGAAAGGATCACAATTCTGTGCGTGATCAAGATATTCCTATGAGTCCACGGGGAAAATGAAACAGGATAAGTTCCCAAGTGCACTTTCGTATAACAAATACATCATCAGGAGAGACACAAGAGAGAAATATAACAGTCAGTCGATGTAGATCGAAGAGACGAAGCTAGGACGCCATTTGGTAAACATGCGATTGTCCAAGACAGACAAGGAGCGTTCATAAACTTATCATTTTACAAATTTTATCAACAATAAAGTTATCTAATTTGTATAGAGCATCACTAATATATGTATATATATATATATATATATATATATATATATATATATATATATATATATATATATATATATATTATAATCTTAATATTAGTGATGGTCTATACAAATTAGATAACTTCATTATCCCTGGGGATAGGGGAGAAAGAATACTTCCCACGTATTCCCTGCGTGTCGTAGAAGGCGACTAAAAGGGGAGGGAGCGGGGGGGGGGGGGGGGCTGGAAATCCTCCCCTCTTGTTTTCTTTTTTAATTTTCCAAAAGAATGAACAGAGAAAGGGGCCAGGTGAGGATGTTCCCTCAGAGGCCCAGTCCTCTGTTCTTAACGCTACCTTGCTGATGCGGGAAATGGCGAATAGTTTGAAAAAAAAAATATACATATATATGTATGTATATATATATATATATATATATATATATATATATATATATATATATATATATATATATATATATATATATATAAGGTGTGTCAGTCATGGTTGAGCCAGGTTCGTGTGTGGGGCGAGTCATGGCCACACCCTGGTGTCCCTGCCGTGGTTTACGATGTCTCTGACCCGTCACACACTGCGTGAGTGAGACGAGGATTGAACCAACAGCTGAAGCAGACGTTGCAACTAACACCCAAAACCTCTCACAAGAGGCTTAGGAGTTCCCCGCCCAGGTGCTTGAGCAACGACTATATATCAATCGTGTACATATATATATATATATATATATATATATATATATATATATATATATATATATATATATATATATATATTTCTTTTTTTCATACTATTCGCCATCTCCCGCGTTCGCGAGATAGCGTTAAGAACAGAGGAGTGAGCCTTTAAGGGAAATCTTCACTTGGCCCCCTTCTCTGTTCCTTCTTTTGGAAAAATTAAAAACAAGAGGGGAGGATTTCCAGCTACCCGCTCCCTCCCCTTTTAGTCGCCTTCTACGACACGCAGAGAATACGTGGGAAGTATTCTTTCTCCCCTATCCCCAGGGATATATATATATATATATATATATATATATATATATATATATATATATATATATATATATATATATATATATATATATATTCCTATGAGTCCACAGGGAAAATGAAACACGATAAGTTCCCAAGTGCACTTTCGTTTGCTAATCACATCATCAGTTGAGACACAATAGAGAAATATAACAGTCGGTCGGTATACATCGAAGAGACGAAGCTAGGACGCAATTTGGTAAGCATGCGATATATATATATATATATATATATATATATATATATATATATATATATATATATATATATATTTCTCTTGTGTCTGCCCTAATGATGTGATTATTACACGAAAGTGCACTTGGGAACTTATGGTGTTTCATTTTCCCCGTGGACTCATAGGAATATATATATATATATATATATATATATATATATATATATATATATATATATATATATATATATATATATATTCTCAGCCGAAGATGAACTAGTATTAACAATATAAGATGCGCGTGATCCAGGCCGGATCATGTCATCTATTCCACAACGTTGTGTTCAGCCCAGGCACAGCAGTCACGCTAAGTCATAGCCAACCTCAGCTCGCCCAGCCTACCGTGGCTCCGGGACACACGTCCCTTCCACACACACACACACACACACACACACACACACACGAGAAGGAAATTCCTCGTGCAACGGCCATCAGAGAGAGAGAGAGAGGTCAGGCTCGTAAAGATGGCGTCTCGTAAGAGAGAGAGAGAGAGAGAGAGAGAGAGAGAGAGAGAGAGAGAGAGAGAGAGAGAGAGAGAGAGAGAGAGAGAGAGAGAGAGAGAGAGAGAGAGAGAGAGAATCCCTCCCTAAATCACCTTCACCTTCGTCTCTCTCTCTCTCTCTCTCTCTCTCTCTCTCTCTCTCTCTCTCTCTATATATATATATATATATATATATATATATATATATATATATATATATATATATATATATATGTGTGTGTCGGAGGTGGAGGGAACGAGGAGAAGAGGGAGACCAAATTGGAGGTGGAAAGATGGAGTGAAAAAGATTTTGTGTGATCGGGGCCTGAATATGCAGGAGGGTGAAAGGAGGGCAAGGAATAGAGTGAATTGGAGCGATGTGGTATACCGGGGTTGACGTGCTGTCAGTGGATTGAATCAAGGCATGTGAAGCGTCTGGGGTAAACCATGGAAAGCTGTGTAGGTATGTATATTTGCGTGTGTGGATGTATGTATATACATGTGTATGGGGGGGGGCCATTTCTTTCGTCTGTTTCCTTGCGCTACCTCGCAAACGCGGGAGACAGCGACAAAGTATAATAAAAATAAAAATAGAAAAAAAAAAAAAAAAAAAATATATATATATATATATATATATATATATATATATATATATATATATATATATATATATATATATATATATATATATATCTCACGCACACACACACACACACATACTGAGGCGCTCTCTCTCTCTCTCTCTCCCTCCCTTCCCTCCACTTCGCTAGGGCGACCAACACACACACACACTGGGCCCCCGGGGCCCTTGTGGGTCCGGGGAATGGCCACTTTCTTACACCACGTTCCAGGACACATTCCAAGACCAGGCGCGGTTGAATTCCAGCGCGCACACACACACACACACACACACACACACACACACACACACACACACACACACACACACGCCTTATACCCCAAAGGGTCAGGTTCATATTACTGTGAAACTGGGATGATGGTTGACAGGTTATACTCTCTCTCTCTCTCTCTCTCTCTCTCTCTCTCTCTCTCTCTCTCTCTCTCTCTCTCTCTCTCTCTCTCTCTCTCACTGAGGCTGTAGGGAGACCAGAGCCGTAAGTTAAAGGAATCTAATTCTACAGGTTAAAATCCATAAGGGATCTAATTCTTCAAAGCTAAAATCTATAAGGGATCTAATTCTACAAAATCAAATTCCCACAATGATGGCGTCCTGCTTTGTGGGTTGTTCAAACTTGGAATTAACAGAAAGAGATGACATTTTATCTGAAAACCTTTTTTTTCTCTTTCGTCAAGACGATGAATCGTCTTCACTAACACAATCTCACGATGGGAGTGGGTACGATACGGGTTGTGGAAATGGTTTACACTCCTGTAAGACCATCGAGCCAATCTTGACGTAAAAGGGACACGTACACAGTCGCCAAAGGACTGTAGAAAAGCCCGGGACATCGTGCCGTCGTGAGCGGCTCCCATCACCCATCCTTCTTTCTGATGACGTTCAAGGCTACCCTTGGTCACACACATCACCTCATCTGTTGGGCTACACAGACAACAATAATAATCCCAGTTGTCTACATCCATATACTCTTATATTCCAGATACTTCAACTTAGGCATACTATAATGTGCTATAAGTCTTCCTATATCGTCTTATCATAGCTACAGACTGCTATAGACTCTTTAACTGGATAATTCGCCATACAGTGAACTTTATGTGGTTTATTCATCTGAGAATAAGTCAGTGACTTCAATTTCCTATTCACATTATACTTAAACAGTGCTTAGAATTCTCCCGGACTTATGTTACTTTAGAGTATAGGGTGTGTGTGTGTGTGTGTGTGTGTGTGTGTGTGTGTGTGTGTGTGTGTGTGTGTGTGTGTGTTCGAATACAATAATGGGCAATTGGTTGGTCTGTCAACACAACATGGTCAAACCAAAGATTGGATGATAACCATACGATTCGATGAACAACCTGAAATTGGCTACTCATACAATGATTGGAGGTTCAGTTAAGGATTAGTATAAATTCGATAACATATCCTTGACATCCTCAGAGCCGATAATCAAGGATCCAATTCGGTTATTAAGTGATTTAATTACTCAAACATCATATACTTTTTCGCTGATCTCCTCATCTGGTCGAGAACCTGGTTGTTTGGGCTCTCGCTTGCCCCTCAACAACCACAGGTCGTTAAGACCCCTCAAACGTCAAGGTTTGATAACGACCGACAGATCGTTAACAACTTAACACAGGTGATAGGAATAACTTTAAGACCACATACGACCTCACTATATGTATGGCCCGTGTTCAGAAGCAGATTGTAATTGGTGTATATCCGGGTTCCATATTCACGATGTAAACACAGTTGCCTCCAGTCTCAAAAAAAAGAAATATGTCTCGCAGCTTCCAGTGTTATCATTCTCTATAATTATATTATGATAATTGATATCATTCCTTACACCCTGAGAGTGAAGACAATGGTATAATTCCTGTCTCCACAGACGGGCTATGAAATATCCACAAAAAGTTCACCTCATCTCGTGTTATCAGGTTTGACATTATGGTCGAAAGACAGACACTCCCAGGCTCTAACATGCACCTGCACACACACACACACACACACACACACACACACACACACATGGGCCTCCTTAGCGCAGTGGGTAGCGTTGCCGACCATGAGTCAGCACGGCGGGGCGCGGCACTTGGCCCACACCCAACCCAGGTGTTCATCCTCCCCTTGGGGCCGGTCGATAAATGGACACCTGGACAGGGCCGGTTTGTATGTGTGTGTGTGTGTGTGTGTGTGTGTGTTTGTATGTGTGTGTGTGTGTGTGTGTGTGTGTGTGTGTGTGTGTGTGTGTGTGTGTGTGTGTGTGTAAACATAAGAGTATAGACACAGTACATGCATTTAAGATTGAGAGAGATGTCGAGTGTAAAATTCTCTCCTCGTAACACACAGATAGTAATCACACACAAGAATAACAGACACACACACATATACACACGAATCCAAAGAAACACACACACACACACACACACACACACACAGACACACACACACACACCTGTTCCCGCTTTCATATCAACATTATCATATTCAAGGTCTCTTTAAAATAAGCGTTACGTCTGAGACACGGAGATGGACAACCGAACGAGATGCAAGAGAAGGAGAGATAACTAGAGGGATACACTGAGAGAGATAAATATAGATACATGTATAGAGACACACTATCAGACAGGGAGAGAGAGAGAGAGAGAGAGAGAGAGAGAGAGAGAGAGAGAGAGAGAGAGAGAGAGAGAGAGAGAGAGAGAGAGAGAGAGAGAAACACAGATACATACACAAAATGACATAGAAAGACAAGGCAAAGATGAGAACGGAGCGGCGTGGGAGAGAGAGAGGGAGAGAGAGAGAGAGAGAGAGAGAGAGAGAGAGAGAGAGAGAGAGAGAGAGAGAGAGAGAGAGAGAGAGAGAGAGAGACAAAATGACATAGAAAGACAGGGCAAAGATGAGAACACAGCGGCGGTGGGGAGAGAGAGAGAGAGAGAGAGAGAGAGAGAGAGAGAGAGAGAGAGAGAGAGAGAGAGAGAGAGAGAGAGAGAGAGAGAGTCGAAAGATAATTCTCTCTCATGCATCTGTACATGTCTCTTCCATTCATCTCAGCGTCCCCCACACGGGCATCGTGAGGCCCCCACCGTCAACACCGCCGAAAACGCAGCGGTATGGGCCAGGGTTGGCGGACCAGCGTCCGTGCCATGTCCACAGGAGATCCCATCCTCTCCATGGCCTCCTCCTCCTCCTCCTTCCTCCTCCTTCTCCGCCAACAGAACCCCCCCGTCCCAGATCTTCTGTTGAGATACGAGGGACATTCACTTGCTCTTGCCGTCGCTTCTGTTGCCCAAGTTATTTATACTGTTAACAGTGTAAGCGAGTGACAGACATTGTCCGCCTGGGGTCGGGTGAGAGGCGAGAAATTGTTAGTTGGTGTGTAAGGAGCGCGCCTGCTTGTGGCCACACCGCGAGCGAGAAATTAGAATTCGTCGAGGCTGAATCATTGTCCGTGGAGGGAAAGGAGTACAGTCAAGGACCTCCTCGAGGCAACAGGAGTGGATGAATCCCCCTGTTCATGAATGGAGCGCAGCCTTGTCGACACTGGACGCCCCCATGATGCTGTGTGGTAACAGTAGTGTTAACCTGACATTCCCGGGCCGGGCTGGGCTTGCGTGCTCTCTCCTAAGCGTCGCGTATCGCAAGCGTCCACGTCAATTACGCCTGACTGGACGCGTAAGCACACACGCTATCCTGTGCATCACAGAGGACGGCAACACAACCTCCCTGAAAGCCACGGCCCTCCTACGGCGATTAATGGAGCGATCCGGTGCGCGCGAGCTAGCGCGACTCCCGCCACCATGACCGCGCACCAACGCACGGGACACTGCCAACATAATGCCGGGGAGTGAAGGGGCGTCTGTGATGTGGTCTCAGGTTTACACTTGGGTCAATATTTGTGAATGAAAGAGACGGAGGGAGGGAGGGAGGGATGGGGCAGCGGGAGGGATCCAGCCAACTCGGGTGTGCTCTTCGTAATGGAACCCGACCTCCCCGAATGAACCCGTCCCGTAGCCTTGCTGCTGCCCCCCCCCCTTGCCCCTCCCGTACCCCCCCCCCCCCATGAGGCCCTAGACGACCGACTCCCCGCTTCGCCTCCGCGACAAAAAGTGGGATTGACTTTGCTCTGCTGCATCTTAATAAGTGTAATGCCTTTAAGAGGAGGTCGTCCCCACCACACCCCAACCCCTTCCCGGCATCAGGTGGCCTTCTTGAACGATGTAATTCAATGGTTCTCTGACACTGTGCCAGAGCTGCAGGCAACAATGGCCCCCATGTCTCAAAGCAATCCTGCTCTTTTATGAAAAAAAAAAGGAGTGTCTGGGTCGACTCATGCAACGCGGCCCGACCTATCAACAAAGGACTTGGGTGTGTGGGTTCGGCGTGGAGACAAAAATCTTTCTGCGGGTCTCTTCTTGTGAAAGACAAAAAAAAAAAAAATCGCCTGACTTTCATTTGCCCAAAGCGGCACCAGGCGCTAATGAAAGCAGACGCCAGCTAACTTCTTCGTGTGGATCATCATTGTTCTCTGCGCCTCTCCGACCCCAGCCGCAGCCACGACGCTGGTTGTAAACACAGTGGCTTCGCGAGGGTATATCCTGACGAAGGGGCTCTGCCACCGTGCGACGGAAGGGCGCCAAGCCACACCGCCAGCGTCCAGCACTGGTAGTCAAGACGATGGTGCTTTACCTCGCACGGTGCGTCCATACGACGGTACGATGGTGCTTTACCTCGCACAGTGTATCCATACAACGGTACGATGGTGCTTTACCTCGCACGGTGTGTCCATACGACGGTACGATGGTGCTTTACCTCGCACAGTATGTCCATACGACGGTACGATGGTGCTTTACCTCGCACAGTGTGTCCATACGACGGTACGATGGTGCTTTACCTCGCACGGTGTGTCCATACGACGGTACGATGGTGCTTTACCTCGCACGGTGTGTCCATACGACGGTACGATGGTGCTGTAGACGACGCGGTGCATTAATACTACATCATACGACTGAGGTTCAAGGGGCTGCGGTACATCATGCGCAACAGATGAAGACTACGACGGTACAGCTTACTGCATGGTGGATTGTTATACCACACGATTCTGGTATGTGGAAGAGCAGTATATCATACAACAGGTATATCATGATATGACGAAATACAACATGGTGTACATAATACATCCGTTTCATGCATACTGAATTGTGGTGTATGATCCGATTGTAGTTTATATATATATATATATATATATATATATATATATATATATATATATATATATATATATATATATATATATATATATATTTTTTTTTTCCGCTGTCTCCCGCGTTTGCGAGGTAGCGCAAGGAAACAGACGAAAGAAATGGCTCAACCCACCCCCATACACATGTACATACATACACGCCCACACCAACCCACCCCCATACACATGTACATACATACACGCCCACACACGCAAATATACATACCTACACAGCTTTCCATGGTTTACCCCAGACGCTTCACATGCCCTGATTCAATCCACTGACAGCACGTCAACCCCGGTATACCACATCGATCCAATTCACTCTATTCCTTGCCCGCCTTTCACCCTTCTGCATGTTCAAGCCCCGATCACACAAAATCTTTTTCACTCCATCTTTCCACCTCCAATTTGGTCTCCCACTTCTCCTCGTTCCCTCCACCTCCGACACATATATCCTCTTGGTCAATCTTTCCTCACTCATTCTCTCCATGTGCCCAAACCATTTCAAAACACCCTCTTCTGCTCTCTCAACCACGCTCTTTTTATTTCCACACATCTCTCTTACCCTTACGTTACTTACTCGATCAAACCACCTCACACCACACATTGTCCTCAAACATCTCATTTCCAGCACATCCATCCTCCTGCGCACAACTCTATCCATAGCCCACGCCTCGTAACCATACAACATTGTTGGAACCACTATTCCTTCAAACATACCCATTTTTGCTTTACGAGATAATGCTCTCGACTTCCACACATTCTTCAAGGCTCCCAGGATTTTCGCCCCCTCCCCCACCCTATGATTCACTTCCGCTTCCATGGTTCCATCCGCTGCCAGATCCACTCCCAGATATCTAAAGCACTTTACTTCCTCCAGTTTTTCTCCATTCAAACTTACCTCCCAATTGACTTGACCCTCAACCCTACTGTACCTAATAACCTTGCTCTTATTCACATTTACTCTTAACTTTCTTCTTTCACACACTTTACCAAACTCGGTCACCAGCTTCTGCAGTTTCTCACATGAATCAGCCACCAGCGCTATATCATCAGCGAACAACAACTGACTCACTTTGTAATTTCAACTTTCTAAAAAGAATGGGAAAAATGGGAATATATATATATATATATATATATATATATATATATATATATATATATATATATATATATATATATATATATTGGAAAGGATCACAATTTAGCGCGTGATCAAGATATTCCTATGAGTCCACGGGGAAAATGAAACACGAAAAGTTTCATTTTCCACGTGGACTCATAGGAATATATATATATATATATATATATATATGTATATATATATATATATATATATATATATATATATATATATATATATATATATATATATATATATATAGTGGTCGACGTCGCACGGGCAAAAACACGCCCTGAATGTGGTCATCTGAGATTAAGGTAAAAAAATAAAGAGTTTGAGAGAAAGAGAAAAAAAACTCTAGAGAAGATTAGTCTGAGCTCCTCAGGTATTTCCAGACCCACCTCCCACGAGGCAGAGAGGTTAGACGAGGAGAGGAAGACATGAAGGAAGGAGAGAGAGAGAGAGAGAGAGAGAGAGAGAGAGAGAGAGAGAGAGAGAGAGAGAGAGAGAGAGAGAGAGAGGAATATCCCGAGCCTTTGCTCTTCGAGGGAAGGAGGAGGAGGTATCATAACGGTCAGGTCTCGTGTGGTTGGTCTCCCACACAAAAAGTAAGGGAGGCAGCAGCAGCAGCCAGTCATGTGCCGACCGTGCAGGCATGAGCGGCTCGGCTTGAGGTCAACACGAAGACGGATCATGAGAGCAGACGTGGCCCATGTAATACCTGGAAAACAGAAAACCAAATGCAAACTCACCGACTGGAAAGGATGGTCGAACAGAAAGGTTGGCATGAGAATAAATACGGCGGAAAGAGAGAAGTGGAGGAATACTCCATGATGAGACAGATAAGCCTCCAGTAGATCGGAACTAACTGTTCGAGAGAAAAAGCTTTGGCATCTGCACAAAAAAAAAAAAAAAAATAGCCCTTGGGATATGTTTTTAATGTTCATTTTGTTGGTATTTTCAGAATAGCGTTGAGAATGTGGTTATGCACAACATGTTTCAGTTACTGCTCGGCTGAAACATGTTTCAGTTACGGTTAGGTTGAAATGTAGTTTTCTGAAACCAAATAGATGGAAATGAGTGAGACTTAGGAAAAGATATCGTATATATACATATATAAAAAAAAGAGTTGCGTTTCTGCACTGACAGACTTAACATGGTTATTATTTCCACACTTCAGAGGCTGCAAAGGTCCAAATTAAAAGAGGAAATTATTATGTTCGGTGCAAGAAAAAGAGCGAGTATTGGAGTGAGGACAGGTTGGGAGAAAGAGTTAAAAGATGTCGAGTGGAATCATCATCGGCCTAAGAGAAAACGAGATAAGAGGTGGAAGAAAACGAGATAAGAGGCTGAAGAAATAAGTGTACAACGATAAATCGCAAGATACAGGTGTTTGGACTTGCGTTATATCGCATACCAGCAACGTACATTACGACGATACTGTATACATTTCCAGTGTATGGCACTGCATTATACAACATTGATGTATGGTATCATACATTACGTGTATAATATACGCACATAATGTGTATATGATCAGATGTATAACAACAGGTAAATTATAAAACAGATGTATGGTACAACGATACATAATACAGCAGAGGATTATGTTACAACTTTATGCACCACAGGTGCCTGGTACGTACAACTACAATTCATATAACACAAGCGTTTGCTGTATTATACAATACCATAGAGCAAAGGTGTATGACATTAGGGGAAATCATACTGCACATATATATAGTACTACACTGTATCATACATTTCAAATGTATGATACAATGATACACTACACAGTTCAGGTCATAAAACAAGTCATAACAATACATAATACAACGGACAATCACATATCAGGCAAGTGTATGAAAAGACGATTTATCATACAGGAAATTATACAGGAAAAGTATGACAATCCGTCACATCATACACCACAAGTATGATAATCCGTCACATCATACACCACAAGTATGATAATCCGTATATAATCACAATATACATCAGTAATATAACCACAATGATAACCCACAATATCACAAATCTAATCAATCACCACATCATACATCCGTTCATAATCTACACCACAAACTGAAATCGTCACATCTACACACATACCAATATATGATAATCTGAGCAATGACCAAAAGTAGATGATCGTCACACTACTCCTCTAGTAAGCCATCAGTATGACTGAGGAAGGTCAAAACACTAGGTGTCACAGGCGCGAACAGCTGACTTAAGGAAGACCATAGAGACGAGGCAATGAGGAAACATGAGGTCTAAGGGCTAAGACTGAATTAAGATTTATGATTTAAAAACTTATAATATAATATATATATATATATATATTATCTTTTATTATATAACTATTTCGCCATTTCCGTTAGATTGTTATTGATTTTATAACGTGGACTGGGCCTTTTCGGATTCTACCTGGCCACGATCTTACGGAAAAATGAAACAAACCCCCCCAGGAAATTTACTACTATCGCTCCCACACCATTTTATCGCCTCTGACACGCATTTACGTGGAGTATCCTAATCCCTATCCTGAAATATAATCATGACATTGATACATACGTATTATATATCTATATATTATATATTTATCCTATGGCTCTCCGTGTGGCCGATACACAAATTTGACTCATCTTTCCCGTCATTTTCGTTTAATCCTCCTCAGGGACCTCAGACAGTAATCCTTGTCATTGTCTACCATCTCTAGCAGGCCCCATTTGTCAAACATCGATTTCTTACGACACACGTCTCTTTTTATTAGACATCATACGTTGTTCTTGCACAATTCATCAACAATCAATACCAACTTGTCTAAACATCACTAATTTCAACGATTCATATCCTTCGAAATATTAATCATAATGACTCTATAATGACGGGAAATGGGCAACTTTCCCAAATGTACCCTTTTGCATCAGAAATGTTCCGACTTCACACATTTTCAACAGGCCACTACATTTCGCCCCTCACTGCTTAACTCCTCTTCGCCAGATGTCCACTCTGAGCCACTCCCAGATCATAGAACTGTCCTTCTCAGTTTTCTCTTAGAAACTCTCAAGATTTGATGGACCGTAACCTATGTCCTATTCACCTATCACTGTAAAAGTTATATGGACCTCTCTCCGGCATTTACCAATCTCTGTCACCTTCTCTCTTCTCTCATGATCTAGCACCAGCCTTCTCATCTACACTCTCTCTCACTTCCAGCTCTACCACCCCAACACTTCATACTTCCCCTTTGCTAATTGCATTTGCGCCCTAATGACCCTCCTAATAGCAAACTTACATAGTCCAGGGCAGGCTGGCGCGAAATCACAATTCCAGGGAACAGTCACTCCTTCAGGACTACGACTGCTTACGAAAACTTTTCTCGTACTAAATATCTTGACCCCCACACCATAATTCTTAACCTCCACCCGCATTCACGTGCGTATAGGCCTTTCGTCAAGACGCTTCTTCACTCCAGTTAGCTTTTTAGGTATCTACGTATTTTCCAAGTCTAACAGAGCTTTCAGTGCCACTACTGGATATCAACTGCATTCCAATTCCTTCGTTTATGCTTATACATAATTTAATCTCAAAAGCTATCTATTCACGTTTCTTTAGACAGTCACCCAACACGCTGTTAATATATGACTGTTGGTAATCAATGTAATTTTTGAATTCTTTCTACCATTAGTCCGACCTTCACATTCTGTACTCATACACGCATTTAAAAAAACACTGAGTTCTCAGAATGTTACAGCTGCGGCTTCCAGTACGGTTACAGTACTTTGTCGCCTTCTACGACACGCAGGGAATACGTGGGAAGTAGTCTTAATCCCCTATCCCCAGGGATAATATATATTATATATATATATATATATATATATATATATATATATATATATATATAATCCTATGAGTCTACGGGGAAAATGAAACATGATAAGTTCCCAAGTGCACTTTCGTGTAATAATCACATCATCAGGGGAGACACAAGAGAGAAATATAACAGTCAGTTGATATACAACGAAGAGACGTAGCTAGGGCGCCATTTGGTAAACATGCGATTGTCCAAGACGGACAACGAGCGTATCATAAACTTATTATGTGGACAAGGTGAATTGTTTGCAAATTTCATCAACAATAAAGTTATCCAACTTGTATAGAACATCACTAATATTAAGATTATATATATATATATATATATATATATATATATATATATATACGTGACTGAGGGGAAAAGGGCAAGTGTTGCGCCAAATGGGGCCTGAAAACAGAAGGATCACGGGCCACGAATACTCAACAGAGCCCAGGCTACATGCCACACAGTCACTGATAACTGCTTAAACTCCTCGCTCCTAGCACAGATGTACCACTCTGGAGCACGACGGTACGACCACTGACTGCGTCGTGCTCAAGAGTCGTAAGGAAGTGCTCAAAGGATTTAATGGTAGGATATCTAATTGTTTCATTCTCTATCACTGGAAGAGGTAGATGATGGGCGATCCACCCCCGGCGTGTGCGTCTCTCTCTCTCTCTCTCTCTCTCTCTCTCTCTCTCTCTCTCTCTCTCTCTCTCTCTCTCTCTCTCTCTCTCTCTCTCTCCTGCCCTCTACCCCACACCACACCACATCACCTACACCTTACCTTAGTGCTATGCGTCTTGGCGGCCGCAATGACCTTCTTCCTAAGGTCTAGCAACTCCATGTTCCCAGGGTCAGGCTGGTGGGTCCTGGAAATCATCAGAGCTCTCTCAGGGGAGGCGTCCGTCCTCAGGGGCTACGAGGGGACCTCATCTACAGACTAAATATCTTGACCCCCACACAACACACGCACGCGCCCACCACCAGTCATGGACGGTGGCGAAGGTGTGGGCGAAGACGCTTCGTTCTCCTCCAGGAACTTCGGTGAGGTAGTCAGGTGTGGTTCCAGGTCTCAAGAAGAGCTTTCAGTGGCCACACTGGTGTCTTATCAGGACTGTGACGCAATGTAATTCCTTCGTTATATGCTTATACAATGAAATGTAACTCTCCAAGAAGCTATCTAATTCACGGTTCTCTTTAGACAAGTCAACCCAACACGCCTGTTAATATATAGACCCGTTTGTGTAATCAATGTAATTTTTCAATTGTCTGTTTTCTTACTCATTATCAGAAACTAACACATTCTGTACTCATACACCGCATTCTCCAGCTTCCCTGTAGTTCTTCCAGTACAGTGTTACAGTACTGTGGTCTTCCAGTACAGTGTTACAGTACTGTGGTCTTCCAGTACAGTGTTACAGTACTGTGGTCTTCCAGTACAGTGTTACAGTACTGTGGTCTTCCAGTACAGTGTTACAGTACTGTGATCTACCTTCTCGCCAACACCAAATGAGAATTCAGGTAAGTTCCAAAACGCAGACTCCTGTGAGAGTTATTTAAACCAAACTTCTTAGAAAATGTAATTTCTCTCATTTATTCCTTTTGACATCAAAGTAGTTTTTCTTTGTAAGTACATAAGTGGATCCGTCACTTAGGTACTACGAGGGAAACGCTTATATGCTTAATTGAGGCCAATATTCTCAAAATAACTTGATCCTTGCAAGCTCTAACAAATATCCATAACAGAAAGGGTTCGAACCCCGTACCATGTGTGTGGTGGCTTGGTACACTAACCACTAGGCTGTGCTGCCCATAACAGGGAAATGACTATCCTGTTACTAGTAATGGAATACCCTTAGTCTCACGTCCATGGGCAACGGGGTCTAGATAGGTCATATCCTGTAAGGCTCACATTACCCAGTACTCAGCAATGTTACCAAACTTACTGTCACACATAATGGTCTCCAACAGTAAGGATTCGAACCTTGTACCATTTGTGTGGTAGCTGGGTACACTAACCACTCGGCTATGTTGTCTATAACATGGAAATAACTATGACAGCTACCAAGAAAATGGTACGGGGTTCGAACCATTGCTGTGTACTATGGAATTGCGCGTTCATTTGCACCAGTCACCAGTCTATCCCTATGCTCGAGGATAAGGTCCTTGAGCACGACGGTACGACCCTTGGGTGCGACGGTACAACCCTTGAGCACGACGGTACGACCCTTGGGTACGACAGTGCAACCCTTGAGCACGACGGTACGATCCTGGGTATGACGCCGTGGCCTCTCACCTGACCCTTAAAAGTTACGTCACAGACTGTCATCATCAGACCCAAGGGTCGTACCGTCATGCTCAAGGGTCGTTCTGTCGCGCTCAAGGGTCGTACCGTCGCACTCAAGGGTCGTTCCGTCGCGCTCAAGGGTCATACCGTCGCACTCAAAAGTCGTTCCGTCGCGCTCAAGGGTCGTACCGCCGCGCTCAAGAGGCCAAGTAATGGCTAATATTGTGATGATTACGTAAATGTCCCCGATATTTGGACACTGAACCCGTTTTCAGTTTTGATTTATCATTCCCGATGGACCTTTTCTATCTTCTTATTCTACGTACTTACATGACGAAAAAATAATTTTGCTACGTAGAAAAAGTAATCCCATTTTCATTGAGTTCCTATGAACAAAGCACTTAGGTAATCCAACAAGGGAATTTGTTATAAACTCAAATCAAAATATATTTCTCTCAAAACAAAAGAAATACGAACGTGATATTATCAAAACAAAAGAAATACGAACGTTTATCAAAACTAGATCGAGCATCTTTGACCCAATCACTAAGATAATCCATTAAAGGAATTGGAATAAGCTCAAATCATCAACAAATGTGAGCCATTAAGGAAAAAGTAATCCCATTAAACCACAGGTTTTAAGTTTCGGCGAAGAAAACATAAGAGGTAATCTACCAAAGGAATTGTAATGAAATCAAATCATCGACACCAAATACTTGCCATAAAGAAAACGGAATCCCATTAAAACACTAGGATGGGCTTGGGTCGAACAAAGCGCTCGGCCAGCCTCACACAGGGAGGGAGTGGTGGCGTCTAGCTCGAGTGAAGCCTCCGCCAACGACCACCATAAACATTACTAATCAACAGATGGTATCGCTGCCACACTAGGGACAAACGCCTGCCTGCCTCTCACGCTAACTACACCTGCTGCGCCACTGACAAACGACTTCAACAAAATTAAGCTCCGCACTCGCAAATCAAGGCTGCAAACAGGCCCACACATAGTGTACAATCCCGTGTCGGAAGAGGGAACTGAACCTCTTGTTCTGAAGGGTAAAAGTATAGAGAAAGTGTCAAAATATATGTGCTTATGAATGTATATTGGCTTTACTAAGTATAAAGTGTCAAAATATATGTACTTATGAATGTATATTGGCTTTACTAAGTATAAAGTGTCAAAATATATGTACTTATGAATGTATATTGGCTTTACTAAGTATAAAGTGTCAAAATATATGTACTTATGAATGTATATTGGCTTTACTTTGTATATAGCCAAAATACAAGTATCTATGTATGTATATTGGCTTTACTTAGTATAAAGTGTCAAAATATAAGTATTTATGAATGTATATTGGCTTTACTAAGTATAAAGTGTCAAAATATATGTACTTATGAATGTATATTGGCTTTACTAAGTATAAAGTGTCAAAATATATGTACTTATGAATGTATATTGGCTTTACTAAGTATAAAGTGTCAAAATATATGTACTTATGAATGTATATTGGCTTTACTTTGTATATAGCCAAAATACAAGTATCTATGTATGTATATTGGCTTTACTTAGTATAAAGTGTCAAAATATAAGTATTTATGAATGTATATTGGCTTTACTAAGTATAAAGTGTCAAAATATATGTACTTATGAATGTATATTGGCTTTACTTTGTATAATGTGTCAAAATATAAGTATTTTGGAATGTATATTGGCTTTACTAAGTATAAAGTGTCAAAATATAAGTATTTTGGAATGTATATTGGCTTTACTAAGTATAAAGTGTCAAAATATAAGTATCTATGAATGTATATTGGCTTTACCATGTATAAAGTGTCAAAATATAAGTATTTATGAATGTATATTGGCTTTACTAAGTAAAAAGTGTCAAAAGATAAGTATCTATGAATGTATATTAGCTTTACTAAGTATAGTATCAAAATATAAGTATTTAGGAATGTATATTGGCTTTACTAAGTGTAAAGTGTCAAAACATAAGTATTTATGAATGTGTATTGGCTTTACTCAGTATAAAGTGTCAAAATATAAGTATTTAGGAATGCATATCGTCTTTATTGACTGAAAGAAAAGATGGAGAAGTAGACCATACCCCTCACACAATGTAAGGCAAGATGACAGCCCTTGAAGGCTTCAGCATGTTGGGGTAAAGGAGCTGGAGGACCTGTGCTGAGACTGGTGTACATTACTACCATAAGATCACTTATAGATCATGCGCCACCGGTCTCCTCTGGCGTTGGTGATGGAGGACACTAAAGATGATTGAAATCTTGCAAAATACGAGAATTTATTTCAGGTTCTCAGAAGAATACAATGACTGAGGTAATGAAATTAGAACTAGGATGACAAAGTACTGCACAATGGGTCAATGAAAAGAATACAAATACAGCAGTTTGCTTAGCGAGTAAGAACAATTGGAATAAACTTTAGCAAGATGCTCAAGACGGCTTACAAAATACATGGACCTTCTGGAGGCAAGTTAAGAGACTATGTATGAAAGGGATCATAAATAATATAGATAAAAAGAATGTAATAGATTAGTGTACATCTCGTCAGAAGACTTGTAGGGTTCCACATGGAACCCTACTACGCCACACAAAGTACCGAACGCCCTTAGCTGGAGCTGGAACTACTATGCCACACAAACTACCCACCTTCCATAGCTGGAACTACTACGCTACAAACACGACACCAACAACCTCCACAACTAATCCACCCACTTCAGCCATACATACACGATGGCACGACCTTTGGGTATGATGCCCTGGCCTTTGACCAAAGGTTAAACCAATCATACCTAAGGACCGCATCGTCGTCCAAGATCATCACCAACACAAGCAGAGTGATCTTACCGAAGCAACTAACCCCATCCACACAAGAGGTCGGCTATCAATCAAGTTCCCCGTCGCCAACCTATCGTCAAACCATCGATTTATCGCCAAACCATCTGGATTTACCCGATATAGCTGGTCCCCACACTCCAATTACCATCAGGGAGACCTTGACCAGTAAACTGTCAATTACTACCCTCGTCATACCGCTGACACTAATGGCCTGAAGAATCAGGCCCCTCGCAAACATTCCCAGCAACAGCAGCGTGCCTCAGGGTACTCTGTCTCTCCTGGGACCACTAGTCTTCTTGATCTGTGTAAATGACTTGTGGATGATGTAAACGTACCGAGGGACGTGGAAAGCGAAGAGGATTGCATGAACTTACAAGGGGACCTTAACAAACTTCAATGTTGGTCTGATACATGGTTGATGAGAAGTTAACCCCAGTAACTGCAATGAGGATAGGATACAGTGTAGGAAGGACTCAGGAAATAAGCTGTTATAACCTGACCGTAACAATTACCTAAGTCCCACATTAAGAGAATAGTAAAGGAGATTAAACCGTCTATCGGCAAATATCAAAACAGCATTCAAGTATATGAATATTCCTCAAGTTTGGTCACCGCACGGGTAGAAGTACCAGAGGCAGCAGAGAAGGTCCAGAGGAGGACAACAAAGATGGTAACGGAATTAAGAGAACTGGGAAAGTATAGAGGCCTTAGATTTGTCAGCTTTGGAAGAGAGAAGAGCGAGAGGAGACCTGGCCACAACATTTAATCTATAAACTACCTCGATGACGCACACAGTGAACTACACTTCGAAAGATACATGGACAGAACGACCAGAAGTCATAAAAATGAAATTAAGAAATCTGATAGAAATTACATGAACACGTACTTTTATCGTACACAAGACATGGATTCACGGAATAAACTGAATAATGAGGCAGTGAACGTACGAGAGATGGGGGTCCCACGAGTGTAAAACTCCCTCCCCATACACTAAGACAGGTAATTCCTACCCCGGTCTAATTTGTCATGATTTCCTGTCTTTTGTCCCGTGGGTAGGGCGACAGACCCACATCTCGAACAGTCGACACACGGGTAGAAACGGCAGCAAGCTAAAAAATACACAGACGACACAATGGCAAAGTATAATAAGATGGGAAATACTTTAAAAGTAACCAAGAACAAAATTACCAAATTATACTTTTTTGGTAAAAATTAGTGTAGAAGACAAGTCAGCAGGACGGGGCAATAGCTAACTGGCGATCATGTGGTTGTTGTAGCAACGTAAAATAACACCAAGTGGTCGTAAGCAGACTAGTGGGTCGTTAAAGGAGTTGGTTAGTTAACATACTTCTGATATGCTAACAATACGTTGGACATAGTGCTTTGTTAACGCAAGTGGTTGTCATTCATTCATATTGTTCACATATTGTTGGACTGTTAGAATTCCTTGCCGTCGTTAGCATACGTTTGGGTCGTTAGCATTCCTTTGGGTCATTTGAATACTGAATTGGTTGTTAACATACTACGAGGTCGTTAGCATACTTCTTGCTCATCAGGAAACCAAGTCGTTCGTTGGTTAATACGATGATATCTGGAAATATTGAACGTGTACTGATATATATATATATATATATATATATATATATATATATATATATATATATATATATATATATATATATATATCGGACTCCACCTACACATGGTTACACCATGAGTAGTGCCCTACGGCAAGGCTGTATCGTTGTAAATGGACGAAGAAGAGTATAGTCTCGTTTTTAGGGACCTTTTCGATCTGATAGTCCATTTCCCTGCTCCTGCGTGGAGTGCAGCGCCGGAGCTGCAGAATCCCCATAAAAGGACCCCAGGAGTTCGTTAATAAGAATGATAAATAAAACAATAAAACATTATATACATAATATATATATATATATATATATATATATATATATATATATATATATACATATCAAACGGGAACGACTGAAATAAATCAAAAGAAACTAAGCTAAACCTGTGAATCGTTTGTTACAGATTCAAACCCCAACATAGCTGATCAGATCCTAGCAGCCATCTTCCCCACAACTGCCCTACAGAAATATGAATTCCTTAACAGCCATAACATTAACTTCATTATCTGTGCCTTTAACTTCTCAGTTCACATTATGGTAATCTTGTTCTTAAGCTCGTAAAGACCCATGGGATTCTAACTGCTGGAAAAGAGATATGAAATTAACAATGATGAGGATCCATCCCTGATGTTTATATAAACTCCATCATTACATGATTCTATGGCTCCGTAACGTCCATCCTCCCTCTCCCTCTATAAGCACTGACCTACTTGTCTTAACTCCACTTCAACAAGCACTTCCTAAAGCTCCTACCTCCAGTGCTACAAGCACTTACACCACTGGACCAAACCCCGGCCCCAGAACACCAGTGGCCTCCCGGAAGCAAACACAGTAACCATTAAACGCTTGTAATTATCTATCCGTACCGTAAGGGGAGGGGAAGTTTACACCCATGGGGCCCGCATCTCTCCCACGATCTCTGCCACCCCACTCCTACTACAAGCAGGACACCACTAGTCCCACACCCATGACTACAAGCACATTAGTCTTATCTCCGCCGCTACAACCATAAAACAACCGGTTCTAACCCCGCTGATAGAAGCACTAGACTATAATGGCACGACCTATCCCCGCTTCGCTACTACAAGCACTCACTCAACTAATCCCTTAGCGCCTCTGCTACAAGCATTAAACCGCCCGGCCCTATACCTCGCGTGCTACAAGCACTGATCAACGACGATCCGCTGCTGCTATAAAAGCCTAACCAATGATGTCTGCTTTCACAAACATCTGCTTCTCAGGGGCTACCAGATTTCTTTTTTTTTTTTTTCATTCCAGTCCACTTACTGCCCCAGGAGAGAACACTGGACAGCAACGGTAGAATAAAACAGCGAATCCCATTACCATGCGTCCAAACCTACCTGACCTAATAATGCAGTACTCCACTCGTCTACTCGCACAGAAAAACCAACCCCATCTCCCTCGCTGGCTTCTCGGGAATCACAAATTGCCATCTCGGAAATAATTCTTCAAAAACTGATCTAATTTTTAAAGACATCGTAAATGAAAGGTGCAGGAGGTGTAATTTTTGAGAGCGGTTGAGAAGCGGTCTTGCGTTGTTAAGGCTAGGCTAGACAGAGCTACCTGTCACGTCAGGCCCTCGAGATAGGCGAGATTCCGGCGTTATTCAGAGGCCAACAGCAGCCCCACCAATCACAGCGCACCTTGGCCTATGACGTCACCACGATCGAACTGACGCAGAATACCAAAGTCCGTTTTGTGTTAAGGTAACAGCTAAGTTACCCAGCGTTACAGATCTAACCAGCGCCATGCGTTTCATGAGTTAGAGATCATTTCAGAATACATTCTCTCCCAAATCTCGGTGACATGGTCAAAATAAAAGTGTATACTATAAACATACTATATTCTTGAGTTCTATGTAAACACTGCAGGAAAATAATTTGCTCAGATGTGTACGTTTCTGAGGCACAAGATACAGCAAGGACGGAGTACGCATCGACTGGTTGCTCCCGTGTGAACCATTCTTCATCTATCTTCTTATTGTAACGTTCGCTATTCGATGCCTCAACCTAAGCGACCCGAGAATACTACAGTTTGTAAAATATGATAAAAAAAAAAAAAAATTAAGAGCTAAATGACCAAGTCATATGCCAGCACAGGTATGCGTACCACGATGGAACCTCACTTGACACCAGCCAGAGACCAAATTCTTCGGCGAATAAATTCGGGCGGAGTTACCACTGGGTCTTCGAAGCTTGGGTATGCGATGTAACAATACCTCAAGCGCTTTTAAGTCATATTTCTAATTTTCTTTGTTAACCACGGTGCCGTAAAGAGGCACTGTGAGTGGGTTTAACCTGACAGAACATCAGCTCAGGTTCAAAGTAAACGGCTTTGAAAACGCTTCATCTTAAGATCCTGCCTTCAAACGTAAAACTTTTAAACGCCCCCCCACCCCCCTCGGTTTTCTGAAGGGAACGCAGTAGTGAAATTGAATTACTGAACGCAATACTAAAGGTGACAGGAATGAGGAAAGTAAACATTAAAAAAACTGACGCTAGAAATACTATACATTGAGGAAATGATGTGCTGAACATAAGACTAAGACAATCTTAATCTTCTTCGGTGTCGACTTTCCCGTCTGAATATTTCTATACATTAAGAGAACCGATAATATGAAATATAACTACGGAAAATAATACAATATTCTTGACAAGATATTGTGTCTTCTTGAAGTGTGAAAAGCAAGCCTAGTCAATACGGAAAATCCTGTAACCGTATAATCATTTTATTTGACTATTTTCTGTTGGTTTCCCTAAATCAAGACAGTGTAACAATTTTCAGTACTGGTGCGAGGTAGCAAAGTGTACTTCCCACGACATTCTACAGCCTTAAACCAACACGACAATTTGACTAAAACTTCCTGGGATAATTTACACTTGCCTATGGCTGTTCTATGCCATAATCAGGCAATTATTTTCCCCCTTTTCCAATTATACTAATAACATTTCTACACCGGATGCTGAGTGATTTCCTTTCTTTTCCAGAGTACGAGGATGGAGGTGCGGCCTTCGTGAGAGACAGCGGCCACCAAACACTGCCACCCTCCCTCCGAAGGCGGCGTCAAGACTCACACGAATTAAGTGTCTCTGAACATCTTTCACTCGGCTTCATACACTTTGTATCTGTATCCGCGGCACACAAGTAACATCAGGCATGGTCGGGAGTGAGCGGACCGCGCGTATACCCTCCCCTCCGACCGCCCAAGCGCCACTGAACGGTCGCCACTCTCGCGAGACTCGCCTGCCTCACCTACCCGTCGCCTGCTCCGCCCTCTCCTGATCAGCGCTCCGCCTTGATTCCACACCAACCTTATCTCTTGTCTCCCGGTCTCTTTCTTTTGCTTGCCTTTCGCATTCCTTCCCTTAACAGTTATAACCAGTCTACCTTTTCTTATATATATTTTTTTTAAAGCTCTTGATTTTCTTCTTTCGCTGCACCTCCACTACATAACTTGGTCTGTGCACCCACTTAAGAGAGCCTATCTCCTCTCTTTAATTCCTACACTTTATCTTTTGTCTCTCATTCTAAAGCTTTCCTCTCCACCCCACATTAACCAGTTCACCTCACTTATTTCTCCCACTTCCAACCACATCTTTTTCGCATTTCTTTGCTTGGTAAATACACATTAAATGTTGGACATAAATTCGCTCCCGTCTGTCTCGCTTTAACTGCCAATTTTACGCCCGCTATCGCACTCTTTATGTCCTATTTATTTCCCTCGTTACCTTCTGGTCTGTCTCCTCTTCCCTAGCATTTTAATTAATGCTGGCAAAGGCGCAACCTACCCGCAGTTTCTGACCTCATTAATTTTCCTGAAGTCGTAACGCGTCAGGGGGACCCGAAAATTCTCACTAATTTTGACAAAAGCATAAGTTCCTCCTCTCTCTCTCTCTCTCTCTCTCTCTCTCTCTCTCTCTCTCTCTCTCTCTCTCTCTCTCTCTCTCAGTACCGAGAGGGTCTAGATTTCTTCATTTTTTTCTAATTCACGTGTGTAAGAAGCACTGTATCCTCAGAGTTAAAGCAAGTCTGTGATATTATAAACAAAGCGGATGCTGCGTCCTTACTTCACCTCACACTGAAGCTCGTAGTATGACGAAAGATTGGAAAGCCTATTATGGCTCAGTCAACACCTATCACTCGACATCCACCAAATCCAACATCAAACATGCATATACGTAACCGCAGCCCCTCACACTCCTTTACTAACTCATGGTTCTATTCACGAGAATGTTTTACACTGTATAAGTCACAGCTCTATTTATGACTGTAATGTATGGTATATAATTCATAGTTCTATTCATGACTATTATATGTCGTGCGTAATTTATAGCTCTATTCACAACTGTTATGTGTAGTATGTAATCAATAGCTCTATTCATGACTGTTGTGAGTAGTATATACCTCACAGCTCAATTCGTGGCTATCATGTGGCTCTATTCACGACTGTCATGTGTAGCATAAAATCAATAGCTCTATTCATGACTGTTCTGTATAGTATATAATTCATAGCTCTATTCATGTGACTGTTGTGTGTAGTATATAATTCATAGCTCTATTCGTGTGATTGTTATGTGTAGTATATAATTCATAGCTCTATTCATGTGACTGTTGTGTGTAGTATATAATTCATAGCTCTATTCATGACTGTTCTGTATAGTATATAATTCATAGCTCTATTCATGTGACTGTTGTGTGAAGTATATAATTCGTAGCTCTATTCGTGTGACTGTTATGTGTAGTATATAATCAATAGCTCTATTCATGACTGTTATGTATAGTTTGTAATTCATAGCTCTATTCGTGTGACTGTTATGTGTAGCTCTATTCATGAGTGTTATGTATAGTATATGATTCATATCTCTGTTCAGTGACTGTTATGTATAGCATATAATTCATATCTCTGTTCATGTCACTGTTATGTATACCATATAATTCATATCTCTATTAATGTGACGGTTATGTATAGCATATAATTCATATCTCTCTTCATGTGACTGTTATGTATAGCATATAATTCATAGCTCTCTTCATGTGACTGTTATGTATAGCATATAATTCATATCTCTGTTCACGTGACTGTTATGTATAGTTTCATAACACCTTCACTAACCTTCTGCAGCGTAGGCATATAATCCCCCACTCTGCCAGCACCTTCTGCGACGATCATAGCGGCCTCATGCGCCCATAAAAACAAGTATATACAAATCTGTCGTGAGGCGTCGTCCCACCCCCACGTCTTCCACAACCCAACAGACAACGCTTACAATTAAGAAATTTCCGCGCCGGAGCTGGTCGCCTTTTGTTGATGAGATGTACCCACCAGAGCTGAGAGTGTAGCCTGGGGGACATCCATGGTGTGGGACTAGCAGTAAACACTGGGTTAAACGTTCGAAATTCTTAATTAACCAAGCCATTGTCTCCGGCTTGGGAGTACACTTTCACATAACACTGTGGACTCTTGGCTAAATAGAGACTGCAGTCGTTAGCAACTGCTCTTCACATAACCCCGGTGGTATGTATGTATGTATGTATGTATGTATGTATGTATGTATGTATGTATGTATGTATGTATATATGCATGTATGTATGTATGTGTGTATGTATGTAGGTTTATATATATATATATATATATATATATATATATATATATATATATATATATATATATATATATATATATATATATATATATATATATATATATATGGGAGCGGGTGGCTGGAAATCCTCCCCTCTCGTTTTTTTCAATTTTCCAAAAGAAGGAACAGAGAAGGGGGCCAGGTGAGGATATTCCCTCAAAGGCCCAGTCCTCTGTTCTTAACGCTACCTCGCTAACGCGGGAAATGGCGAATAGTACAAAAGAAAAAAGATATATATGTATATGTATTTATTTATGTATGAATGTATGGATGGATGTACGTATGTAAATATGGATGTACTTATGTATGTATATATGTAAACTCGCTGGAAAACTAAACAAAGACGCTTCTGTTTATCTTTCCAGTGGGTTTACTTATGTCAGTGTTTTACAAGTGTATGTGATTTACCTCAAGGACACATGCATGTGTGTGTGTGTGTGTGTGTGTGTGTGTGTGTGTGTGTGTGTGTGTGTGTGTGTGTGTGTGTGTGTGTGTCTATTCATTTACCAACTCTTACTGTGCGATGAGGGAATCCCCCACTCGTGAGTCCCCATCTCTTGAATTTCCTCTATCATACAGTTTTCTAAACTTGTGAATGTGGTCCCAAACTAGAACCCTTCGGCACGCCACTTGTGACCTCAACCAATCATCGAAAAATGCTCCTGCATCATGCGTCCTCTCCTCCCTTCCACCACGATAATCATCGATCTATTATCGAAGTAGTCTTCCCTTTCTGCCTGGCTAAAGATCCAGCTTCTTCACCTACTTGTATAGCGTCAAAGGCTTTCTGGCAGTCTCAAACGGAACTCACTCTCTATCAGAAATCTGAGTATTCTTACAAATGATTTCCTTCCCCTGAAACTATGTAATCTCATATTTAGGTGGTTTTTCCTTTACAGGTAATCATCCATTTGCTTTCTAATTATGTCTGCAATTACTTTACGGATTATGCTGGTCAGGGAGACGACTGTAGTGCGTGTGCTGTGTTCGTGATTACTACATGTTATTACTATTTGTGTGTTATGTGGGAGAGAGAGTTTCACACACACCCGTTGCCCCGTCTCTTTACCTTGTGTATACACGATGAGCCATCTATTTACTCCTACCTTTGTATCCACGCACTCATACATGCACCAGCCTAAGCTGTGTGTGTGTGTGTCCGTATGTATATGTGTAATCAGGATGAAAAGAAGGAAGTAACCAGGATGTTTTGGCTCTAAGTGAAACTGATTCGATGACTGAAAAATGAGGGCGAGTGGCATGCACTGGACAGAATGAAGTCAATCAGTGCGATATATGGGGAGCGACGTGCTGTCAATAGGCGGAACCAGGACGTATGAAGTGGTCAAGGTAAACCAACGAGTTAATCTGCAGGCCTTGGCTTTGGACGATAAGCTCTAGTTTCGCTGTAGTATACATGATATCTGGAAAATGTATGTGTGTAAATGGTGACATTAAGCGTCTGTTCTAAACAGAATTTTGTCAAGACAAGAAAAGCAGATTAGGATAATATTTATGTATTCACGTTTTGAGATAAGATTCATGCATTCACGTATTCATTCATAATCATCAAAGACTCATTTCTGTGAAAGAGTCTTGGCGTTAGCCAGGTCCTCTTTCTAAAGACTCCTGCAGCCCGACACTGCGCTACATCCAGTAACAGGACAATGTGGACTCTTTGGATTCATAAGTTCTTCGACGAGACTGTATTCTCAGTGATTCAGCCTCGTCAAAGATGCTTTTTCACTCACTGTGTAATCTTCTACAAGCGGAGCCCAGGAGCACTGTCATATATATATATATATATATATATATATATATATATATATATATATATATATATATATATATATATATATATATATATATATATATATATATATATATATTGTCAAAATGGTTATTTTCTTTATCAAGCCCTTTAGTGGTAAGGTATTAAATTCTAATATCATGAACAATGTAGATTTAGTCAACAAGCTAAACAATATCAATGTCAATTTTGATTTCAAACTAGTTAGCTTTGATGTTTCCTCACTTTTCACTAAAGTTCCAATTGATGACCTTTTAGAAAATATATTTGATGTCTTGGATGATATTTATTTACCTGTTTCAAAGTCTGTTTTCACTGAACTGATAAAATTGTTTATAAAAGAGTGTGTATTTCAATTCAATGGAGATTATTATGCAAAAAAATTTGGTATTGCAATGGGTAACCCTCTTTCACCTGTACTAAGTAATCTTTATATGGAATTTTTTGAAACAAAATTACTAAAGGATATCTTACCTTCTAATGCAATTTGGTTTAGGTATGTAGATGATGTTTTTTGTGTTTGGCCAACAAATGAAAATTTACAAATATTTCTCCCCTTACTTAACAATTTAGTACCTTCCATACAAATTTACTGTAGAAAATGTAAATGATGATATGTTACCATTTTTAGATTGCTTGATCCATAGGCAAGGAAACAAGTCTAAGTTTAGCATATACAGAAAACCTACTAATGTATACTCATATATCCATTATTACTCATTTCAACATGACAGAGTTAAATTATCATCATTTCAATCTATGTTCCTTAGGGCATTACGTATTTGCAGTCCAGAGTTCATTGATGATGAGTTTGAGAAGATATATTCTATTGGATCTAAGTTAAAGTACCCTTGATCTTTCATCGATAAATCCCTGAAGTTAGCAAAGAAATCATTTTATAGATCTGAGCCCAAACCTCCCATTGACACCAAGAATCTTCTAGTTTTCCCTTTTGATAATAATATCACTTTACTTCCCATGTTGCTTAAATCCCTTAATGCAAATGTTGCCTTCAGCAACAATGATACTATACAGAATATCTTAATCAAGATTTCACCAGAAAATTCTCTTGGATGCATCCATAAAGTGCCATGTGGAAATTGTGATAAATTTTATGGTGGGCAGACTGGTAAGGATCTTTCTGTTAGACTTAAACAACATGAATATAGTATAAGAACGGGACAAGAATCAAATGCCATGTTAATCACGCTAAAAACTATGATCATTGTATTGACTGGAGTAATGCCATCTCAGTTATTAACTCTAACTCTATTACCACGAGAAATGTCATTGAATCTTCTGATATTAAATGCACAAAGAATTATAATCTTAACATTACTGATGGTCCATACAAGTTAGATAACTTTATTGTTGATAAGATTTGTAAAATGATAAGTTAATGAACGCTCGTTGTATGTCTTGGACAATCGCATATTTACCAAATGGCGTCCTAGCTCCGTCTCTTCGATGTATATCAACTGACTTATATTTCTTTCTTGTGTCTCCCCTGATGATGTGATTGTTACACGAAAGTGCACTTGGGAAATTATCGTGTTTCATTTTCCCCGTGGACTCATAGGAATATATATATATATATGTACATATATATATATATATATATATATATATATATATATATATATATATATATATATATATATATATATATATATATATATATATACACATATATGTAATGCATCCAATGATGTAATCAGTCTTATGAAATATTACTGCACGTAGAATTACGAAACTAAAAACAGAGCCGAACATTATTAACTCATTATTACGTCATATCTTTCATGTTCTTAAATCCAGCTCTCGTAATTGCAGGTGTGAATGACGGGTGATGATGGATTGGATTTAGATGAATGAAGGAAAGTAGCGTTATTGATGGAAGTCTTCAGATCTCCATTAGTGTCATTTTTTTCGTTTATATTTGAAAGAAATGTTATGTTTCTATAGATTTGTAAAGTTCGTGTGCTTGTAAGATTCAGATTGTGCGAAATAGAACTTAGTGCTTGTACAGACGATTTAGTCATCTTTCTGAAATATATATATATATATATATATATATATATATATATATGTATATATATATATATATATATATATATATATATATATATATATATATATATATATATATATATATATATGTTATCTATTATTTCATTTTGCTTTGTCGCTGTCTCCCGCCTTAGCGAGGTAGCGCAAGGAAATAGACGAAAGAATGGCCCAACCCACCCACATACACATGTATATACATACACGTCCACACACGCAAATATACGTACCCAAAAATACGTATATATATATATATATTATTTTTTTATTATACTTTGTCGCTGTCTCCCGCGTTTGCGAGGTAGCGCAAGGAAACAGACGGAAGAAATGGCCAAACCCCCCCCCCCCATACACATGTATATACATACGTCCACCCACGCAAATATACATACCTACACAGCTTTCCATATATATATATATATATATATATATATATATATATATATATATATATATATATATATATATATATATATTTTCTTTTTTTTTTTTTTGCTTTGTCGCTGTCTCCCGCGTTTGCGAGGTAGCGCAAGGAAGCAGACGAAAGAAATGGCCCAACCCACCCCCATACACATGTATATACATACGTCCACACACGCAAATATACATACCTACACAGCTTTCCATGGTTCACCCCAGACGCGTTACATGCCCTGATTCAATCCACTGACAGCACGTCAACCCCGGTATACCACATCGATCCAATTCACTCTATTCCTTGCCCTCCTTTCACCCTCCTGCATGTTCAGGCCCCGATCACACAAAATCTTTTTCACTCCATCTTTCCACCTCCAATTTGGTCTCCCACTTCTCCTCGTTCCCTCCACCTCCGACACATATATCCTCTTGGTCAATCTTTCCTCACGTATTCTCTCCATGTGCCCAAACCATTTCAAAACACCCTCTTCTGCTCTCTCAACCACGCTCTTTTTATTTCCACACATCTCTCTTACCCTTACGTTACTTACTCGATCAAACCACCCCACACCACACATTGTCCTCAAACATCTCATTTCCAGCACATCCATCCTCCTGCGCACAACTCTATCCATAGCCCACGCCTCGCAACCATACAACATTGTTGGAACCACTATTCCTTCAGACATACCCATTTTTGCTTTCCGAAATAATGTTCTCGACTTCCACACATTCTTCAAGGCTCCCAGGATTTTCGCCCCCTCCCCCACCCTATGATTCACTTCCGCTTCCATGATTCCATCCGCTGCCAGATCCACTCCCAGATATCTAAAACACTTTACTTCCTCCAGTTTTTCTCCATTCAAACTTACCTCCCAATTGACTTGACCCTCAACCCTATATATGGGAAGTGAGTCAGTTGTTGTTCGCTGATGATACAGCGCTGGTGGCTGATTCATGTGAGAAACTGCAGAAGCTGGTGACGGAGTTTGGTAAAGTGTGTGGAAGAAGAAAGTTAAGAGTAAATGTGAATAAGAGCAAGGTTATTAGGTACAGTAGGGTTGAGGGTCAAGTCAATTGGGAGGTGAGTTTGAATGGAGAAAAACTGGAGGAAGTGAAGTGTATTAGATATCTGGGAGTGGATCTGGCAGCGGATGGAACCATGGAAGCGGAAGTGGATCATAGGGTGGGGGAGGGGGCGAAAATTCTGGGGGCCTTGAAGAATGTGTGCAAGTCGAGAACATTATCTCGGAAAGCAAAAATGGGTATGTTTGAAGGAATAGTAGTTCCAACAATGTTGTATGGTTGCGAGGCGTGGGCTATGGATAGAGTTGTGCGCAGGAGGATGGATGTGCTGGAAATGAGATGTTTGAGGACAATGTGTGGTGTGAGGTGGTTTGATCGAGTGAGTAACGTAAGGGTAAGAGAGATGTGTGGAAATAAAAAGAGCGTGGTTGAGAGAGCAGAAGAGGGTGTTTTGAAGTGGTTTGGGCACATGGAGAGGATGAGTGAGGAAAGATTGACCAAGAGGATATATGTGTCGGAGGTGGAGGGAGCAAGGAGAAGAGGGAGACCAAATTGGAGGTGGAAAGATGGAGTGAAAAAGATTTTGTGGGATCGGGGCCTGAACATGCAGGAGGGTGAAAGGAGGGCAAGGAATAGAGTGAATTGGAGCGATGTGGTATACCGGGGTTGACGTGCTGTCAGTGGATTGAATCAAGGCATGTGAAGCGTCTGGGGTAAACCATGGAAAGCTGTGTAGGTATGTATATTTGCGTGTGTGGACGTATGTATATACATGTGTATGGGGGTGGGGTGGGCCATTTCTTTCGTCTGTTTCCTTGCGCTACCTCGCAAACGCGGGAGACAGCGACAAAGTATAAAAAAAAAAAAAGAAATATATATAGATATATATATATATATATATATATATATATATATATATATATATATATATATATATATATATATATATATATATATACACACACAGACATGTACATATATACACATGTACATAGTTCATACTGTCTGCCTTTATTCATTCCCATCACCACCCCGCCACACATGAAATAACAACCCCCTCCCCCTTATGTGTGCGAAGTAGAGCTAGGAAAAGACAACAAAGGCCACATTCGTTTACACTCAGACTCTAGCTGTCATGTATAATGCACCGAAACCACAGCTCCCTTTCCACATCCAGGTCCCACAGAACTTTCCATGGTTTACCCCAGACGCTTCACATGCCCTGGTTCAATCCATTGACAGCACGTCGACCCCGGTATACCACGTCGTTCCACATAGTGCCATATATATATATATATATATATATATATATATATATATATATATATATATAGGGAGCGGGGGGCTGGAAATCCTCCCCTCTCATTTTTTTATTTTAATTTTCCAAAAGAAGGAACAGAGAAGGGGGCCAGGTGAGGGTATTCCCTCAAAGGCCCAGTCCTCTGTTCTTAACGCTACCTCGCTATCGCGGGAAATGGCGAATAGTATAAAGAAAAAAAATATATATAGGGATAGGGAGAAAGTTATCCCTGGGGATAAGGGAGAAAGAATACTTCCCAAGTATTCCCTGCGTGTCGTAGAAGGAGACTAAAAGGGGAGGGAGCGGGTGGCTGGAAATCCTCCCCTATCGTTTTTTTTTTTTTTAATTTTCCAAAAGAAGAAACAGTGAAGGGGGCCAAGTGAGGATAATCCCTCAAAGGCCCAGTCCTCTGTTCTTAACGCTACCTCGCTAACGCGGGAAATGACGAGTGGTATGAAAGAAAAGATTAGAAAGGGTAGTGAGTGGTGGGATGAAGAAGTAAGAGTATTAGTGAAAGAGAAGAGAGAGGCATTTGGACGATTTTTGCAGGGAAAAAATGAAATTGAGTGGGAGACGTATAAAAGAAAGAGACAGGAGGTCAAGAGAAAGGTGCAAGAGGTGAAAAAAAGGGCAAATGAGAGTTGGGGTGAGAGAGTATCATTAAATTTTAGGGAGAATAAAAAGATGTTCTGGAAGGAAGTAAATAAAGTGCGTAAGACAAGGGAGCAAATGGGAACTTCAGTGAAGGGCGCAAATGGGGAGGTGATAACAAGTAGTGGTGATGTGAGAAGGAGATGGAGTGAGTATTTTGAAGGTTTGTTGAATGTGTTTGATGATAGAGTGGCAGATATAGGGTGTTTTGGTCGAGGTGGTGTGCAAAGTGCGAGGGTTAGGGAAAATAATTTGGTAAACAGAGAAGAGGTAGTAAAAGCTTTGCGGAAGATGAAAGCCGGCAAGGCAGCAGGTTTGGATGGTATTGCAGTGGAATTTATTAAAAAAGGGGGTGACTGTATTGTTGACTGGTTGGTAAGGTTATTTAATGTATGTATGACTCATGGTGAGGTGCCTGAGGATTGGCAGAATGCGTGCATAGTGCCATTGTACAAAGGCAAAGGGGATAAGAGTGAGTGCTCAAATTACAGAGGTATAAGTTTGTTGAGTATTCCTGGCAAATTGTATGGGAGGGTATTGATTGAGAGGGTGAAGGCATGTACAGAGCATCAGATTGGGGAAGAGCAGTGTGGTTTCAGAAGTGGTAGAGGATGTGTGGATCAGGTGTTTGCTTTGAAGAATGTATGTGAGAAATACTTAGAAAAGCAAATGAATTTGTATGTAGCATTTATGGATCTGGAGAAGGCATATGATAGAGTTGATAGAGATGCTCTGTGGAAGGTATTAAGAATATATGGTGTGGGAGGAAAGTTGTTAGAAGCAGTGAAAAGTTTTTATCGAGGATGTAAGGCATGTGTACGTGTAGGAAGAGAGGAAAGTGATTGGTTCTCAGTGAATGTAGGTTTGCGGCAGGGGTGTGTGATGTCTCCATGGTTGTTTAATTTGTTTATGGATGGGGTTGTTAGGGAGGTGAATGCAAGAGTTTTGGAAAGAGGGGCAAGGATGAAGTCTGTTGGGGATGAGAGAGCTTGGGAAGTGAGTCAGTTGTTGTTCGCTGATGATACAGCGCTGGTGGCTGATTCATGTGAGAAACTGCAGAAGCTGGTGACTGAGTTTGGTAAAGTGTGTGAAAGAAGAAAGTTAAGAGTAAATGTGAATAAGAGCAAGGTTATTAGGAACAGTAGGGTTGAGGGTCAAGTCAATTGGGAGGTGAGTTTGAATGGAGAAAAACTGGAGGAAGTGAAGTGTTTTAGATATCTGGGAGTGGATCAGGCAGCGGATGGAAACATGGAAGCGGAAGTGGATCATAGGGTGGGGGAGGGGGCGAAAATTCTG
>NC_092231.1:36391285-36406285 GCF_036320965.1 Panulirus ornatus | reverse complement strand
TAACACCTGCGTCGTGGCATGATAATGCCATGCTACCCCACCCCCCAAGGTCTCTGGTGTTAAGGGTCACTTTATGACGCATCAACTCGTTACACTAGTCATTAGAGCATGAGAGTCCTCAGCTATGCACTATAGACAGGTAGTGTCCGCGCGTTCGCACGTGCGTACGCCTGCGCTCTAGCGACGGAGGGCGGCGCTCAGAGCGGCGTACCGCGCCCGTCAGGTCAAGTACATCCTGGGCTCGGTGTTGATATGGCTCACGTTCTGACTACGCCCTCCGTATCGTCCCACCAGCAGGCAGGATCTCCAGAGTCCTCACCAGCTGGGACGCTGGCCATGACTCCCTCCACCACCAGGGTTCTCTGCCAAGCAAGGGAAAGACGTAGACAAGGCGCTGGTCCAAGCACGAACCATCGGTGGCGCCCTACCGGCTCGTTACTTCTGCAGGAGACGAGTCTCACATCCCCGCCCCTGGCTGCATCACAATGTGGTACTCACCCCGGGATTATGATGCATATCCGTGTTCCGTCCGTAACACGGGCGAGCGTCCGTGTTCATATACGACACACGTTGTGTGAGCTGGCTCTTACGTGGACCCACGACTGACTGACGCAATAATAACCTTGTCTCTCGTTCTGTGTCATGCCAGATGCAAAGTGGTGTACTTCCAAAGGCAAGAATTAAGTTCAGTTTTCTTATCTAATGACTTCACCAGTTCACACCTTCGACTCATATATCACTATAGCATTATATGTCCTCTAGCACTGTACCTCCTTGTCAGAACGTCGTGAATCTACGATTTCAGGCCGATCGTTCGACGGTATGGGAAACCTGCGGTGAGGCAGGTGCCATGTCTCGTGCGATGACAACCCTTACCATATGACATTTTCCTCGTTAACTACCTAACCAATTTGTGTAATGACCCCTAACTGGCCTGCCTCCCTCACAGGGGGTTGAGGGTGGTCACGTGGGGCGTGATCTGTACGTAGCAACAACAAGGTCGTATCCCCTCACTCACAGCTGAACGACGCTAGGTGCTAAGTGTAGGTTTCCGCTCTCCATTTTCTCTACCTCACGGCTGCTCTGATTACTGATCGAAGACCTTTCTTCTCAATCATTAAACTCCTTATAGAATACTTTACAATACAGTACAGTGCAATACAATACAACACAATACAATATCATACAATACAATACAACAAAATACATTACTAAATACAATACAATACAACACAATACAATACTATGCAATACAATACAATACAACACAATACAATATTATACAATACAACAGAATACAATACTAAACGCAGTGGTCTTCCGTGGTGTAGCCATTAGCCTTCGTGGCCGTGACGCATTCACAGGCCACCCAGGGTCGAGCACACAGGTTCGAATCCTGGTTGCGGCAGTCGGTCCACAGTCAACCCAAGTGTTCATCCACCCCAAAAGTTTGGTCGACAATATGGGTGCCTGGCTCAGGCTACGGTGTATATATATATATATATATATATATATATATATATATATATATATATATATATATATATATATATATATATATATATATATATAAAATGGGTATGTTTGAAGGAATAGTGGTTCCAACAATGTTGTATGGTTGCGAGGCGTGGGCTATGGATAGAGTTGTGCGCAGGAGGATGGATGTGCTGGAAATGAGATGTTTGAGGACAATGTGTGGTGTGAGGTGGTTTGATCGAGTAAGTAACGTAAGGGTAAGAGAGATGTGTGGAAATAAAAAGAGCGTGGTTGAGAGAGCAGAAGAGGGTGTTTTGAAATGGTTTGGGCACATGGAGAGAATGAGTGAGGAAAGATTGACCAAGAGGATATATGTGTCGGAGGTGGAGGGAACGAGGAGAAGAGGGAGACCAAATTGGAGGTGGAAAGATGGAGTGAAAAAGATTTTGTGTGATCGGGGCCTGAACATGCAGGAGGGTGAAAGGAGGGCAAGGAATAGAGTGAATTGGAGCGATGTGGTATACCGGGGTTGACGTGCTGTCAGTGGATTGAATCAAGGCATGTGAAGCGTCTGGGGTAAACCATGGAAAGCTGTGTAGGTATGTATATTTGCGTGTGTGGACGTGTGTATGTACATGTGTATGGGGGGGGGGGGTGGGCCATTTCTTTCGTCTGTTTCCTTGCGCTACCTCGCAAACGCGGGAGACAAAAAAAAAAAATATATATATATGTTAACTGACATGGCCTTGATTAGGGCCTCAGCTAACATAATAATACCAAATGCTTCACGTTAGAACTACCACCTTGGATGATAAGGTTGGAGAGATGTGACAACATTGGTTCTCCAGTTGTGTGTCTCCCTCCTCCTCCTCCTCGTCATTACTGTGTCTCCATATGTGTACTGGAGCCGGGCTACCGGAGGGACAAGGTCCTCTTATCTGATAGAGGATTGGATCAGGTACCCCTGAAGCGAGCATACCACACACACACACACACACACACACACGCAAGTCCTCCTATCTTCTAACCTGTTATATATATATATATATATATATATATATATATATATATATATATATATATATATATATATATATATATATATATATGGAGTTGATGGAGAGAGGTGGGTGATTATTGGTGCATATGCACCTGGGCATGAGAAGAAAGATCATGAGAGGCAAGTGTTTTGGGAGCAGCTAAATGAGTGTGTTAGCGGTTTTGATGCACGAGACCGGGTTATAGTGATGGGTGATTTGAATGCAAAGGTGAGTAATGTGGCAGTTGAGGGAATAATTGGTATGCATGGGGTGTTCAGTGTTGTAAATGGAAATGGTGAAGAGCTTGTAGATTTATGTGCTGAAAAAGGACTGATGATTGGGAATACCTGGTTTAAAAAGCGAGATTTACATAAGTATACTTATGTAAGTAGGAGAGATGGCCAGAGAGCGTTATTGGATTACGTGTTAATTGACAGGCGTGCGAAAGAGAGACTTTTGGATGTCAATGTGCTGAGAGGTGCAACTGGAGGGATGTCTGATCATTATCTTGTGGAGGCTAAGGTGAAGATTAGTATGGGTTTTCAGAAAAGAAGAGTGAATGTTGGGGTGAAGAAGGTGATGAGAGTAAGTGAGCTTGGGAAGGAGACCTGTGTGAAGAAGTATCAGGAGAGACTGTGTACAGAATGGAAAAAGGTGAGAACAATGGAAGTAAGGGGAGTGGGGGAGGAATGGGATGTATTTAGGGAATCAGTGATGGATTGCGCAAAAGATGCTTGTGGCATGAGAAGAGTGGGAGGTGGGCTGTTTAGAAAGGGTAGTGAGTGGTGGGATGAAGAAGTAAGAGTATTAGTGAAAGAGAAGAGAGAGGCATTTGGACGATTTTTGCAGGGAAAAAATGCAATTGAGTGGGAGAAGTATAAAAGAAAGAGACAGGAGGTCAAGAGAAAGGTGCAAGAGGTGAAAAAAAGGGCAAATGAGAGTTGGGGTGAGAGACTATCAGTAAATTTTAGGGAGAATAAAAAGATGTTCTGGAAGGAGGTAAATAGGGTGCGTAAGACAAGGGAGCAAATGGGAACTTCAGTGAAGGGCGTAAATGGGGAGGTGATAACAAGTAGTGGTGATGTGAGAAGGAGATGGAGTGAGTATTTTGAAGGTTTGTTGAATGTGTCTGATGACAGAGTGGCAGATATAGGGTGTTTGGGTCGAGGTGGTGTGCAAAGTGAGAGGGTTAGGGAAAATGATTTGGTAAACAGAGAAGAGGTAGTAAAAGCTTTGCGGAAGATGAAAGCCGGCAAGGCAGCAGGTTTGGATGGTATTGCAGTGGAATTTATTAAAAAAGGGGGTGACTGTATTGTTGACTGGTTGGTAAGGTTATTTAATGTATGTATGACTCATGGTGAGGTGCCTGAGGATTGGCGGAATGCGTGCATAGTGCCATTGTACAAAGGCAAAGGGGATAAGAGTGAGTGCTCAAATTACAGAGGTATAAGTTTGTTGAGTATTCCTGGTAAATTATATGGGAGAGTATTGATTGAGAGGGTGAAGGCATGTACAGAGCATCAGATTGGGGAAGAGCAGTGTGGTTTCAGAAGTGGTAGAGGATGTGTGGATCAGGTGTTTGCTTTGAAGAATGTATGTGAGAAATACTTAGAAAAGCAAATGGATTTGTATGTAGCATTTATGGATCTGGAGAAGGCATATGATAGAGTTGATAGAGATGCTCTGTGGAAGGTATTAAGAATATATGGTGTGGGAGGCAAGTTGTTAGAAGCAGTGAAAAGTTTTTATCGAGGATGTAAGGCATGTGTACGTGTAGGAAGAGAGGAAAGTGATTGGTTCTCAGTGAATGTAGGTTTGCGGCAGGGGTGTGTGATGTCTCCATGGTTGTTTGATTTGTTTATGGATGGGGTTGTTAGGGAGGTAAATGCAAGAGTCTTGGAAAGAGGGGCAAGTATGAAGTCTGTTGGGGATGAGAGAGCTTGGGAAGTGAGTCAGTTGTTGTTCGCTGATGATACAGCGCTGGTGGCGGATTCATGTGAGAAACTGCAGAAGCTGGTGACGGAGTTTGGTAAAGTGTGTGGAAGAAGAAAGTTAAGAGTAAATGTGAATAAGAGCAAGGTTATTAGGTACAGTAGGGTTGAGGGTCAAGTCAATTGGGAGGTGAGTTTGAATGGAGAAAAACTGGAGGAAGTGAAGTGTTTTAGATATCTGGGAGTGGATCTGTCAGCGGATGGAACCATGGAAGCGGAAGTGGATCATAGGGTGGGCGAGGGGGCGAAAATTTTGGGAGCCTTGAAAAATGTGTGGAAGTCGAGAACATTATCCCGGAAAGCAAAAATGGGTATGTTTGAAGGAATAGTAGTTCCAACAATGTTGTATGGTTGCGAGGCGTGGGCTATGGATAGAGTTGTGCGCAGGAGGATGGATGTGCTGGAAATGAGATGTTTGAGGACAATGTGTGGTGTGAGGTGGTTTGATCGAGTAAGTAACGTAAGGGTAAGAGAGATGTGTGGAAATAAAAAGAGCGTGGTTGAGAGAGCAGAAGAGGGTGTTTTGAAATGGTTTGGGCACATGGAGAGAATGAGTGAGGAAAGATTGACCGAGAGGATATATGTGTCGGAGGTGGAGGGAACGAGGAGAAGAGGGAGACCAAATTGGAGGTGGAAAGATGGAGTGAAAAGGATTTTGTGTGATCGGGGCCTGAACATGCAGGAGGGTGAAAGGAGAGCAAGGAATAGAGTGAATTGGAGCGATGTGGTATACAGGGGTTGACGTGCTGTCAGTGGATTGAGTCAAGGCATGTGAAGCGTCTGGGGTAAACCATGGAAAGCTGTGTAGGTATGTATATTTGCGTGTGTGGACGTGTGTATGTACATGTGTATGGGGGGGGTTGGGCCATTTCTTTCGTCTGTTTCCTTGCGCTACCTCGCAAACGCGGGAGACAGCGACAAAGTATAAAAAAAAAAAAAATAAAATATATATATATATATATATATATATATATATATATATATATATATATATATATATATATATATATATATACATATATATATATATATATATATATATATATATATATATATATATATATATATATATATATGTATATATATATATATATATATATATATATATATATATATATATATATATATGTTCTGGAAGGAGGTAAATAAAGTGCGTAAGACAAGGGAGCAAATGGGAACTTCAGTGAAGGGCGCAAATGGGGAGGTGATAACAAGTAGTGGTGATGTGAGAAGGAGATGGAGTGAGTATTTTGAAGGTTTGTTGAATGTGTTTGATGATAGAGTAGCAGATATAGGGTGTTTTGGTCGAGGTGGTGTGCAAAGTGAGAGGGTTAGGGAAAATGATTTGGTAAACAGAGAAGAGGTAGTAAAAGCTTTGCGGAAGATGAAAGCCGGCAAGGCAGCAGGTTTGGATGGTATTGCAGTGGAATTTATTAAAAAAGGGGGTGACTGTATTGTTGACTGGTTGGTAAGGTTATTTAATGTATGTATGACTCATGGTGAGGTGCCTGAGGATTGGCGGAATGCGTGCATAGTGCCATTGTACAAAGGCAAAGGGGATAAGAGTGAGTGCTCAAATTGCAGAGGTATAAGTTTGTTGAGTATTCCTGGTAAATTATATGGGAGGGTATTGATTGAGAGGGTGAAGGCATGTACAGAGCATCAGATTGGGGAAGAGCAGTGTGGTTTCAGAAGTGGTAGAGGATGTGTGGATCAGGTGTTTGCTTTGAAGAATGTATGTGAGAAATACTTAGAAAAGCAAATGGATTTGTATGTAGCATTTATGGATCTGGAGAAGGCATATGATAGAGTTGATAGAGATGCTCTGTGGAAGGTATTAAGAATATATGGCGTGGGAGGCAAGTTGTTAGAAGCAGTGAAAAGTTTTTATCGAGGATGTAAGGCATGTGTACGTGTAGGAAGAGAGGAAAGTGATTGGTTCTCAGTGAATGTAGGTTTGCGGCAGGGGTGTGTGATGTCTCCGTGGTTGTTTAATTTGTTTATGGATGGGGTTGTTAGGGAGGTGAATGCAAGAGTTTTGGAAAGAGGGGCAAGTATGAAGTCTGTTGGGGATGAGAGAGCTTGGGAAGTGAGTCAGTTGTTGTTCGCCGTTGATACAGCGCTGGTGGCTGATTCATGTGAGAAACTGCAGAAGCTGGTGACTGAGTTTGGTAAAGTGTGTGAAAGAAGAAAGTTAAGAGTAAATGTGAATAAGAGCAAGGTTATTAGGTACAGTAGGGTTGAGGGTCAAGTCAATTGGGAGGTGAGTTTGAATGGAGAAAAACTGGAGGAAGTGAAGTGTTTTAGATATCTGGGAGTGGATCTGGCAGCGGATGGAACCATGGAAGCGGAAGTGGATCATAGGGTGGGGGAGGGGGCGAAAATCCTGGGAGCCTTGAAGAATGTGTGGAAGTCGAGAACACTGTCTCGGAAAGCAATAATGGGTATGTTTGAAGGAATAGTGGTTCCAACAATGTTGTATGGTTGCGAGGCGTGGGCTATGGATAGAGTTGTGCGCAGGAGGATGGATGTGCTGGAAATGAGATGTTTGAGGACAATGTGTGGTGTGAGGTGGTTTGATCGAGTGAGTAACGTAAGGGTAAGAGAGATGTGTGGAAATAAAAACAGCGTGATTGAGAGAGCAGAAGAGGGTGTTTTGAAATGGTTTGGGCACATGGAGAGAATGAGTGAGGAAAGATTGAAAAAGAGGATATATGTGTCGGAGGTGGAGGGAACGAGGAGAAGAGGGAGACCAAATTGGAGGTGGAAAGATGGAGTGAAAAAGATTTTGTGTGATCGGGGCCTGAACATGCAGGAGGGTGAAAGGAGGGCAAGGAATAGAGTGAATTGGAGCGATGTGGTATACCGGGGTTGACGTGCTGTCAGTGGATTGAATCAGGGCATGTGAAGCGTCTGGGGTAAACCATGGAAAGCTGTGTAGGTATGTATATTTGCGTGTGTGGACGTATGTATATACATGTGTATGGGGGTGGGTTGGGCAATTTCTTTCGTCTGTTTCCTTGCGCTACCTCGCAAACGCGGGAGACAGCGACAAAGCAAAAGAAAAAAAAAAAAAAAAAAAAAAAAAAAATATATATATATATATATATATATATATATATATATATATATATATATATATATATAAACGTTATACATAATCTCTGTTTACTGCGGGAGCGAGGTAGCGCCAGGAAACTGACTAAGAATGGCCCATCCATTCATATACACAAATATATATATAAACGCCAACATACGCACATATACATATCAACATATACATACATATACATACACGTACGCAGATATTTTATACATACACATGTACATATTCATACTTGCTTGATTTCATCCATTCTCGTCGCTACCCCACCCCACAGGAAAACAGCATCGCTATCCCCTGCTTCAGCGAGGTAGCGCCAGGAATACAGACAAAAAAGGCCACATTCGTTCACACTCAGTCTCTAGCTGTCATGTATAATGCACCGAAACCACAGCTTCCTTTCCACATTCAGGCCCCACACACCTTTCCATGGTTTACCCAAGACGCTGCATAGTGCAGTGATGCTCAAGGGTCGTACCATCGTGTTCAAGGTGGCACCATCGTGCTCAAGGGTCGTAACATCGTAATCAAGGGTCGTACCATCGTGCTCAAGGTGGCACCATTGTGCTCAAGGGTCGTAACAACGTGATCAAGGGTCGTACCATCGTGTTCAAGGTGGTACCATCGTGCTCAAGGTGGCACCATCGTGCTCAAGGGTCGTAACATCGTAATCAAGGGTCGTACCATCGTGCTCAAGGTGGCACCATCGTGCTCAAGGGTCGTAACATCGTAATCAAGGGTCGTACCATCGTGTTCAAGGTGGCACCATCGTGCTCAAGGGTCGTAACATCGTAATCAAGGGTCGTACCATCGTGTTCAAGGTGGCACCATCGTGCTCAAGGGTCGTAACATCGTAATCAAGGGTCGTACCATCGTGCTCAAGGTGGCACCATTGTGCTCAAGGGTCGTAACATCGTAATCAAGGGTCGTACCATCGTGTTCAAGGTGGCACCATCGTGCTCAAGGGTCGTAACATCGTAATCAAGGGTCGTACCATCGTGTTCAAGGTGGTACCATCATGCTCAAGGGTCGTAACATCGTGATCAAGGGTCGTACCATCGTGTTCAAGGTGGCACCACCGTGCTCAAGGGTCGCAACATCGTGTTCAAGGGTCGTACCATCGTGCTCAAGGTGGCACCATTGTGCCCAATGGTCGTCCCATCGTGCTCAAGGAGGCACCATCGTGCTCATTGTGGCACCATCGTGCTCAGTGTGGTACCATCGTGCTCAAGGAGGCACCAACGTGTTCAAGGAGGCACCATCGTGCTCAGTGTGGCACCATCGTGCTCAAGGAGGCACCATCGTGCTCAGTGTGGTACCATCGTGCTCAAGGAGGCACCATCGTGCTCAAGGAGGCACCATCGTGCTTAAGGAGGCACCATCGTGTTCAAGGAGGCACCATCGTGCTCAGTGTGGCACCATCGTACTCAAGGAGGCACCATCGTGCTCAAGGAGGCACCATCGTGCTCAAGGAGGCACCATCGTGCTCATTGTGGCACCATCGTGCTCAAGGAGGCATCATCGTGCTCAAGGAGGCACCATCGTGCTCAAGGAGGCACCATCGTGCTCAAGGAGGCACCATCGTGCTCATTGTGGCACCATCGTGCTCAAGGAGGCATCATCGTGCTCAAGGAGGCACCATCGTGCTCAAGGAGGCACCATCGTGCTCATTGTGGCACCATCGTGCTCAAGGAGGCACCATCGTGCTCAAGGAGACACCGTCGTGTTCAATGGTCGGGAGAAACTCATCCCCTGGTCGTGCTTAAGGCGTCTGATGAGGACCCCAGTGGTCTGAACCCACGACGTGTCCTCAGTGTCCAGTACTCATCACTATTGGTGGAGCTTGGCCGGGTCACAGCCACGGCACGGACCCATGTCCTACAGCAGGCCCTTCCGTGCGTCGAATAACGCACAGCACTTGGCGAGGAAGACGACGGCGAACGAAGCGATCCGGTTATCTTGACATAATAGATGAAAAAATATGAAAAGATTAAACCTCTTTGGAATAAACCCCGATCATAGTTTACGGAACAATACTCGGTTTAAACCTCAATGGAATAAAACCGCGATCGTGGTTTACGGAACAAATACCCAGTTTAAACCTCCATGGAATAAAACCCCCAATCGTAGTTTACAGCAACGGAATAAACCCAGATCATGGTTTACGGAAAAATACCCAGTTTAAACCTCTATGGAATAAAACCCCGATCGTGGTTTACGGCTACAGAATAAACCCCGATGGTGGTTTACGGAACCAATAGCCAGCTTAAACCTCCATGGAATAAAACCCCGATCGTGGTTTACGGCTACGGAATAAACCCCGATGGTGGTTTACGGAACCAATAGCCAGCTTAAACCTCCATGGAATAAAGCCCCGATCGTGGTTTACGGCTACGGAATAAAACCCCGATCGTGGTTTACGGCTACGGAATAAAACCCCGATCGTGGTTTACGGCTACGGAATAAAACCCCGATCGTGGTTTACGGAAACAAATAGCCATCAAATCTGTGTGAGCTTAAGCCGTGCTTGCTCACGCATCAAGGGGTGCGAGGGATTCCATTCACAGGCGAGTCAAAAGAAGGTGGTTGTTGGACTGTCCGCGAACCACGGCCATTCATACCCCCCCCCCCCCATGCAAGCACAACCCTGCCCCTCCATTGACCGATCTGCCTCCGCCAGTGTGCTTACTTGTGTGTATCAACCACCTCGACGTGTTCCTAACGCGTCCGAGACAATAGAGGCAAGACAAAGACACGTGTATTGTACGAGCTGGTGGCAGAACACCATTCATCCAGTGGCCACACGTTGTTAATTATAGCTGTGTGTGTGTGTGTGTGTGTGTGTGTGTGTGTGTGTGTGTGACTTTTCGTTTGGAATTGAAACGAATTTTATCCAAATTTCAAGACATAAGTTGAAGTTCCTTGAAAAGAGACGCCAAACATAGAGAATATATATATATATATATATATATATATATATATATATATATATATATATTAATTTTTCCAAAAGAAGGAACAGAGGGGGGCCAGGTGTGGATATTCCACTAAGGCCCAGTCCTCTGTTCTTAACGCTACCTCGCTAACGCGGGAAATGGCGAATAGTTTAAAAGAAAAAAAAAAAAAAAAAAAAAAAATATATATATATATATATATATATATATATATATATATATATATATATATATATGAGTGAGGAAAGATTGACCAAGAGGATATATGTGTCGGAGATGGAGGGAACGAGGAGAAGTGGGAGACCAAATTGGAGGTGGAAAGATGGAGTGAAAAAGATTTTGTGTGATTGGGGCCTGAACATGCAGGAGGGTGAAAGGAGGGCAAGGAATAGAGTGAATTGGATCGATGTGGTATACCGGGGTTGACGTGTTGTCAGTGGATTGAATCAAGGCATGTGAAGCGTCTAGGGTAAACCATGGAAAGCTGTGTAGGTATGTATATTTGCGTGTGTGGACGTATGTATATACATGTGTATGGGGGTGGGTTGGGCCATTTCTTTCGTCTGTTTCCTTGCGCTACCTCGCAAACGCGGGAGACAGCGGCAAAAAAAAAAAAAAAAAAAAAAATATATATATATATATATATATATATATATATATATATATATATATATATATATTCGTGAAAGTAGGCAACGCATTTTCTTTAACACACCGATTCCTGAAGACCTGAGCATATTTGATATTATCAAGCTTACGGTTGGGTTTAAAGAATTTTCTCACCACACGTTTTGCTTCATTCGATAAAGTAAGAATTAAATATCCTATATTCATTTTCATTCAATTCTTGAAAGACATGAAACGTTTCGGGCATCCAAATACTGCCCAGGATTGCTCAAGTTAAATGTAGATAATGCAACACTATAAAAAACAAATGAATGAATCGCATCTTGAAGTCTTAGCGATGAGAACGGTGACGTAGACAATGTTCATCCGTGGACCGTGTTCCCTCGGAGTTCATGTGTGTTAGTGTGGTCGGTTGGGTTCAAACTCAGTGAGTCAACGGTGTTGGGTTTGCCTGAGGTCTCTGCACCTGGGAAAGTCCGGTGGAGGGAAGGAGTGGGTTCATTTGCGGTGCGGTACAGGTTAATTGCACAGTCCTAACTTGTCCTGTACTCTGGTGATTTATGAAAGGGATATATTCTCTTAAGTACGTGGTTTCTGATATCTGTAGGCTTGTAGGGTCGTGGCAATGTTTCATTATTATCGTATTGTTATTGTATATGTAGTTTAGGGCTTCCATTTCGACGAAGTATTAAGCGTCGACTGAGTGATGAAGTAGTCATAGCGAAGTAGTTCACGTTGTTTTGAGGTTTACAACCTTCAACTGGGCAGGAGTACTTGTAGACTGTGATTGTAGACTGTAGTGAGTCATTGCTTATAATGTAGTCATTAGTTTTCTTATGTTTGTAGACTGTAGTGGGTTATTGTTTATAACGTAGTCATTAATTTTCTTATGTTTGTAGACTGTAGAGGGTTATTGTTTATAACGTAGTCATTAGTTTTCTTGTTCTTGTAGTAAATGGTGATGGTGAGGCGATCATCAGGGATGTTGCACGTAATGTTCCTCTGTGATCACTTCCTTCAGGATACGTTCGTGAGCCGTATTCTGTATATACAACAACAACATAACATAAATCTCACTCGTCAGCTTCTTACTGAAAACAAGACAACATTGAAATATCGCCACGACCCTAAACGACTACAGATAGCAGAGGGCATGCACAGAACATGCTATAATCCTTTCATAAATCATCAAAGTACAGAACCAACCAGGACTCTATAATTATTCTCAAACGCATCCCAAATGACCCCACTCTCTACCTCCACTGGACTTTCTCAAGTGCGGAGACCTCAGACAACATCCCCTTCCCCTTTGAGTTTGAGCCCCCTACCCACCATACTAATCATGAACAAACTCTGAGGGAACACGGTCCACGGATCAACATAACTCCAGTACAGTGTTGAGTAAAGATGGGCAGTGTTCGTGTGCCCGAAGCGTCTCATGTATTTCAAGATATGGTGGAAATGAATATAGGATATTCAATCCACACTCTATTGTATGAAGCGAACGTGTGTTGAGAAAAATTTAAAAACCTGGCAACAAGAAAAGAAAGAATTAGGGAGAAATCATCAGTAACTCTTACATCGACAGATAGAGCTTAAAAAAGCACGAGTGAAAAAACTGCTACAGGAATGAAGTGACCATGTGAGCCGCTTACGTAACAGTGAAAGTAGCAGTGATATGTGTGATGATACTGAACAGTGTCTTGACCAGCTGTGTACGGCAGTGTATTGACCAGCTGCGTACGGCTGTGTCTTGACCAGCTGTGTGCGGCAGTGGATAATTCAGTAAAAGCTTGCACCATCAGGAGACCTGACAGACTGTATGGAGGTCTCGCTACTCTATCAGGGTCAAGGGAGTCTTAACTGTATTGGTCAAGTCACAATTTGACTTATGAGCAAAGACAGTTGCTCAGTCTAGGATCAAACTGCCCCTTGCAGCCTAGGTTTGATCAGACTGACAAGAAGGTGGAGATGGAGCTGTTATATCTGCCCTTTTCTCAACCTTACCGAATGAGACAAAGTGACCATAAACCCAGTCTTAATAGAACGACTACGATCGGAGAGCAACAAGTGTTGTTGCTATACCAAAAAGTTCTCTGCTTACCCATGAACTACGACACGTCGCACAAGACCCGAACAGCACAGAGGATTTGGTGATAAGAAGAACAGGTAAGTCCAGCATCTATGTTCTCCTAAGTAGACAAGATTAGTACAAGTTAAATTCCATTCTGAATGACAGCACCAATTCTCGTCGCATTAATTCCGATCTTGATGAACCTCCGATAAAAATATTGGCGAACAAATTCATCTCAGCTGCTGATGTTGGAGCTGATCAACGACATTTCTCGCTCATCACAGGACAGGACAGCCCTGGTGACGTGTATGGCAATGTGAAGATGAATAAAGGACATAAAACCGGCAGTCCATTCCGCCCAGTAAAATCCCACCTTACCACACCCACGTACAAATTGGCTAAAGTGATCAACAAGCTTCTCCCTACATTCTGTGGTCAGCTAATGAATTCACTGATATCCCCCGTAGCACTAGACCAGATGGACTCCTGGCATCACTTGATGTAGAGAATTTATTTACTATTATTCCAGCAGAACCAACGAATGACGTAATAATGAGCAATGTCTATAATCATCCATGAAGACCAGCGCCCAAGATTCCCAGGACCATACTAAGAGGCCTACTGCCTGCTTGTACCACCCAAGCCCCACTCGGCTGCCTTGATGGTCAGCTACCAATTCAGGAGGAGGGTGGCGCCATGGACTCTCCACTGGGCCCAACTTGAGCTCACTTCTGCATGTGTCTTGTGGGAGAGTAAGTTCTGCAAGAGAGGCTCATCCGACTCACCACGTACTACCGATACGTTGATGACATTTATGTTGACATAGTGACACCATAGAGACATCGGTCCTGAGAATCATTCATGAGTTATGTAGGTATAGACCACAAGATCCCCCTTTCTTGATGTAGACGTCCGGACTCATGATGGGGAACACCACGCCAATATTCACGGTGAGTCTACTCATCTCGGCAGGTGTATGAACGTTGGGAGTGAGTGTGCCCCGAAAAAAAGAATAAAAATGAAGCTTTATCAGAACCTAATTCGTACTTATAGGAGCTGTTCATCATTGGATCTCTTGCACCAAGAAACCACCAGAGCCAGGCAAATTCTCGTTAACAATAGGTTTTTCTAATAGAATCATTAATAAAGAGACAAGTGTGGTCCTAAAAACTCGACTGGGTAATCACATCCAACAACAACTTGGAAATGTTCAACGAGTCTTCGGCAAAAACCAGATGTCTCCTGCCTATTGGACTGACAAACGTATCCTGAAGGAGATATAGATAGCATTGCCTGCAACATCCCTGAGGATTGCCTTAGCATCATTATTTACTACAAGACCACTAAAGCTAGTGACTACATAATGAGAAAAAAACCTCACACTGAGCGATAACCCACTACACTCTACCAATGTAGAATGCAAGTACTCCTGCCCGGATGGAGGTTGGAGACTTAGAATCAACGTGGACTACATCGGTGTGTCTGCTACACCACTCAGTCCACGCTTAACACTTCCTCAAGACGGAGGACCTAAACTACATGTGCAGCAGTGATACATCATAAATCCCACTCATCAATATCCTACTGAGAACATGATAATACTGAAACATTGCCACGACTCTACAAGACTACATAAAACAGAGGCCATGCGCATGATGAAATAGAATCCCCTCATAAATTAACAAGGTACAGAACAAGCTAAAACACTATAGTTATTCCCAGCCACATCTCAAAT
>NC_092231.1:36376285-36388785 GCF_036320965.1 Panulirus ornatus | reverse complement strand
CTTAACATTTACTGATCATACAACATCATACACTCCTCCTCTTCCTCCTCCTCATCCTCCTTGCCTTACATTCGTCGTCTCTCCACCTGCCTCCTCAGCCCTCCGTAACTCTGGGTACAATCTTTGTTACCTGCCACTCGACCTAGTCGAGCCCCCGAGACCAAAACTGGTGATCTGTACTCTAATTTGGGTCTAATATATGCTGTAAAAACCCTCCTGGACGTCTCTTTGTTCATGGACACGGAGGCAATTCTGATATTCACCAGCGGGAATAATGTACCACCTCGACATTTCGCCTAATGTGGTGTTGTGCCGACAAGTTGGGTACTTTGTCAACCTCCCTCCATCTCCCTCCCTCCTCCAACAAACCCCAACCCCCCTAACCCCAACACCCCACCCACCAACCCCCCCTTCCTCCTTCCCTCCTCCCCCAAAAGCCGGTTTCCCACGAGGATGGAGGTAATTTGTCTCCTGCTGGATGATGGTCATAGCCCGACCCCCGCCTGGCCGTCTTCATCAGTGGGTGGGTGGCTGGGTAGGGGGACAAGGCTTGTGTGTCGACTGTGTTGGCGTCAGCAAAGCTGGAGACTGTGTGTCCAAAGCTTCTGTTTACAGTGAGGGAATCTTATCTGCTGCTTATTGCTCTCTCACATCTTTAGTATCATTTACAATTATGATAATATTAATGATAATGATGATAATGATAATAATAATAATAATGATAATAATGATAATAATAATAATAATAATAATGATAATAATAATAATAATAACAATAATAATAATAATAATAATAATAATAATAATAATAATAATGATAATAATAATAATGATAATAATAATAATAACAATAATAACAACAACAATGATAATAATGATAATAATGATAACAATAACAATAATGATAATAATGATAATAATAATAATGATGTTAATAATAATAATGATAATAATAATGATGAAAATGATAATAATAATAATAATAATGATAATAATAATAATAATAATAATAATAATAATAATAATAATAATAATAATAATAATAATGATAATAATAATAATAATGATAATATTGATAATAATGATGATGATGATAATAATAATAATAATAATAATAATAATAATAATAATAATAATAATAATAATAATAAAGAGGGGCAAGTATGAAGTCTGTTGGGGATGAGAGAGCTTGGGAAGTGAGTCAGTTGTTGTTCGCTGATGATACAGCGCTGGTGGCTGATTCATGTGAGAAACTGCAAAAGCTGGTGACTGAGTTTGGTAAAGTGTGTGAAAGAAGAAAGTTAAGAGTGAATGTGAATAAGAGTAAGGTTATTAGGTACAGTAGGGTTGAGGGTCAAGTCAATTGGGAGGTAAGTTTGAATGGAGAAAAACTGGAGGAAGTAAAGTGTTTAGGATATCTGGGAGTGGATCTGGCAGCGGATGGAACCATGGAAGCGGAAGTGGATCATAGGGTGGGGGAGGGGGCGAAAATTCTGGGGGCCTTGAAGAATGTGTGGAAGTCGAGAACATTATCTCGGAAAGCAAAAATGGGTATGTTTGAAGGAATAGTGGTTCCAACAATGTTGTATGGTTGCGAGGCGTGGGCTATGGATAGAGTTGTGCGCAGGAGGATGGATGTGCTGGAAATGAGATGTTTGAGGACAATGTGTGGTGTGAGGTGGTTTGATCGAGTGAGTAACGTAAGGGTAAGAGAGATGTGTGGAAATAAAAAGAGCGTGGTTGAGAGAGCAGAAGAGGGTGTTTTGAAGTGGTTTGGGCACATGGAGAGAATGAGTGAGGAAAGATTGACCAAGAGGATATATGTGTCGGAGGTGGAGGGAACGAGGAGAAGAGGGAGACCAAATTGGAGGTGGAAAGATGGAGTGAAAAAGATTTTGTGTGATCGGGGCCTGAACATGCAGGAGGGTGAAAGGAGGGCAAGGAATAGAGTGAATTGGAGCGTGTGGTATACCGGGGTTGACGTGCTGTCAGTGGATTGAATCAAGGCATGTGAAGCGTCTGGGGTAAACTATGGAAAGCTGTGTAGGTGTGTATATTTGCGTGTGTGGACGTATGTATATACATGTGTATGGGGGGGGGGGGGGGGTGGGCCATTTCTATCGTCTGTTTCCTTGCGCTACCTCGCAAACGCGGGAGACAGCGACAAAGTATAATAAAAAAAAATATATATATATATAATAATAATAATAATAATAATAATAATGATAATAATAATAATAATATTGATAATGATAATGATGATAATAATAATAACAATAATAATAATGATAATAATAACAATAATAATAATAATAATAATAATAATAATAATAATAATAATAATAATAATAATGATAATAATAATAATAATAATGATAACAATAATAAAGATAATAATAATAACAATAATAATAATAATAATAATAATAATAATAATAATAATAATAATAAATATCATCATTATTATTAAATGTTTACTAAATAACGAGGCCAGCCAAGGCTGGAAATCTACATAAAGCCTACATAAAGTCATCGAGAATATGACATGGGAATATAATATTAAATAGATTGTGTTTACACAGGTATTAAAGATCGACCACAATGTGAATCATTTACCACTATACCCCATGAATCGAACCCAGAACAATCTTTGTGGCAACCCGGTAGTCTGACCCTCAGGACACGATGCGAGTAGTTACGATGGGAAATGTTTTTTTAAGCTCATCGTGACCAAGTGGTTAGGCTACCTGGCTGCCACGCAAATGGTCCGGGGTTCGATTCTCGAGAAATAGTGGTAAATAGTTTACATCAGATATGTGAACATTGCCTGGTTGATCTATATTGATCAAAATGTTCATAACTGCTGGTACAGAGGACCTGATTTCAGTGGTGTGTAGAAGCTCAGATAAGGTCGATGCTGTTGTGGTGGCCGAACTGCAACTCAGGGACGAGGGATCTCTAGCGGCAGGAGGTGACGATAGCGAGGTGGTGCGGAAACTTCTTCACGAAGTACTGGATGGAGTGCAGGTGTCGAGTAGAGAGGAATAGAAGGATTGGTGGGTATATATTAGCCCCTTCTTAACAAGATGGTGTATACAGAGGCCTGAGGTGGATGCTGAAGACACTCTTTGCACCTTTTGCGAATGTCCTCAGCTGTGTGGTGGACGAGGAGGACCAGGCACTACCTTTTATACAGTCTCTTCCTCACACAGGTTAGCGAAGGTTCATCGTGAGGGATGACTGTCATTTGCAATGGTTCGTGCATACGGGAGGGAGGAGAAATGGAGGGGCAAAATTTTGACTAGCTTATGAATGTATCTTAGAAACCCAAGGACGTACGGGAAAGTCGAATATGCCATTATAGAAGACGCAAATACACGCACACACACACACACACACACACACAAATATATATATATATATATATATATATATATATATATATATATATATATATATATATATATATATATAGATAGATAGATAGATAGATAGATAGATAGATAGATAGATATTAACCCTGGGGATAAGGGAGAATGAACACTTCCCACGTATTCCCTGCGTGTCGTAGAAGGCGACTAAAAGGGACAGGGGCGGGGGGCTGGAAATCCTCCCTTCTTGTTATACTTTCCAAAACAAGGAAAAGAGTAAGAAGCCAAGTGATGATTTTTCCATCTAAGGCTCTGTCACCTATTCCTGTCGCTACCTCGCTCATGCAAGAAATGGCGAGCATTTACGAAGAAAATATAGGTGGACAGATGGATAGATAGATAGATAGATGAGTAGATAGATAGATAGATAGATAAATAGTTAGATAGACAGATCGATAGATAGATAGATAGATAAATAGATAGATAGATTAAGGGATAGGTAGATAGATAGTTAGATAAATAGATAGATTCATAGATAATAGACTGATTGATGGATAGACAGATAAATAGATAGATACAGATATGGATATCCGAAAGACCTCCCTTACGGGGGTCCTGCAGCTTTATGGCTGGGCTACAATCAGTAGCAGCGAAGTGATGGATCCTTTTGGGAGTGAGAAGTTGCTGGAGGAGACTGTGCTCCTCTTCTCACACCTTCAGTTACGTGAACTCGCCAAAGGAGGCTGTTCATTCGAGATGCCGTCGCCCTAACCAGACGGAGCTCATTAACAAAGGAGTTGTGGGAATATGTGATAGAGTGTAAGGAAGTAAACTTCGAGATTGATATGGGTAAAACTGAAAGTGGATGGAGAGAGATGGGTGATTATCGGTGCATATGCACCTGGGCATGAGAAGAAAGATCATGAGAGGCAAGTGTTTTGGGAGCAGCTGAGTGAGTGTATTAGTAATTTTGAAGCACGAGACCGGGTTATAGAGATGGGTGATTTAAATGCGAAGGTAAGTAACGTGGCAGTTGAGGGAGTCATTGGTGTACATGGGGTGTTCAGCGTTGTAAATGGAAATGGTGAAGGGCTTATAGATTTGTGTGCTGAAAAAAAAATGGTGATTGGGAATAACTGGTTTAAGAGGAGAGATATACATAAGTATACGTATGTAAGTAGGAGAGATGGTCAAAGGGCATCATTCTGTGTTAATTGATAGTCGTGTAAAAGAGAGACTTTTGTACGTAAATGTGCTGAGAGGTGCAGCTGGTGGGATGTCTGATCACTATCTTGTGTAGCGAACGTGGAGATCTGCTCAGGTTTTCTAAAAAGAGGAGAGAATGTTGGGATGAAGAGAGTGGTGAGAGTAAGTGAGCTTGGCAAGGAGACTTGTGTGAAGAAACACCAGGAAGATCGAGTGTATAATGGCAAAACGTGAGAGAAAATGAAGTGAGAGGAGTGGGCGAGGAATGGCATGTGATTAGGGAAGCAGAGATGGAATGTGCAAGAGATGCATGTGGCATGAGAAAGGTGGGAGGCGGGCAGATTATAAAGGGTAGTGAGTGGTGGGATGAAGAAGTAAAGTTGCGAGTGAAACAGAAAGAGAGGCGTTTAGACGGTAACTTCAAGGAAGAAGTGCTAATGACTGGGAGATCTATAACAAAAATCGACGGGAGGTCAAGAGGAAGGTGCAAGGGTTGTAAACGAGGGCAAATGAGAGTTGGGGTGAGAGAGCATCATTAAACGTAAGGGAGAATAAAAAGATGTTTTGGAACAAGGTAAATGATGTGCCAAAGACAAGAGAACAAATGGGAACATCGATGAAGGGAGCAAGGGAGGAAGTGACAACAGGTACTAATGAAGTGTATACGAGATGGGGTGAGTATTGTGAAGGATTGTTGAATGTGTTTGATGATAGAGAGGCAGATGTAGAGTGTTTTGGTCGGATTGATGTGCGAAATGAGACAGTCAGGGAGAGTGCTCCGGCGAAGAGAGAAGAGGTTGTGAAAGCTTTGCGAAGTATGAATCCGGCAAAGTGGCGGGTTTGGATGGAATTGCAGTTGAATTTACTAAGCAAGAGGGTGACTGTGCTGTTGATTGGTCGGTAAGGATATTCAGTGTATGTATGGTTCACGGTGAAGTGCCTGAGGATTGGTGGAATGCATGCATAGTGCCATTGTACATAGGCAAAAGAGATCAAGGTGAGTGTTCAAAGTACATAGGCATAAGTTTGTTGAGTATACCTGAAAATTTCTATGGAAGGGTATTGATTGAGAGGGTGAAGGCATGTATAGAACATCAGACTGGAGAGGAGCAGTGTGTTATTAGGAGTGGTAGAGATGTGAGGATCAGGTGTTTACATTGAAGATTGTATGTGAGAAATACTTAGAAAAAGAAATGAATTTATACGTGGCATCTATGGATCTGGAGAAGGCATATGATAGGGTCGATAGAAATGCTTTGTGGAAGATTTTAAGAATATGTTATGTGGGAGGTAAGTTCCGAGAAGCAATGAGAAGTTTTTGTCAAGGGTATAAGGCATGTGTATGAGTAGGAAGAGAGGAGAGTGATTGGTTCCCAGTGAATGTCGGTCTGCTGCAGGGGTGTGTGATGTCACCATGGTTTTGTAATTTGTTCATGAATGGATGGTTAGAGAGGTAAATGCAAGAGTCCTGGGAAGTGAGTCAGTTGTTGTTCAGCGATGATACAGCTCTGGTGACTGATTCGAATGAAAAACTGCAGAAGTCGGTGACTGAGTTTAGAAAAGTGTGTGAAAGAAAGTTGAGAGTAAATGTGAATAAGAGCAAGGTTGCTCGGTTCAGCAGGGTTGAGGAAAAAGTTAGTTGGGATGTAAGTTTGAATGGAGAAAAATTGGGGGAAGTAAAATGTTTTAGACATCTCGGAGTGGATTTGGCAGCGAATGGAACCATGGAAGCGGAAGTGAGTCATAGGGTGGGGGAGGGGGCGAAGGTTCTGGGAGCGATGAAGGGTGTGTGGAAAGAGAGAACGTTATCTCGGAGGGTAAAAATTGGTATGTTTGAAGGAACAGTAGTTCGAGCAATAAAATATGGTTGCGAGGTGTGGGTTATAGATACGGTTGTACGGAGGAGGGTGAATGTTTTGGAAATGGAATGCTTGAGGACAATATGTGGTATGAGGTGGTTTGATCGAGTAAGTAATGAAAGGGTAAGAGAGATGTGGTAATAAAAAGAGTGAGGTTGAGAGAGCAGAAGAGGGTGTGTTGAAATGGTTTGGACACATGGAGAGAATGAGGGAAGAAAGTTTGACAAAAAATGTATATGTGTCAGAGGTGGAGGGAAGAAGGAGAAGCGGGAGACCAAACTGGAGGTGGAAGGATGGAGTGAAAAGGATTTTGAGCGATCGGGGCCTGAACATACGGGAGGGTGAGAGGCGTGCAAGGAACAGAGTGAATTGGGACGATGTGGTATACCGGGGTCGACGTACTGTCAATTGACTGAACCAGGGCATGTGAGACGTCTAGGATAAACCACAGAGAGGCGTGAGAGGCCTGGATGTGGATAGGGAGCTGTGGTTTCGGTGCATTACACATGACAGCTAGAGACTGAGAGTGAACGAATGTGGCCTTTGTTATCTGTTTTCCTGGAGCTACCTCGCTGAAGCAGGGGTTGACGATGCTGTTTCCTGTGGGGCGGGATGGCGCCGGGAATGGATGAAGGCGAAGAAGTATGAATATGTACATGCGTATATATGTAAATGTATGTAAATGTGTATGCATATGTATATCTGTATATGCTGATATGTATATGTACGTATATGCACGTGTATCTGCGTGTATGCATATATATATATGTATATGAGTGGATGGGTCTCCTTTGTGTTTCCTGGCGTTACCTTGCTAACACAGGAAACGGCGATCAAATATGATAATGATCACAGTAATATATATATATATATATATATATATATATATATATATATATATATATATATATATATATATATATATATATATATAATATATATGTTGTATGGTTGCGAGGCGTGGGCTATGGATGGAGTTGTGAGCAGGAGGATGGATGTGCTGGAAATGAGATGTTTGAGGACAATGTGTGGTGTGAGGTGGTTTGATCGAGTAAGTAACGTCAGGGTAAGAGAGATGTGTGGAAATAAAAAGAGCGTGGTTGAGAGAGCAGAAGAGGGTGTTTTGAAATGGTTTGGGCACGTGGAGAGAATGAGTGAGGAAAGATTGACTAAGAGGATATATGTGTCGGAGGTGGAGGGAACAAGGAGAAGTGGGAGACCAAATTGGAGGTGGAAAGATGGAGTGAAAAAGATTTTGTGTGATCGGGGCCTAAACATGCAGGAGGGTGAAAGGAGGGCAAGGAATAGAGTGAATTGGATCGATGTGGTATACCGGGGTTGACGTGCTGTCAGTGGATTGAATCAGGGCATGTGAAGCGTCTGGGGTAAACCATGGAAAGCTGTGTAGGTTTGTATATTTGCGTGTGTGGACGTATGTATATACATGTGTATGGGGGTGGGTTCGGCCATTTCTTTCGTCTAACAGCGACAAAGCAAAATATATATATATATATATATATATATATATATATATATATATATATATATATATATATATATATATATGTTGTTCGCTGATGATACAGCGCTGGTGGCTGATTCATGTGAGAAACTGCAGAAGCTGGTGACTGAGTTTGGTAAAGTGTGTGAGAGAAGAAAGTTAAGAGTAAATGTGAATAAGAGCAAGGTTATTAGGTACAGTTGGGTTGAGGGTCAAGTCAATTGGGAGGTAAGTTTGAATGGAGAAAAACTGGAGGAAGTAAAGTGTTTTAGATATCTGGGAGTGGATCTGGCAGCGGATGGAACCATGGAAGCGGAAGTGAATCATAGGGTGGGAGAGGGGGCGAAAATCCTGGGAGCATTGAAGAATGTGTGGAAGTCGAGAACATTATCTCCGAAAGCAAAAATGGGTATGTTTGAAGGAATAGTGGTTCCAACAATGTTGTATGGTTGCGAGGCGTGGGTTATGGATAGAGTTGTGCGCAGGAGGGTGGATGTGCTGGAAATGAGATGTTTGAGGACAATGTGTGGTGTGAGGTGGTTTGATCGAGTAAGTAATGTAAGGGTAAGAGAGATGTGTGGAAATAAAAAGAGCGTGGTTGAGAGAGCAGAAGAGGGTGTTTTGAAATGGTTTGGGCACATGGAGAGAATGAGTGAGGAAAGATTGACCAAGAGGATATATGTGTCGGAGGTGGAGGGAACGAGAAGTGGGAGACCAAATTGGAGGTGGAAAGATGGAGTGAAAAAGATTTTGAGTGATCGGGGCCTGAACATGCAGGAGGGTGAAAGGCGGGCAAGGAATAGAGTGAGTTGGATCGATGTGGTATACCGGGGTTGGCGTGCTGTCAGTGGATTAAGTCAGGGCATGTGAAGCGTCTGGGGTAAACCATGGAAAGTTGTGTGGGGCTAGATGTGGAAAGGGAGCTGTGGTTTCGGGCATTATTGCATGACAGCTGAAGACTGAGTGTGAACGAATGGGGCCTTTGTTATCTTTTCCTAGCGCTACCTCGCACACATGAGGGGGGAGGGGGATGGTATTCCATGTGTGGCGAGGTGGCGATGGGAATGAATAAAGGCAGACAGTGTGAATTGTGTGCATGGGTATATATGTATGTGTCTGTGTGTGTATATATATGTGTACATTGAGATGTATAGGTATGTATATTTGCGTGTGTGGACGTGTGTGTAGATACATGTGTATGGGGGTGGGTTGGGCCATTTCTTTCTTCTGTTTCCTTGCGCTACCTCGCAAATGCGGGAGACAGCGACAAAGCAAAAAAAAAAAAAAAATGTATATATATATATATATATATATATATATATATATATATATATATATATATATATATATATATATATATATATATTCCACTGTTTATCTGTTCCTGTGTGTATTCACTTAACCCTTTACCTTTACACACAGACAAACAAACACCGTCTCAGGTTGCAGGAAAGACCCGTTGGTGGCGGAGGTCCAGACACACAGATAGCTTCATCCAGCGCTCGCCTGCTGCGTCCGCCCAACCCGTTCCTTCGCGCCGACTTATTCTGGGAAGGCAGGCGAATATTCCCGCCTCTCTCCTCCTCCTCCTGCTCCTCCTCCTCCTCCTCCGTAAATTTGACTATCAACCCGGCACTGACTGGCTAATACCAAAGCTCATTATGGCACACCTGAAATTATCGACAGGTTCGAGATAAAATGGCGAGTCGCCGGTGTGGTTAGAAAAATATTAAGACCACACTCCAAGACCCCAGATTAGGAGTCTTGTCGGCCACACGGCCATGTATACAGGAACTTTTTGATGTCAAATATTGGCTATATTTAGCGAGTGGGAACCCCACTCTCGACTACAGGCTATGTATTTACGTCGGTTACTTAGCGATGTTTAGAGTCAGGTTCCTGACGTAAGGCCTCGCACGTACACTGCAGATATTTAGATTTCTTCATAATATGCCTTGGTAGCATCGAGTCCGAGATTTACCCTCGCTTATGTGGTGATCTTTATTTTTTTAGAGGGAAAATCTTATTGTCGAGTAGTGTTAATGTGGAGGTCAGTCTTAACTATATAGTTATCTTTATCGTAATATCAGTTATTGGATTGATACTAAAATTCTCTTTTTTTTCCCGTCTATGTAATTTCCCCTTCATTATAACCGTCAAACCACTAAATTTATGATGATAATTATCATTATTTTTAATAGTGTCACAAGTTATTATAATGATTTACGATGATAATTATCATTTATCCCTGAGGATAGGAGAGAAAGAACACTTCCCACATATTCCCTGGGTGTCGTAGAAGGCGACTAAAAGGGGAGGAAGCGGCGGGGCTGGAAGTCCTCCCCTCCCGTTTTTGATTTTCCAAGAGAAGGAACAGAGAAGGGGGCCAAGTGAGGATATTCCCTCAAAGGCTCAGTCCTCTGTTCTTAACGCTGCCTCGCTAACGCGGGAAATGACGAATATGTATGAAAAATGATCATCCTTATTATGAATAGTGTCAGAAGTTATCATTACAATGATTATTGCTATGATTTACCTTCTATGAAATATATTTCCCCAGCAACTCCAGTACAGCCACTTCGAACCCCCCTCGCCCCAGTGTTGCCGGTGGGAGCACTGCAGGGAGGTGTCTTATGGCCCGCAGTGTTTGCCATGCATGATGATGACCAGCTCTTCAACATGCACGGCAAACACGCTCATGACGATGGCCACTGTTATGTGGATACTGATACTGATCATAATACACTGAGGGGGGATAAGGGTGCCGGGTCCTCTTCCTGCCTGCCCCTTCAACACGGTCTGTGGGATCTTCATCTCCCTCCCTCTCCATCACTAACTATGGACGTAGATTCTGCCATCTCCTCGACACAAAGGAGACGATGCTAATCTCTCCCCAGCACAAAGAAATCTTGGCCTTCTCCTTTCTCTGTAATAAAAGGGGTCCTCGACTCCTTTCTCCAACACAAAGAGGGGTCTGAAATTCTCTCTCTCTCTCTCTCTCTCTCTCTCTCTCTCTCTCTCTCTCTCTCTCTCTCTCTCTCTCTCTCTCAACAAGACAAAGGCAACAGATACAATATTTCTGGACTTCCAGAAAGCATTTGACAAAGTTCCCCCCCACGTTAAATTGATGCACGAAGTCCGGGTCTTGGAGATTACTGGTTGCATAAGAAACTGGATAGAGGCTTGGTGACGTGATTGGAAGCAGAGAGTCATAATGAATGAGGAATCATCACAATGGTTACTGGTGGAGTCCCCCAGGGACCCGTGCTTGGAGCCTATATTTTTCATCATCTATATTAACTTTATTGACGAAGGGCTGAATAACCTGGCGTCCAAATTTGCAGTGCCATATTAACTGAAGAAGATAAGCTAAGATTACTAGTTGGATCTAGATGAAATCGCTGAATGGTCTAGTAAATGGCAAATGCCATTCAACGTCAATAAATGTCAGCTATTGCAAGTAGGAAACCTAAACAAAAGATTTTATTATGAAATGTTAGGCCACAAGATAAAGGACACCCCTAGTGTTAGAGATCTAAGGGTCACTGTCTCCAGTAACTTCAAATTCTCCCAGCATTGCGATGAGGCTGACAAGAAAGCAAATAGGATGTTCGGATTTATACTTTACATACAAAGACAAGGATGTGATATTGCCACTATACCTAAGGGTAGTTAGACCCCACCTCGAATATGAAGTGCAGTCTGGGCCCCCCACTTCAGTAAGGACATTCTTACACTAGAAGCAGTGCAGCGTAGAGCAACTGAATTGATTCCCTCCTTGCGTAACAAATGACGTGGGGAGAGACTGCAAGAATTAAACTTATATACCCCGAAGCACGAGGCGCCTCCAGGGGAAATTAAGAGAATCTTTCAAGATGCTTATACGATTCAACAACGTCGATATGGAACATTTCTTTACGGTAGCACCAGCATTACCAACGAGAGGAAATGGATGAAAACTTTTAAAGGTCACAGAGTTAATCTAGACTGTATAAAATATTTTATAACGACATTCTTGATGGACGGATTAAGCTCCAAGATAATGGTGTTCAAAGCAACACCATTATGATCTTCAAAATTAGGCATGATCATCACTTGTCACCCTCCGATACTGAATAATTCATTTACTCAGTCATCATAAAGTAGTGGTATATTATGCTACCTTCTCCACCGCTGATCTCTCCCTGGCCATGATGCGGTAACATACCAACATTGATTAACCCATGTCACCTGCTTTGCAAGAGCAAGAAAGAATTACTGTAACCTTCTTCAACATCAGGAATAATATAGTCATGGTAAGTCGAGAGGCTGGAGTTCAAGTGCATCCTTACTATTGTCTTTATAACAGAAAGTAAAGGGATGTCTGTCGTTGGTGATGGGATGCATGACATATTCACGTTCATTCTACATTATGAATTTCATATAAAAAATTTCCTTCAGGCTTACTATTCCTGCAAGGTATTTTTTCTATCTATTTTCCTGCCGGCTCGTGCCGGAGGGAGTGGAAGGTAAGTGATTTGCCTTTGCTTTGCTATCCTTCTCTTCTGCTGTTTAGAAAGGGAA
>NC_092231.1:36363785-36371285 GCF_036320965.1 Panulirus ornatus | reverse complement strand
TATGAATGATAGGTTTTCAGGAATTGATTAATATACTGAAACACCTAGATAACAACAATATGGACTCCCGTGGTGTAGTGGTTAGCGTTCCTGACTGTGACGCATTCACGGGCCCGCCCAGGGTCGAGCACGGTATAGGTTCGAATCCTGGTTGCGGTAGTCGGTCCACACAGTCAGCCCACCTGTTCATCCACTTCCAAGGGTTTGGTCGAAGAAATGGGTGTCTGGCTCAGGCTACTTGCTACCATGAAAGAAAAGGAAGATAGATCAGGGAGGACGTAAGAAAGGAACATTCATAAAAGAAGCAATTGAAACAACGGGAATACCAAAAGGAGCTCTGTTAGGCCCTGTACTGTTTACATGAACGACACTTGATGGAGACAAGATGGTACAGGAAAGTACAGTCGGATCATATGCGTATGGCACCTGAGTGTGTGGAAACGAAAGGAACAGAAGATACATGAGGAACACCAAGGAATTCCGATAGCAGCAGAGCAATGGGCTCTTTCGAGGCTGTATGTGGTTGAGGAAGAGATCTGAGACTCGCTCATCGGTGTGGTGGGAGTTGAAGGACGACGTAGATATATCAATGATGACAAGGGAAAAAAAACCCGCTTGTATGCAGGAAGCATTGAATATGATGTGCAGATGGGCAGAGGTGAGGCTGATGGAATTCAGTCCACGGAGCGCTTGAACTTCTAAGCCACGACAAACTCAGCAACACGACAAGGTGCACTTTGTGTAACGGTATAAACAGGAAAAAGAAATTGATGGAGAAGTGAGAAAGTTAAAAACAAATACGACCAAGAAGGACCACTTGAGGAGGAGGGGGGGAAATATGTGGTATTTAAAGATCACACATTAAGAATAAGAGGCAAAGACCAGCGCCTCAAGTAATATGAGGAATGATAATGAGGGCTTTCTCCGCGGGAGACAGAAAACTGGTCATGTATACATAAGACGCGTAATGGAATACTGATACATCGCGCGCCAAACATCCACATAAACACTGGAGGGAACTCACACAGACACACGCGTCACCAGCCAAACTGAGACGTTTAGCACACACGAACTGCTGGGAAAAGTTAGAAGACTTGCAACCCTTCAGTCTAGCAATACAAAGAGAGAGAAAAGGTGCTTGATGATCCGTGGTGTAGCGGTTAGCGCTGCATTCACGGGAGGCCCCGAGGTCGAGTTAGCATGGGTTCGAATCCTGGTCGCAGTAGCCAGTCCACAGTTAACCTAGCTCTTCATCCTCTCATAGAGGTTGATTAATAAATTTGGCACCTGGCCTTTTTTGTCTGTTTTCCTGGCGCTGCCACGCTGAAGCAGAGGGTAGCGATGCTGTTTCCTGTGGGGCGGGGTAGCGCCAGGAATGGATGAAGGCAAGCAAGTATGAATATGAACATGTGTATTTATGTATATGTCTGTGTGTGTATATATATATATATATATATATATATATATATATATATATATATATATATATATATATATATATATATATATATATATATGGGGATAGGGGAGAGAGAATACTTCCCACGTATTCCCTGCGTGTCGTAGAAGGCGACTAAAAGGGGAGGGAGCGGGAGGCTGGAAATCCTCCCCTCTCGTTTATTTTTTTTTTTTTTCCAAAACAAGGAACAGAGAAGGGGGCCAGGTGAGGATATTCCCTCAAAGGCCCAGTCCTCTGTTCTTAACGCTACCTCGCTAACGCGGGAAATGGCGAATAGTTTGAAAGAAAGAAAATATATATATATATATATATATATATATATATATATATATATATATATATATATATATACATATATATGTTAATATGTATATGTATGTATATGTGCGTGTATGGGCGGTTATGTATATATACATATCTCTATATGAGTGGATGGGCCATTCTTCGTCTGTTTCCTTGCGCTACCTCTCTGACGCGGGAAACGGCGATCAAGAATCATAATAAGAATTATATATATATATATATATATATATATATATATATATATATATATATATATATATACTAAGGGTGTGTGATGTCTCCATGGTTGTTTAATTTGTTTATGGATGGGGTTGTTAGGGAGGTAAATGCAAGAGTCCTGGAAAGAGGGGCAAGTATGAAGTCTGTTGGGGATGAGAGAGCTTGGGAAGTGAGTCAGTTGTTGTTCGCTGATGATACAGCGCTGGTGGCTGATTCATGTGAGAAACTGCAGAAGCTGGTGACTGAGTTTGGTAAAGTGTGTGGAAGAAGAAAGTTAAGAGTAAATGTGAATAAGAGCAAGGTTATTAGGTACAGTAGGGGTGAGGGTCAAGTCAATTGGGAGGTGAATTTGAATGGAGAAAAACTGGAGGAAGTGAAGTGTTTTAGATATCTGGGAGTGGATCTGGCAGCGGATGGAACCATGGAAGCGGAAGTGGATCATAGGGTGGGGGAGGGGGCGAAAATTTTGGGAGCCTTGAAAAATGTGTGGAAGTCGAGAACATTATCTCGGAAAGCAAAAATGGGTATGTTTGAAGGAATAGTGGTTCCAACAATGTTGTATGGTTGCGAGGCGTGGGCTATGGATAGAGATGTGCGCAGGAGGATGGATGTGCTGGAAATGAGATGTTTGAGGACAATGTGTGGTGTGAGGTGGTTTGATCGAGTAAGTAACGTAAGGGTAAGAGAGATGTGTGGAAATAAAAAGAGCGTGGTTGAGAGAGCAGAAGAGGGTGTTTTGAAATGGTTTGGGCACATGGAGAGAATGAGTGAGGAAAGATTGACCAAGAGGATATATGTGTCGGTGGTGGAGGGAACGAGGAGAAGAGGGAGACCAAATTGGAGGTGGAAAGATGGAGTGAAAAAGATTTTGTGTGATCGGGGCCTGAACATGCAGGAGGGTGAAAGGAGGGCAAGGAATAGAGTGAATTGGAGCGATGTGGTATACAGGGGTTGACGTGCTGTCAGTGGATTGAATCAAGGCATGTGAAGCGTCCGGGGTAAACCATGGAAAGCTGTGTAGGTATGTATATTTGTGTGTGTGGACGTGTGTATGTACATGTGTATGGGGGGGGTTGGGCCATTTCTTTCGTCTGTTTCCTTGCGCTACCTCGCAATACGCGGGAGACAGCGACAAAGTATAAAAAAAAAAAAAAAAAAAAAAAAAAAAAAAAAAAAAAAGAATATATATATATATATATATATATATATATATATATATATATATATATATATATATATATATATGTTAATATGTATATGTATGTATATGTGCGTGTATGGGCGGTTATGTATATATACATATCTCTATATGAGTGGATGGGCCATTCTTCGTCTGTTTCCTTGCGCTACCTCTCTGACGCGGGAAACGGCGATCAAGAATCATAATAAAACTTATATATATATATATATATATATATATATATATATATATATATATATATATATATCATTAATGAGACAGTCTTGGTTAGAGCATTCTCTTGCCTGTTTCGTCACTGCTCATAAAAAAAAGGAGAGGGTGGGAGGATCAAGAAAAACACACTTGGAATATAAACTTCACAACGCAAGAGAAACAACGTAATTAAAACAACAACAACAAAAAAAGAGTCCACGTGGGCCAAATATGGGCCGCTCTGCAAGGTGCGTGGCGGCAGAGAGGGAACCTGCGTTACTAAATGAATATCATATGTGGTCAGCGCTACGCGTATGGCAACCCTACCATCTGGCGTAACATCGTCTTAAGTACTCGTAGTGATGTGGTCCTCTCTCTCTCTCTCTCTCTCTCTCTCTCTCTCTCTCTCTCTCTCTCTCTCTCTCTCTACCACCAACTACACTTGCACTTCCTCTCTCTTTGCAACACCACCACTGGATCCAATCCTCCACCCCCAAGCAGCAAGCGCTTTGAACCTCTATCCAACACCATAAACTCTGAGATCTCTCCCTCCAAAATGGATTCAGACCCGCCTACTTTCTTATACTAAGGGGATCTGATGTTACCTCACTTATACCCGGGTTATAGACTGGTTCTCACACTTCCCTCACTCCTCCTCCTCACAGGATGTAGGTAGCAGAGATCACATTACCCTTAGCAATGAACACAGACTCGTAGCGTTTTACTTGGAATGAGGCGAACTACTTTATCTTTAAGACGATGGGCCTCCGTGGTGTAGTGGTTAGCGCTCCTGACCGTGACGCATTCACGGGGTCGCCCAGGGTCGAGCGCATAGGTTCGAATCCTAGTTACGGAGTCGGTCCACAGTCAACCCAGCTGTTCATCCACCCCTAGGGGTTGGTCAATAAAATGGGCATCTGGCTTACGCTAGGGTATGATATACATATATAGGCGTTAATGGGATGGCCTTGATTAGGGCCTCAGCTGCCCGTGCTGTCTCAGTTAACATAAATATTCCTATGAGTCCACGGGGAAAATGAAACACGATAAGTCCCCAAGTGCACTTTCGTGTAATAATCACATCATCAGGGGAGACACAAGAGAGAAATATAACAGTCAGTTGATATACAACGAAGAAACGTAGCTAGGACGCCATTTGGTAAACAAGTGAGTGTACAGTCAATAGTTTACCAAATGGGACCTTACCTCGTTTCATTTCCCCGTGGAGTCATTGGAACATACTTGATCACGCGCTAACTTGTGATCCTTTCCTATAAAAGAAATACATATAACTCACTGACACTATGGTAACACCGTAGACACGTTCACAAACAGACTTCAATCACACCTCCAGTACCAAGGCGATATAAAGCAAAGCAAAGAGCGACTAAGAACTGGGTGCTTTTGAGCCTGTGTATGATGGTGGAGGGGACGGGAGACATGACCTTAGCGGGGTAAGACCAGAGGTAACAGACAGCTGAGGTGAAATACCCGCAGAGTCTACGAGTAACTGTGGAGGCACGAATACTGTCAGCTGTGAGGTGAATATATTCCGTCGAGTCTATTAATGTAACTACAGTACATAGGTTAACAATCCTGTTGAATATGTTAATTTCTTTTTCTTTCAAACTATTCGCCATTTCCCGCGTTAGCAAGGTAGCGTTAAGAATAGAGGACTGGGCCTCTGAGGGAATATCCTCATCTGACCCCCTTCTCTGTTCCTTCTTTTGGAAAATTAAAAGAAAAAAAACAAGAGGGGAGGATTTCCAGCCCCCTGCTCCCTCCCCTTTTAGTCGCTTTCTACGACACGCAGGGAATACGTGGGGAGTATTCTTTCTCCCCTATCCCCAGGGATAAATATATATACCAGTAACATACCTTCAGCCTGAAAACTTGCATCTCATAACGAATAAAGTGCATAGAACGCGGGAGACAGCGACAAAGCAAAATAGATAAATAAATATATATCAGCAATTTTTACTTGCATTGAATCATTTCGGGTTGCTGTCCCATCATTCCATTGTACAATGTTTATGTCTTTGTAGATAGTTTCCCTTTTATGCAACTGAACTAGTTTGGTGAGATAATGTAAAGAATGAGTTTTGTTATTAATCTGAGGGAATAAATGGGGTGTATGGAGGCTGTTTAAAATCCTGAACTGTTTATCTTACTCAAGAAAAATCTTAGGAATTGTTCTTCTTAAATTGTTTTTCACAGATGAATGAAATTCGCATCAGGAAAAGTTTATGAACACCATAGGCATAAAATTTTTATAATCTTGTGATAATGATTATAGTTTGAACTATAAAGAATATGTTAATAATCCTGTTAAATAAAAGGTACCTTTTTCCCCCTCCTCATTGGAAAATAGAATGTTTGGCCGCAAGTGGAATCAACCATAAACAGCTACTTAGACCGAGGTATGAGAGCATTGTGAATGGTTCTTAACACTCGTATCTAATCATCTCTTAACCTCCTACTTCCCTAAGCTACATATAAGTGATCTAGTTTTAATGGTAGGATTCTCCGTCCTTGCATCACTGAGGTAGCTCGTCATTCCGCTCAATCTATTCTGTGGTAATCGTTTTCGAACAGCAACCTTTCCTCCTCCCCCTCGCTGCACGTCCATGACTTTCCATCTTCATATTCAAAATTAAGAGTTTACACGTGAGTCTCCTTCAGTTATCAGTTTACCTTAGTACTTCCCCCACCCACACTAACTTATGGTCCTGATCTATACTGATTATACGTACAACCTTCAAAGGACACGGGGGCCCATGTCATTCGCGTTCCTTTGTATCATTACCATAATTACTATTATCATTATCACTATCATTATCATTATCATTATTATCATCACATTCTTATCATTATTACTGTTATCATCATTATCATTATGGTCACTATCATCATCATTATCATTGCTATCACCATATTTTCATTATCATAATTATTATCGTAATTATTATTATTATTATTATTATTATTATTATTATTATTATTATTATTATTATCTCTGTTCCTTCTTTTGGAAAAAAAAAAAAAAAAAAAAACGAGAGGGGAGGATTTCCAGCCCCCCGCTCCCTCCCCTTTTAGTCGCCTTCTACGACACGCAGGGAATATGTGGGAAGTATTCTTAATCCCCTATCCCCAAAAGAAGGAACAGAGAATTGGGCCAGGTGAGGGTATGCCCTCAAAGGCCCAGTCATCTGTTCTTAACGCTACCTCGCTAATGCGGGAAATGGCGAATAGTTTGAAAGAAAGAAAAAGATTATTATTATTATTATTACTATTATTATTATTATTATTATTATTATTATCATCATTATTATTATCATTATTATTATTATTATCATTATCATTATTATCATTATCATTATCATTATTATCATCATTATCATTATCACTACTATTATCATTATTATCTTCATTATCATTATCAATATTATCATTATAATTATTACTACTACTATTATTATTATTACTATTGTTATTATTATTATTATCATTATTATTATCATTATCATTATCATTATTATCATTATTATCATCATTATCATTATTATTATCATCATTATTATTATTATCACTATTCTTATTCTTATTATTATCATTATCATTATTATCATTATTATTATCATTTCTTTCTTTCATACTATTCGCCATTTCCCGCGTTAGCGAGGTAGCGTTAAGAACAGAGGACTGGGCCTTTGAGGGAATATCCTCACTTGGCCCCGTTCTCTATTCCTTCTTTTGAAAAATTAAAATAAAGAAAACGAGAGGGGAGGATTTCCAGCCCCCCGCTCCCTCCCCTTTTAGTCGCCTTCTACGACACGCAGGGAATACGTGGGAAGTATTCTTTCTCCCGTATCCTCCCATGGATAACATTATTATTATCATTATCATTATTATTATCATTATTGTTATTATTATTATCATTATTATTATTATTATTATCATTATTATTATCATTATTATTATTATTATCATCATTATTGTTATTATTATTATTATCATTATTTATATTATTATTATTATTATTATTATTATTATTATTATTATTATTATTATCATTATTATTATTATTATTAAATTATTATTATTATTATTATTATTATTATTATTA
>NC_092231.1:36328785-36361285 GCF_036320965.1 Panulirus ornatus | reverse complement strand
ATCATTGCGCAGCCTTCAGTTTTCCTAGCTTTGAGGACTGCCAGTCACAATGATCATAAAACTTAATTTAGTGATATTCCATCAGACTGAGTTATTGATATCATTATTATCACTATCATTATCATTATTACTATGATCCTAATTATCATCAATTAATGATATAATACATTATGTCGTGTTCTTTTATTTATATATGACTTTCAAGGATTTCAGTTTCAATTCCGATTAAGTATAAGCGTACAAAAGAGAGACTCTTGGATGTGAATGTGTTGAGCTGGGCAGCTGTTGGCATGTCTGGTGGAGGCGAGGGTGGAGATATGTATGATGGGGTTTCCGGAAAAGAGGAAACGATAGGAGTGAGAAGAAGAGGGTGGTCAAAGTGAAGAAGTTTGAGTGAGTTCAATACAATGATGTATGAAATTTAGACTGAGTGTGGAGGTGGGACTAGCTTACTAAGACAGCGTGGAGAGGGGACTGGCTTTTTGAGACTGTGTGTGGAGAGGGGACTGACATATAAGACTGAGCTTGGAGAGGGGTCTGACTTATTAAGACTGAGTGTGGAGAGGGGACTGGCTTATTGAGACTGAGTGTGGAGAGGGGATTGGCTTATTGAGACTGAGTGTGGAGAGGGGATTGGCTTATTAAGACTGAGTGTGGAGAGGGGATTGGCTTATTAAGACTGAGTGTGGAGAGGGGATTGGCTTATTAAGACTGAGCGTGGAGAGGGGACTGACTTATTGAGACTGAGTGTGGAGAGGGGATTGGCTTATTAACACTGAGTGTGGAGAGGGGATTGGCTTATTAAGACTGAGTGTGGAGAGGGGATTGGCTTATCAAGACTGAGTGTGGAGAGGGGTCTGACTTATTAAGACTGAGCGTGGAGAGGGGATTGGCTTATTGAGACTGAGTGTGGAGAGGGGATTGGCTTATTGAGACTGAGTGTGGAGAGGGGATTGGCTTATTAAGACTGAGTGTGGAGAGGGGATTGGCTTATTAAGACTGAGTGTGGAGAGGGGACTGACTTATTGAGACTGAGTGTGGAGAGGGGATTGGCTTATTAAGACTGAGTGTGGAGAGGGGATTGGCTTATTGAGACTGAGTGTGGAGAGGGGATTGGCTTATTGAGACTGAGTGTGGAGAGGGGATTGGCTTATTGAGACTGAGTGAGGGGAGGGGATTGACTTATTAAGACTGAGTGTGGAGAGGGGATTGGCTTATTGAGACTGAGTGAGGGGAGGGGATTGACTTATTAAGACTGAGTGTGGAGAGGTGATTGACTTATTAAGACTGAGTGTGGAGAGGGGATTGACTTATTAAGACTAAGTGTGGTGAGGGGATTGACTTATTGAGACTGAGTGTGGAGAGGGGATTGACTTATTAAGACTGAGTGTGGAGAGGGGATTGACTTATTGAGACTGAGTGTGGAGAGGGGATTGGCTTATTAAGACTGAGTGTGGAGAGGGGATTGACTTATTAAGACTGAGTGTGGAGAGGGGATTGACTTATTGAGACTGAGTGTGGAGAGGGGATTGACTTATTAAGACTAAGTGTGGTGAGGGGATTGACTTATTAAGACTGAGTGTGGAGAGGGGATTGACTTATTAAGACTAAGTGTGGTGAGGGGATTGACTTATTAAGACTGAGTGTGGAGAGGGGATTGACTTATTAAGACTAAGTGTGGTGAGGGGATTGACTTATTGAGACTGAGTGTGGAGAGGGGATTGGCTTATTAAGACTGAGTGTGGAGAGGGGATTGACTTATTAAGACTGAGTGTGGAGAGGGGATTGACTTATTGAGACTGAGTGTGGAGAGGGGATTGACTTATTAAGACTAAGTGTGGTGAGGGGATTGACTTATTGAGACTGAGTGTGGAGAGGGGATTGACTTATTAAGACTGAGTGTGGAGAGGGGATTGACTTATTAAGACTGAGTGTGGAGAGGGGATTGGCTTATTGAGACTGAGTGAGGGGAGGGGATTGACTTATTAAGACTGAGTGTGGAGAGGGGATTGACTTATTAAGACTGAGTGTGGAGAGGGGATTGACTTATTAAGACTAAGTGTGGTGAGGGGATTGACTTATTGAGACTGAGTGTGGAGAGGGGATTGACTTATTAAGACTGAGTGTGGAGAGGGGATTGACTTATTGAGACTGAGTGTGGAGAGGGGATTGGCTTATTAAGACTGAGTGTGGAGAGGGGATTGACTTATTAAGACTGAGTGTGGAGAGGGGACTGACTTATTGAGACAGTGTGGAGAGGGGATTGGCTTATTAAGACTAAGTGTGGTGAGGGGATTGACTTATTGAGACTGAGTGTGGAGAGGGGATTGACTTATTAAGACTAAGTGTGGTGAGGGGATTGACTTATTGAGACTGAGTGTGGAGAGGGGATTGGCTTATTGAGACTGAGTGTGGAGAGGGGATTGGCTTATTAAGACTGAGTGTGGAGAGGGGATTGGCTTATTAAGACTGAGTGTGGAGAGGGGATTGACTTATTAAGACTGAGTGTGGAGAGGGGACTGACTTATTGAGACTGAGTGTGGAGAGGGGATTGGCTTATTGAGACTGAGTGTGGAGAGGGGATTGGCTTATTAAGACTGAGTGTGGAGAGGGGATTGGCTTATTGAGACTGAGTGTGGAGAGGGGACTGACTTATTGAGACTGAGTGTGGAGAGGGGATTGGCTTATCAAGACTGAGTGTGGAGAGGGGATTGGCTTATAGAGACTGAGTGAGGGGAGGGGATTGACTTATTAAGACTGAGTGTGGAGAGGGGATTGACTTATTGAGACTGAGTGTTTAGAGGGGATTGGCTTATTAAGACTGAGTGTGGAGAGGGGATTGATTTATTAAGACTGAGTGTGGAGAGGGGATTGACTTATTAAGACTAAGTGTGGTGAGGGGATTGACTTATTGAGACTGAGTGTGGAGAGGGGACTGACTTATTAAGACTGAGTGTGGAGTGGGGATTGACTTATTAAGACTGAGTGTGGAGAGGGGATTGACTTATTGATATGAAGCGATGAATGGTCTTCAGCAAGGTGACATCCGCCTGTCTCAGCGTGACGAGTGTGCGCCATGGGCCACCACTACACCCCACAATTCTTATTCTGTGTCTCCAACATCTCGGGGCAGAACTCGCCAGAGGAAAGCCTCAGAGTTGAATAAAGCTCAAACTGACCGATTTATGCATGAGAGATTTTAAGAAATAGTTGAGGTGGCCAGAGACGTGAGAAAATGTGCCCTAAATAAAAACAGATAACAGTTTAAAGATAAAGATACTGCCAACAAATTAAAGATATCTAGTAAGGCATCATTTGAAGTGTAAAAAGGAAGATTTTCCGAGTGATAATCAATAATGCATAAAAATGTATAATAAAACAAACAGAATATTAGATTTTATAGTTAGTTACACGAAACGCTTAATACTTAAGTGATTACAACGTATCTGGTGATAATACAATACAGTATTCAATTCTGGACACAAAACTTTATCCAAATTACCAAAAACGAAGAAAAAATTTAAATCAATACAAAGAAGAGCATAAAACCTAATTCCGTCTCTCAGATACGTGCCTTATCTAAAGAGAATCAAAGATCGAAAATCATTTTCACTCCAAGACCTCAGACTCCGAGGAGAAATTAATAGTTTTCATAATACTCGATAATTTCCACAATAAAACGCACAATGATTTCTTCACGTTAGATAGAAATACAATGACCAGTAATACCAGTATGAAGCTAAAGAATGTAATACGAACGTGAGTAAAAGTTTTTTTTTTCCCCCCAGAGTAGGGTTGCACAACCCTGGGATAAAGAACACCAGATATACTTGATACTGATGAAGGAATATATCTAAAGAATGGCATGACAAATAATCTAATGATCAGTAATTCAACTTATTGAAAAACGTCAATATAATATATATATATATATATATATATATATATATATATATATATATATATATATATATATATATATATATATATATATATATATATATATATATATATTCCTATGAGTCCACGGGGAAAATGAAACACGAAAAGTTCCCAAGTGCACTTTCGTGTAATAATCACATCATCAGGGGAGACACAAGAGAGAAATATAAGTCAGTTGATATACATCGACGAGACGAAGCTAGGACGCCATTTGGCAAACATATATATATATATATATATATATATATATATATATATATATATATATATATATATATATATATATATATATGTATGCCATTATTTTTTTTTTCCTATCATAAGCGACAATGATTCTCCCTCATACTATATGCATGCTAAAACCATGTCCTAAGTGTGTTTTCCCATTCATACTTTCCCATATAACGTCCATGGCAGTATACTCTCCCTACACTCCATCGATAATTTCCTGCCAGCTGATGTCATAGTGAAGGGAGTGGTGGGCGAGGAGGAGCCTTCTGCTTTACCATCCGTCTCCAACTATAGTGTATATAAAAAAAAAAAGGGAATTTAGATTACTACATCTGTCTTCTAGAAGGCAACCTTGCCACAGAACATCAGCTCCTCTGTTAACCTGTCTTTCCCATGTACCTGGAGGCATTCTTGTCTCCTCACACAAGATCTTACGAGTGAGTGTTGGTTGGCGACCAGGTCTCTGCGCCTGACAGAGGGTTGCAGTGCATGGTATGCACCACCAGTGGTTACTGGGTCACCACAAGGTCGCTGGGATGTGACCCGAGCCTGCCCGGCCGGCATGGAGGCCACCTACCCACCCACCTACCCACCCACCTACACGACACTGTTCCCACCCACGTGAGATGTGGGCGGCAGCCGAGGTGGCTACACCAGACCACCACGTACCAAACTTGACTGTGAGCGTTCTCTGAGCACCAGTCGTACACAGATCACACCCACCAGTTGCATCAGACCATCACTGGTACACAGGCCACACCACGAACAGGGTGGTGTTGAGCGGGTGTGCTGGTGGCATGAGCAGCGCAAATCTTCACTACCTCCGTCCCCTGTGAACCATGGGAGTGATCCCAGGCTCCAGATGATAGGTCATCCCACGGCGAGGGTGGAATTCTTTCACGAGCACCATGTGAAAGCTTAGGGTGCGACAGGCAGCCAGGTGGAATCTGTGCTGAATATCCCATAGAGGAATGTAAGGAGAGATCCTCTCGCCTCCTCCCCCAAGCATGGCCCAGCTCGCCAGAGAGTCGTCAACCTGTCTAACCCATTACAAGACCCCGTGAGCCAAGGCTCCAGGTATCTGACGGGATCCCCAGAGACAAGGAAATCTCCTCAGAGATAACGTGGGTCTTAGCAGGCGTTTTTCCCCAGAAAGTTGCAAAAAAAAGGAGCCACTTAGCTGGTCTCCTTGATAACAGAACCGTCTAAAGTGGGCACCACTGGGTATATCTATCTATCTATCTATCTATCTATCTATCTATCTATATATATATATATATATATATATATATATATATATATATATATATATATATATATATATATACTGGTGGTCTGTGTCAAGGTTGTCTTCTGGAGGACAGATGTAGTGTGTGTGTGTGTGTGTGTGTGCCCCTATGTGAACAGTGCAGTAAAGTGTACAGTGTGGTAGTTGCATCTTGGGCATGAAGGAGTCTGGTGATATGTTGTATCGGTGTTTGTTATGCTGTAGAGATGGGTGATGTCTAGAACACACTCCAGAAAAAAGAGTAACTCGTTTATGCCTGGAGACTGTAGTTTCAGATGGATATATGTCTGGTAGGATGGTATATAAGGCTAGGTTGGGAGGGAGGGTGCTTGGTGCTTTTTTGGTCATTTCGGTGTGTATGTGTGTTTTGTCAGTTTTGTGTGTGTGTGTGTATGTGTGTTTTGTCAGTTTTGTGTGTGTGTGTGTATGTGTGTTTTGTCAGTTTTTGTGTGTGTGTGTGTGTGTGTGTGTGTGTGTGTGTGTGTGTGTGTGTGTGCTGGTAGATAGGGCTCTGTGAGCACTGTTTGTTAAACTGTGGCGCAAGGTTAGGCTAATCATTTCTACTTTGGAACTGGTGGCTGGTTGTGTTGTTTGGATGAGAAGGGTTTAGTAGTGTTGCAGACTTTACCTTCAACATACTGAGGTTAGAGGGTATTAGGATTATTTTTGTCGCATTTTGCAAATGCTGAACATTTGTGGCTGCTGGGCAGCCGGTGACTGTTCTGTGTGCTCTGTTTTATGTGAGTTACAGCTTTGTTACATTTGCTTTGGACTGGTTGAATGTCCAGGTAAGTGAACAGTAGTTTAGCCTGCATCGGATGCATTGCTTGTAGAGAATACTGAGAGACTCCTCTTCTCGTCCATACCACTTGGTACCAGCAAGAGTTACTGAGAGAGTTTGGTCTGTGTTGATGTTTGTGGTGTGGCCAGTAAACGTCGTGTCGTGTATGTTATATGTGATGTCTGGTATAATGGTAATATTGCTGAGTAGCTGTGACCATTCAGGGTGACGAGAGGGTGGGTCATTAGAGTCTTATGTGTGTCTGAGATTAAAAGGGTGACTAAAGGAAAAATTTCTCCCGATATGAAGATATACTGTTTTGGGTAAGCCAGGGTTATAACTGCGAAAGGAAGTGTTGTATGTGTGTGGGTCATCTGCACCTATGACAACTTTGTGGCCTGAAGGAGGTGATGGAGAGGTCGTGAAGGAAATGATTGCCGAGGGCTGGAGAAAGGTCTCTTCCAAGGGGAACTCCACTGAAGAGTCTGACGTAATTTATCCATTGATTCTTTATTGTTGTGGAGGATGGAACGAAGAATCCCCCGTGTGAATATATATATATATATATATATATATATATATATATATATATATATATATATTTCTTTTTCTTTTAAACTATTCGCCATTTCCCGCGTTAGCAAGGTAGCGTTAAGAACAGAGGACTGGGCCTTTTTTGGAATATCCTCACCTGGCCCCCTCTGTTCCTTCTTTTGAAAAAAAAAAAAAAAAAAAGAGAGGGGAGGATTTCCAGCCCCCCGCTCCCTCCCCTTTTAGTCGCCTTCTACGAAACGCAGGGAATACGTGGGAAGTATTCTTAATCCCCTATCCCCAGGGATATATATATATATATATATATATATATATATATAAAAGAGCGTGGTTGAGAGAGCAGAAGAGGGTGTTTTGAAATGGTTTGGGCACATGGAGAGAATGAGTGAGGAAAGATTGACCAAGAGGATATATGTGTCGGAGGTGGAGGGAACGAGGAGAAGAGGGAGACCAAATTGGAGGTGGAAAGATGGAGTGAAAAGGATTTTGTGTGATCGGGGCCTGAACATGCAGGAGGGTGAAAGGAGGGCAAGGAATAGAGTGAATTGGAGCGATGTGGTATACAGGGGTTGACGTGCTGTCAGTGGATTGAATCAAGGCATGTGAAGCGTCTGGGGTAAACCATGGAAGGCTGTGTAGGTATGTATATTTGCGTGTGTGGACGTGTGTATGTACATGTGTATGGGGGGGGTTGGGCCATTTCTTTCGTCTGTTTCCTTGCGCTACCTCGCAAACGCGGGAGACAGCGACAAAGTATAAAAAAAAAAAAAAAAAAAAAAAAAAAAAAAAAATATATATATATATATATATATATATATATATATATATATATATATATATATATATATATATATATATATATATGTATATATGGGAGCGGGGAGTTGGAAATCCTCCCCTCTCGTTTTTTTTTTTTTTTAATTTTCCAAAAGAAGGAACAGAGAAGGGGGCCAGGTGAGGATATTCCACAAAGGCCCAGTCCTCTGTTCTTAACGCTACCTCGCTAACGCGGGAAATGGCGAATGGTATGAAAAAAATTATATTTATATATATATATATTTTCTTTTTTCATACTATTCGCGTTTAGAACAGAGGATCGAACCTTTGAAGGGATATCCTCACTTGGCCCTCTTCTCTGTTTCTTCTTTTGAAAAATTGAAATATGAGAGGGGAGAATTTACAACCCCCCGCTCCCTCCCCTTTTAGTCGCCTTCCACGACACGCGGGGAATACGTGGGAAGTATATATATATATATATATATATATATATATATATATATATATATATATATATATATATATATATATATATCATCCCTGGGGATAGGGGAGAAAGAATACTTCCCACGTATTCCCCGCGTGTCGTGGAAGGCGACTAAAAGGGGAGGGAGCGGGGGGCTGGAAATCCTCTCCTCTCATTTTTTTTTTTTTTTGATTTTCCAAAAGAAGGAACAGAGAAGGGGGCCAAGTGAGGATATTCCCTCTAAGGCCCAGTCCTTTGTTCTTAACGCTACCTTGCTAATGCGGGAAATGGCAAATAGTATGAAAGAATATATATATATATATTGCCATTGGACCAATTTCAAATGGAAGAGTCCTGGTGTTACCCAGCATCTCTTTATAAAGGCTCCTGCGACCCAAGGCTGCGCTACTTTCAGCAGCAGGAAAATTGAACTCCTTTTGGAGTGATACTACAGGTCGCAGGAAAACTGGACTCCCTTAGTGTGAAAGGTTCTTTGACGAGACAGAACTCCCAATGATACAGCATCTACGAAGGAGTAAAACACACACAGACACACACACACACACACACACACACACACACACACACACACACACAGACACACACACACACACACAGACACACACACACACACACACACACACACACACACAGACACAGACACAGACACACACACACAGACACACACACACACACACACAGACACACACACACAGACACACACACACACACACACACACACACACACACACACACACACACACAGACACACAGACACACACACACACACACACAGACACACACACACACACACACACACACACACACACAGACACACACACAGACACACACACACACACACACACACACACACACACACACACACAGACACACACACACACACACACACACACAGACACACACACACACACACAATTAAGTCTGGCTCCACTAATCTGTTAATGATCTAATATACTGGAGTCAAATATTCCACATGATAACATAAAGAAGACAAAAAAAAAAAAAGAAAATAAATATTCTTGATCGTACGCTGCTTCTAATATACACAAATATTCGTGGGATTCGATCTGTGTGTGATCTTGAATTCCAGAGGGTTTAATATGCCTACAAGAAATCTAATCTTCCTTGAGGCCTATATCACACATAGGGACCCAAAGCCGTCCTTTCTTTTTTTTTCGTATGAATACCTAGGTTCTCCCTTGTCTTCAACCCACCACCGTAGGCTCGTGACCTCCTAATCCCTAGGATAAAAAAAGCGAGCACAAGGGGAAGGAGGGAGGGAGGAAAAAAGGGATAAAATATGGTTAATAAGGAAAAAAAAGAAACTTCAACAGATGATATATGAAGATAGGGAAGAATTTCCTTTTTCAAGGGTGAGGGGAAAAAAGGAAAGGTATTCAGGATATGCATAATGAGCTGGGAAGAAAAAGCTTACAAAAGACGAAATCGAGTTCTTGATCTTGGTGTCTTCGTGTGGTGGCTTGTGGCCCTCTGAGGCAACGGGTGGCCAAGCAGGGCAGCGGGTGGCCAAGCAGGGCAACGGGTGGCCAGGTAGCGTAGCTGATGGCCAGGTAGGGTAATGGGTGGCCAAGGATAACGGTGAGTGGCCAAGCCAGCCAGCTTTTCCCACAGCCATGCAGCTTTGGCCAGACCATGTATCGTTGGCAAGGCCAGGTTGCAGTGGCCAAGACAAGTAGCATTCGCCACATGTAGCGGGGCTGGCCAGACCAAGCCAGCCAGCGTTGGTCAGGCTCACAAAACCAGGAGCCGTTGGCCAGGCAACGATGGCCAAGCTTAGCCAAGCAGCGTTAGTTAACATGAGCCAAGATAAGCTGAGCAGCGATGGCCACCCTATTGGAAGAAGCGTTGGCCAGGCCAGGTCTGAGTCATGGCCACAAGAATAAGAAGCGCTGGCCAGACCAGTCAGTGTAGACCCCCCTCCAGGCCAGACAGCTGTGGTCAAGCCAGACAAGGAAGCGCTCGCTAGACCGGGCCAAGTAACGCTGCCCAGGTCAGGTCAGAAAGGCGTCGGCCAAGCCAGGCTAGGCAGTGTTGGCCAAGTCAAGCCAGGCAGCGTTGGCCAAGTCAAGCCAGGCAACGTTGGCCAAGTCAAGCCAGGCAACGTTGGCCAAGCCAGGCTAGGCAGTGTTGGCCAAGTCAAGCCAGGCAACGTTGGCCAAGTCAAGCCAGGCAACGTTGGCCAAGTCAAGCCAGGCAACGTTGGCCAAGTCAAGCCAGGCAACGTTGACCAAGTCAAGCCAGGCAACGTTGACCAAGTCAAGCCAGGCAACGTTGACCAAGTCAAGCCAGGCAGTGTTGGCCAAGTCAAGCCAGGCAACGTTGGCCAAGTCAAGCCAGGCAACGTTGGCCAAGCCAGGCCAAGATTCCTGCGCGTAGCTCCAGCACATTACGGATGCCGACTGAAGCAAGTTGAAGAATCCTCGTCGTAAAAAGGCTTGGGTAATTAGCAGACAGGCTTGCTGGGCACGCACGCAAACACACGCACACACACACACACACGCACACATGCGCACACGCACACACACACACACGCACACACGCACACACACACACACACACACACACACACACACACACACACACACACGTGGTAAATGTGCCCTGCATACACAAGCATAGAAGGCTACGCGACAGAGAATGTTCAATAGATGGAACCCCCCACGAGAGTTGAACTATCTCTCTGTACAGTACGAACAGGTGATTACACACACACACACACACACACACACACACACACACACACACACACACACGGGCTTCTGTGGTGCAGTGGTCAGCGTTCCTGACCAGCATTCGTGCTCACGCCAGCCCAGATCTGACTCCTGGGCACGGCAGTCGAACCCACAGCCAATCCTAAATGTTCATCTTTCCCTCGGAGACTGGTCGACAAATGGGTATGGCCGAGCGGTTAGCGTTCCCGGATGCCACGCAAAAGGGCCTGGGTTCGAATCCTGGACACATAATAATGTGTCCGATGAAAGTGTGCGTTCATGTGCACTATATTCATGCGTGTGTGTGTATATATATATATATATATATATATATATATATATATATATATATATATATATATATATATATATATATCCCTGGGGATAGGGGAGAAAGAATACTTCCCACGTATTCCCTGCGTGTCGTAGAAGGCGACTAAAAGGGGAGGGAGCGGGTGGCTGGAAATCCTCCCCTCTCGTTTTTTTTTAATTTTCCAAAAGAAGGAACAGAGAAGGGGGTCAGGTGAGGATATTCCCTCTAAGGCCCAGTCCTCTGTTCTTAACGCTACCTCGCTGATGCGGGAAATGGCGAATAGTATGAAAGAAAGAAAAGATATATATATATATATATATATATATATATATATATATATATATATATATATATATATATATATATATATATATATACTTGTAAGTAACGACAGAATACACATAGAAGGTTAAGAGAAAGAAAAATGGAGCTATAAAACTCTCATCCCATAACATATAAATGATAATGACCCAACCACACACACACCCACACACTCACACACCCACACACACACACTCACACACCCACACACACCCACACACACACACACACACTCACACACACACACACACACACACGAAGTCTGACTGGAATGGATGTGTAATGACTCAAAAAGAGCAAGTGTCTCACACTCAAAGCAACGAAGACTGAGAGATAAACCAGCACACACCAGCACCATGTTATACTGTCTCTCCTTCGCCTCACAGGGTATGAGATAAGCTTAATTATCTCTCCCCTAACCACTATGTCTGAGAGACACAGGTCATTATCTCTCTCCAGTGGCGCACAGGGTACGAGCCAAGCTTCATCATTCCTCCTATATCTTAGTGCCTGGGTTCGACACCAGCGGGTCATCATCTCTCTACTATCTCACAGGGTACGAGACAAACTTTATTATCTCTCCTCCAGCACACAGTCGAGAGACGTGGGGTCATTATCTCTCCTCTGGCTCAGAGGCTTCGTAATGGAGAAACATAGAGATTAACGAGACACTGCAAGGCTCCTCAACTTAGAGACATCTTTGCAAGGACACTTGCAATGTCTGGTGGACCATGGCACACAGACCTCAACGGACACGAACCCCCCAGACACAGAACTCCACAGACCATCCAGCCAGCCTGGAAAACAGACCATGACTATCCTCTTTTATATACCTCACATCCTCCTCCTACACACACACACACACACACACACACGCACACACCTATCCTCCTAGCCTCCAGCCCTTGCGACCCTGAATGAGCTGTGGCACGTCACTGCAGAGACCATTACACATTCATACGCACACAAGCAGTCCCGTTACCTATCCCACCCACCAGCGCAGACCCTCGCTTCTAACCCTTCGCCCCCTCCACCACCCCCTCCCTCCCACCCAAACCACCAATCCCCCCTGGTGACGAATAAAGCCCTAACGACCTAACGAGCCAGTTGGTGGGGTGGGGGAAGGGGGTTGGCTGTACGGAGCTGATCAATACCTCTCCACAGTCAGCGAGGCTGAAACCCCACCTTATGCATAATACAACGGGCGTTCACATATATTTCATAGGTCATTGTCATAGAGGGCTGGGATGAAAGAGCCCATTCGGTCACCATGAGACTGGTCGACTGGACACACTCACTCCACTGGTAGAGTGGATGATGAGAGACACTCACTCCACTGGTGGAGTGGATGATGAGAGACACTCACTCCACTGGTAGAGTGGATGATGAGAGACACTCACTCCACTGGTAGAGTGGATGATGAGAGACACACACTCCACTGGTAGAGTGGATGATGAGAGACACTCACTCCACTGGTAGAGTGGATGATGAGAGACACTCACTCCACTGGTAGAGTGGATGATGAGAGACACTCACTCCACTGGTAGAGTGGATGATGAGAGACACACACTCCACTGGTAGAGTGGATGATGAGAGACACTCACTCCACTGGTAGAGTGGATGATGAGAGACACACACTCCACTGGTAGAGTGGATGATGAGAGACACTCACTCCACTGGTAGAGTGGATGATGAGAGACACTCACTCCACAGGTGGAGTGGATGATGAGAGACACTCACTCCACAGGTGGAGTGGATGATGAGAGACACTCACTCCACAGGTGGAGTGGATGATGAGAGACACTCACTCCACTGGTAGAGTGGATGATGAGAGACACACACTCCACTGGTAGAGTGGATGATGAGAGACACTCACTCCACTGGTAGAGTGGATGATGAGAGACACTCACTCCACTGGTAGAGTGGATGATGAGAGACACACACTCCACTGGTAGAGTGGATGATGAGAGACACTCACTCCACTGGTAGAGTGGATGATGAGAGACACTCACTCCACTGGTAGAGTGGATGATGAGAGACACTCACTCCACTGGTAGAGTGGATGATGAGAGACACTCACTCCACTGGTAGAGTGGATGATGAGAGACACTCACTCCACTGGTGGAGTGGATGATGAGAGACACTCACCCCACTGGTGGAGTGGATGATGAGAGACACTCACTCCACTGGTGGAGTGGATGATGAGAGACACTCACTCCACTGGTGGAGTGGATGATGAGAGACACTCACTCCACTGGTAGAGTGGATGATGAGAGACACTCACTCCACTGGTAGAGTGGATGATGAGAGACACTCACTCCACTGGTGGAGTGGATGATGAGAGACACTCACTCCACAGGTGGAGTGGATGATGAGAGACACTCACCCCACTGGTGGAGTGGATGATGAGAGACACTCACTCCACTGGTAGAGTGGATGATGAGAGACACTCACTCCACTGGTAGAGTGGATGATGAGAGACACTCACTCCACTGGTGGAGTGGATGATGAGAGACACTCACTCCACTGGTAGAGTGGATGATGAGAGACACTCACTCCACTGGTAGAGTGGATGATGAGAGACACACACTCCACTGGTAGAGTGGATGATGAGAGACACTCACTCCACTGGTGGAGTGGATGATGAGAGACACTCACTCCACTGGTAGAGTGGATGATGAGAGACACACACTCCACTGGTAGAGTGGATGATGAGAGACACTCACTCCACTGGTAGAGTGGATGATGAGAGACACACACTCCACTGGTAGAGTGGATGATGAGAGACACTCACTCCACGATAGTGACTGTCTACTATAGACCCTGGGACTTAACTGGGGGTTGACTGGGAGAGTTTAATTTGGTTGACTGTTACCATGGGAGACTGGTCGAGTGGGATGATGTTTAGAGTGGGTGAGTGGCAAGAGTTTGAGATGTGTGAGTGACTGGTATGGTGAAGGAAAGTGCTTTGAAGAGGTGACTGTGTGAGTGGTAGCCGACTGTGCAATAGTAAGAGACCATCAGAGTGACTGGCTACTCCATCGCATTAGGATGACAGTCAAATGACCGGTCGACTGGTAACTGGTCGAAGGTATAGTGGCAATCAGAAGACCGGTCGACTGGTAACTGGTTGAATGATAAGCTCGACTGATAACTGGTCGAATGATGCGTTCGACTTCCAAACAGATTAGTGACTGGGTCGATCGACACTCATCTTGGTCGACAGCCAAACTGGTTGAGTGCTAGACTTGTGTACTCTACTGACTGGTCGACTGCCAAATTGGATGACCGTTGGCCTGGTCGACGCTAAGACGGCTCCACTGTTTCATTTATTGACCCCAAGACTGGTCGACTGCCAGAATCGTTGATTGTGAACTAGTCGAAGCCAAAGCTGGTCGACTACTGGAATAATTGACATCAAAGCTGGTCAACTGCCAAACCGATCGACGCCAAGATTAGTCCGCTGCCAGATTTTCAAGACTGCTCGACACCAAGAGTGGTCGACTTCCAGACTGATCGACACCAAAGCCATATGACTGTCGGAAATGTCAAAGCTAAGGCTGGTCGAATGCTAGACCTCCCAGACCGATCGACGCCAAAGCTGGTCGACTACCGGAATAATCGACACCACGGCTGATCGACTGTCGGATAAATCGACACCAAGGAGTCTTCAGCACGATGGTACGAGCCTTCAGCATGACGGTACGAGCTTCAGCATGACGGTACGAGCTTCAGCACGACGGTACGAGCTTCAGCACGACGGTACGAGCTTCAGCATGACGGTACGAGCCTTCAGCACAACGGTACGAGCCTTCAGCACAACGGTACGAGCCTTCAGCACAACGGTACGAGCCTTCAGCACAACGGTACGAGCCTTCAGCACAACGGTACGAGCCTTCAGCATGACGGTACGAGTCTTCAGCACGACGGTACGAGCCTTCAGCACGACGGTACGAGTCTTCAACATGACGGTACGAGCTTCAGCATGACAGTACGAGCCTTCAGCACGACGGTACGAGCCTTCAGCACAAGGGTACGAGCTTCAGCATGACGCTACGAGCTTCGGCACGACGCTACGAGCTTCAGCATGACGGTACGAGCCTTCAGCATGACGGTACGAGCTTTCAGCACGACGGTACGAGCCTTCAGCACAACGGTACGAGCCTTCAGCATGACGGTACGAGCTTCAGCATGACGGTACGAGCTTCAGCACGACGCTACGAGCTTCAGCACGACGGTACGAGCTTCAGCATGACGGTACGAGCTTCAGCACGACGCTACGAGCTTCAGCACGACGTTACGAGCCTTCAGCACGACGGTACGAGCCTTCAGCATGACGGTACGAGCCTTCAGCACAAGCGAACGAGCTTAAGCATGACGCTACGAGCTTCGGCACGACGCTACGAGCTTCAGCACGACGGTACGAGCCTTCAGCATGACGGTACGAGCTTCGGCATGACAGGACGAGCCTTCAGCACGACGGTACGAGACTTTAGCACGACGGTACGAGCTTCGTGCGAGCTTCAGCATGATGGTACGAGCTTCAGCACGACGCTACGAGCTTCAGCACGACGTTACGAGCCTTCAGCACGACGGTACGAGCCTTCAGCATGACGGTACGAGCCTTCAGCACAACGGTACGAGCCTTCAGCATGACGGTAAGCGCTTCAGCATGACAGTACGAGCCTTCAGCATGACGGTACGAGCCTTCAGCACGACGGTACGAGTCTTCAACATGACGGTACGAGCTTCAGCATGACAGTACGAACCTTCAGCACGACGGTACGAGCCTTCAGCACAAGCGAACGAGCTTCAGCATGACGCTACGAGCTTCGGCACGACGCTACGAGCTTCAGCACGACGGTACGAGCCTTCAGCATGACGGTACGAGCTTTCAGCATGACGGTACGAGACTTTAGCACGACGGTACGAGCTTCGTGCGAGCTTCAGCATGATGGTACAAGCTTCAGCATGACGGTACGAGCTTCAGCACGACGGTACGAGCCTTCAGCACGACGGTACGAGTCCTCAGCATGACGGTACGAGTCTTCAGCATGACGGTACGAGTCTTCAGCATGACGGTACGAGCATTCAGCAAGACGGTACGAGCCTTCAGCATAACGGTACGAGCTTTCAGCATGACGGTACGAGCCCTCAGCATGACGATACGAGCTTCAGCATGATGGTACAAGCTTCAGCATGACGATACGAGCTTCAGCATGATGGTACAAGCTTCAGCATGACGATACGAGCTTCAGCATGACGATACGAGCTTCAGCATGATGGTACAAGCTTCAGCATGACGATACGAGCTTCAGCATGACGATACGAGCTTCAGCATGACGGTGCGAGTATTCAGCATGACGGTGCGAGTCTTCAGCATGACGGTCCGAGCCTTCAGCATGACGGTACGACCCTTCAGCGTGACGATACGAGCTTCAGCATGACGGTGCCAGTCTTCAGCATGACGGTGCGAGTCTTCAGCACGACGGTACGAGCCCTCAGCATGACGGTACGAGCCCTCAGCATGACGGTACGAGCCCTCAGCACAGCGGTACGAGTCCTCAGCCTGGTTAAGTCATCGTACAGACGTATCGTACCGTCGTACTCAAGGGTCGTAACGTCATGCTTAAGGGTCATACCGTCATGCTCAAGGGTCGCAGAGTCATGCTCAGGAGTCGTAAAGTCGTGCTCAAGGGTCGTACTGTCGTGCTCAGTAAGTCGCAACGTCGTGTACCGTCGTGCTCACAGACGAGAGGTCTCTCGCCTGGCAGAATATACGTCGCACAGACCATATGTTACCACATATCATGACCTTCTGTGGACTGGGGTACAAATTCATTCATTGCCCATTATACCTATATAGGAGTATCCACTACTAAGCCATATATATATATATATATATATATATATATATATATATATATATATATATATATATATATATATATATATATATATATTATTTATCTATTATACTTTGTCGCTGTCATCCGCGTTAGCGAGGTAGCGCAAGAAAACAGAAGAAAGCATGGCCCAACCCACCCACATACACATGTATATACATAAACGTCCACACACAGCACATATACATACATATACATTTCAACGTATACGTACATATACATGCACAGACATATACATGTACATAATTCATACTTGCTGCCCTTGTTCATTCACGTCGCCACCCCTCACACATGAAATGACACCCCCTCCATATGCATGCGCGCGAGGTAGCGCTAGCAAAAGATAACAAAGGCTACATTCGTTCACACTCAGTCTCTAGCAGTCATGTATAATGTACCGAAACCACAGCTCCCTTTCCACATCCAGGCCCAAAAAAACTTTTCGTAGTTTACTCCAGACGCTTCACATACCCTGGTTCAATCCATTGACAGCACGTCGACCCCGGTATACCATATCGTTCCAATTCACTCTATTCCTTGCACGCCTTTTACCCTCCTGTATGTTCAGGCCCCGATCGCTCAAAATCTTTTTCACTCCATCCTTCCACCTCCAATTTGGTCTCCCGCTTCTCCTCGTTCCCTCTACCTCTGACACATATATCCGCTTTGTCAATCTTTCCTCACTCATTCTCTCCATGTGACCAAACCATTTCAATACACCCTCTTCTGCTCTCTCAACCACACTCTTTTCATTACCACACATATCTCTTACCCTTTCATTGCTTACCGGTTCGAACCACCTCACACCACATATTGTTCTCAAACATTTCATTTCCAACACATCCACCCACCTCCGCACAACCCTATCTAAAGCCCACGCCTCGCAACCATATAATATGATTGGAACTATTATTCCTTCAAACATACCCATTTTTGCTCTCCGCGAGAACGTTCTCGCCTTCCAAACATTCTTCAACACTCCCAGAACCTCCCCCCCTCCTCCGCCCTATGACTCACTTCCGCTTAAATGGTTCCATCCAATGCCAAATCCACTCCCAGATATCTAAAACACTTCACTTCCTCCAATTTTTCTCCATTTAAACTTACCTCCCAAATGATTTGTCCCTCAACCCTACTATACCTAATAACCTTGCTCTTATTCACATTTACTCTCAGCTATTTTCTTTCGCACACTTTACCATACTGTCAGCAACTTCTGCATATGTATGTATATATATATATATATATATATATCCTTAAGTCCACTGCAGTCAGTAGGAGGTAAATGATAGGCTCCTTCTGAGTGATAAAGACAAGATTGTACTCCTTTCCCTCCCCTGATGATCATACAGCCAAGCCGAAGGTAGCCTTTAACATATCTTTAACCCCATGCAGGCGCAATAGGGCAAAATCCTGTTTATATATATATATATATACACTTAAGGGGACGGGAGTGAGGGGCTAGAAACTATCCCCTCTTTGTATTTCAACTTTCTGAACGGGGAAACAGAAGGAGTCACGTGGGGAGTGCTCATCTTCCTCAAAGGCTCAGATTGGGGTATCTAAATGTGTGTGGATGTGACCAAGATGAGAAAAAAGGAGAGATAGATAGTATGTTTGAGGAAAGGAACCTGGATGTTTTAGCTCCGAGTGAAAAGAAGCTCAAGGGTAAAGGGGAAGAGTGGTTTGGTAATGTTTTGGGAGTAAAGTCAGGGGTTGGTGAGAGGACAAGAGCAACAGAAGGAGTAGCACTACTCCTGAAACAGGAGTTGTGGGAGTATGTGATAGAGTGTGAGAAAGTAAACTCTAGATTGATATGTGTAAAACTGAAAGTGGATGGAGAGAGATGGGTGATTACTGGTGCATATGTACCTGGGCATGAGAAGAAAGATCATGAGAGGCAAGTGTTTTGGGAGCAGCTGAGTGAGTGTGTTAGCAGTTTTGATGCACGAGACCGGATTATAGTGATGGGTGATTTGAATGCAAAGGTGAGTAATGTGGCAGTTGGGGAAATGATTGGTGTACATGGAGTGTTCAGTGTTGTAAATGGAAATGGTGAAGAGCTTGTAGATTTGTGTGCTGAAAAAGGAATGGTGATTGGGAATACCTGGTTTAAAAAGCGAGATATACATAAGTATACGTATGTAAGTAGGAGAGATGGCCAGAGAGCGTCATTGGATTACGTGTTAATTGACAGGCGCGCGAAAGAGAGACTTTTGGATGTTAATGTGCTGAGAGGTGCAACTGGAGGGATGTCTGATCATTATCTTGTGGAGGATAAGGTGAAAATTTGTAGAGGTTTTCAGAAAAGAGGAGAGAATGTTGGGGTGAAGAGAGTGTTGAGAGTAAGTGAGCTTGGAAAGGAGACTTGTGTGAGGAGGTACCAGGAGAAACTGAGTGCAGAATGGAAAAAGGTGAAAACAAAGAACGTAAGGGGAGCGGGGGAGGAATGGAATGTATTTAGGGAAGCAGTGATGGCTTGCGCAAAAAATGCTTGTGGCATGAGAAGCGTGGGAGGTGGGCAGATCAGAAAGAGAGAGGCATTTGGACTGTTTTTGCTGGGAAATAGTGCAAATGACTGGGAGATGTATAAAAGAAAGAGGCAGCAGGTCAAGAGAAAGGTGCAAGAGGTGAAAAAGAGGGCAAATGAAAGTTGGGGTGAGAGAGTATCATTGAATTTCAGAGAGAATAAGATGTTTTGGAAGGAGGTAAATAAAGTGCGTAAGACAAGAGAACAAATGGGAACATTGGTGAAGGGGGCTAATGGGTGATGTGAGGAGATGGAGTGAGTATTTTGAAGGTTTGTTGAATGTGTTTGATGATAGAGTGGCAGATATAGGGTGTTCTGGTCGAGGTGGTGTGCAAAGTGAGAGGGTTAAGGAGAATGATTCGTTAAACAGAGAAGAGGTAGTGAAAGCTTTGCGGAAGATGAAAGCTGGCAAGGCAGCGGGTTGGATGGTATTGTAGTGGAATTTATTAAAAAAAAAAAAAGGAGTGACAGCCTTGTTGACTGGTTGGTAAGGATATTTAATGTATATATGGTTCATGGTGAAGTGCCTGAGGATTAGCGGAATGCATGCATAATGCCATTGTACAAAGGTAAAGGGGATAAAGTTGAGTGCTACAGAGGTATAAGTTTGTTGAGTATTCCTGGTAAACTATATGGGAGGGTATTGATTGAGAGGGTGAAGGCATGTACAGAGCATCATTTTGGGGAATAGCAGTGTGGTTTCAGAAGTGGTAATGGATGTGTGGATCAGGTGTTTGCTTTGAAGAATATATGTGAGAAATACTTAGAAAAAGAAATGGATCTGTATGTAGCATTCAAGGATCTAGAGAAGGCATATGATAGTTGATAGAGAAGCTCTGTGGAAGGTATTGAAAATATATGGTGTGGGAGGCAAGTTGCTAGAAGCTGGGGAAAAGTTTTTATCGAGGATGTAAGGCATGTGTACGATTAGGAAGAGAGGAAAGTGATTGGTTCTCAGTGAATGTCGGTTTGAGGCGTGATGACTTCATGGTTGTTCAACTTGTTTATGGATGGGATTCTTATGGAGGTGAATGCAAGAATTTTGGAAAGAGGGGCAGGTATGCAGTCTGTTGTGGATAAGAGGGCTTGGGAAGTGAGTCAGTTGTTGTTCGCTGATGATACAGCGCTGGTGGCTGATTCGGGTGAGAAACTGCAGAAGCTGGTGACTGAGTTCGGTAAAATGTGTGAAAGAAGAAAGCTGAGAGTGAATGTGAATAAGAGCAAGGTTGCTAGGTACAGTAGGGTTGAGGGACAAGTCAATTGGGAGGTAAGTTTGAATGGAGGGAAAGTGGAGGAAGTGAAGTGTTTTAGATATCTGGGAGTGGATTTGGCAGCGGATGGAACCATAGAAGTGGAAGTGAGTCACAGGGTGGGGGAGGGGGCGCAAGTTCTGGGAGCGTTGAAAAATGTGTGGAAGGCGAGAACATTATCACAGAAAGCAAAAATGGGTATGTTTGAAAGAATAGTGGTTTCAACAATGTTATATGATTGCGAGGCGTGAGCTATAGAGAGGGTTGTGCGGAGGAGGGTGGATGTGTTGGAAATGAGATGTTTGAGGACAATACGTGGTGTGAGGTGGTTTGATCGAGTAAGTAATGAAAGAGTAAGAGAGATGTGTGGTGATAAGAAAAAAGTGTAGATGAGAGAGCAGAAGAGGGTGTTTTGAAATGGTTTGGTCACATGGAGAGAATGAGTGAGGAAAGATTTACCAAGAGGATATATGTGTCAGAGGTGGAGGGAACGAGAAGTGGGAGACCAAGTTGGAGGTGGAAGGATGGATAATGATGTGGTATACCGGGGTCGACGTGCTGTCAATGGATTGAATCAGTCATGTGAAGCATCTGGGGTAAACCTTGGAAAGCTTTGTAGGGCCTCGATGTGGAAAGGGAGCTGTGGTTTCGGTGCATTATACATGATAGCTAGAGACTGAGTGTGAACGAATGTGGCCTTTGTTGTCTTTTCCTAACGCTACCTCGCGTGCGTGCTTGGGGAGGGTTTGTTATTTCGTGTGTGGCGGGATGGCGACGGAAATGAGTTAGGGCAGCAAGTATGAATTATGTACCTGTGTATATATGTATATGTCTTTGTATGTATATACATGTATACTTTGAAATGTAATGGTATGTATATGTGCGTGTGTGGACGTGTATGTATATACATTTGTATGTGGGTGGGTTGGGCCATTCTTTCGTCTGTTTCCTTGTGCTACCTCGCTAACGCGGGAGACATCGACAAAGTATAATTAAATATATATATATATACATATATTTTTTTTTTTTTTTTTTTTTTTTTTTTTACTTTGTCGCTGTCTCCCGCGTTATATATATATATATATATATATATATATATATATATATATATATATATATATATATATATATATATATATATATATATTCCTATACGAACAAAGTGCATAGGAACGCGAACCTTCATAGAACATACAAACCTCCAACAGCCAGGATCGAACCAGGGACCCTTGTGTAACAGGCGGGAATGCTACCGCTAGGCTATGGGCCTGGCTGATAGGAAATAACTATTCGAATATTATGTACTCGAATACCCTTCGTCTCACGTTGGTGAGCAACGGGGTCTAAACCGGTCATTTCCCAACAGGCGCACATAGCCAGCAGATAGCTTTTACCGAACCTAACTGTACAACGCGGAGGTATATGAATACGAACAGAGTGCATAGGAACGCGCATCTTCATAGAACATACAAACCTCCAACAGCCAGGGTCGAACCCGGAACCCGTGTGTAATATAACAGTTATATCAATTGTTATATTTCTCTCTTGCGTCTCCCCTGGTGATGTGATTATTACACGAAAGTGCACTTGTGAACTTATCGTGTTTAATTTTCCCCGTGGACCTATAGGAATATACTTAATCATGCGCAAAATTGTGATTCTTTTCAACAATACATATATATGTATATATATATATATATATATATATATATATATATATATATATATATATATATATATATATATATATATACAATCAAGTGAAGTGTTTATCAGGGTGTTATCTCGTCTAACTGATGCCGTGGACCTGACCCCTGACCCCTGGGTGTCGAGGGAGAGACAGAGAGACAGACGGACGAGACCAGACGCCCAACCCACGACGTGAGGTGGGTAAGGCTCGGCTCTGGCTATGTCGCAGTCCACACTCTCCTGCCCGTCTTGTGTGAGACACAGACGTCCTCCTCTCCTGCCCGTCTTGTGTGAGACACAGACGTCCTCCTCTCCTGCCCGTCTTGTGTGAGACACAGACGTCCTCCTCTCCTGCCCGTCTTGTGCGAGACACAGACGTCTTCCTCTGCTGCCCGTCTTGTGTGAGACACAGACGTCCTCCTCTGTTACCTGTCTTGTGTGAGACACAGACGTCTTCCTCTGCTGCCCGTCTTGTGTGAGACATAGACGTCCTCCTCTCCTGCCCGTCTTGTGTGAGACACAGACGTCCTCCTCTGCTGCCCGTCTTGTGCGAGACACAGACGTCCTCCTCTGTTACCTGTCTTGTGTGAGACAGACGTCTTCCTCTGCTGCCCATTTTGTGTGAGACACAGACGTCCTCCTCTGTTGCCCGTCTTGTGTGAGACACAGACGTCCTCCTCTGCTGCCCATCGTATGTGACACAGCTCAGACCACAGACAGCCCACACTGCACTGCTCCTCGGTACTTGGTTCTCCTCTCGTCCTGGTCATCACTACCAGTCCTCCTCACGTCCTGGTCATCACTACCAATCCTCCTCACATCCTGGTCATCACTACCAGTCCTCCTCACGTCCTGGTCATCACTACCAATCCTCCTCACATCCTGGTCATCACTACCAGTCCTCCTCACGTCCTGGTCATCATTACTAGGTATTCCTCGCGTCCTGGTCATCACTACTAGTCCTTTTCAAGTCCTGATTATCATTACTGGGTCTTCCTTACGTCCTGGTCATTACTACTAGTCCTCTCACGTCTTGGTCATCACCACTAGTCCCTCTCACGTCTTGGTCATCACCACTAGTCCCTCTCACGTCGTGGTCATCACTACCAAGCCCCCTCACGTCCTAGTCATCACCACCAAGTCCTCCATACGTCCTGGTCATCAGCACCAGTCCTCCACACGTCCTGATCATCACTACCAGTCCACCTCAAGTCTTGGTCATCACCACCAGGTCCTCCTCACATCCTGGTCATCACTACCACGTCCTTCTCATATCCTGGTCATCACCACCAGGTCCTCCTCATATCCTGGTCATCACTACCACGTCCTTCTCATATCCTGGTCATCACTACCAGGTCCTTCTCACGTCCTGGTTATCACTACCAGTCCTTCTCACGCCCTGGTCATCACTACCAGTCTTCCTCATGTTCTGGTCATCACTACCAGGTCCTCCTCATGTCGTGGTCATAACTACCAGTCCTCCTCATGTCCTGGACATCACCACCAGGTCCTCCTCATATCCTGGTCATCACTACCAGGGCCTTCTCACGTCCTGGTCATCACCACCAGTCCTCCTAACGTCCTAGTATCACTACCAGGTCCTCCTCCCGTCCTGGTCATCACCACCTGTCCTCCTCACATCCTAGTCATCATCACCAGGTCCTCCTCACGTCCTGGCCATCACTACTAGGTCCTCCTCACGTCCTGGTCACCATCATCAGTCACGTCCTGGTCATCATTACCAGATCCTCCTCACGTCCTGGTCATCACCACCTGATCCTCCTTACGTCCTGGTCACCATCACCAGTCCTCCTCACGTCCTGGTCATCACCACCAGTCCTCCTCACGTCCTGGTCATCATCACCAGTCCTCCTCACGTCCTGGTCACCATCACCAGTCCTCCTCACGTCCTGGTCATCACCACCTGATCCTCCTCACGTTCTGGTCATCACCACCAGTCCTCCTTACGTCCTGGTCATCACCACCAGTCCTCCTTACGTCCTGGTCATCACCACCAGTTCTCCTCACGTCCTGGTCATCATCACCAGTCCTCCTCACGTCCTGGTCATCACCACCTGATCCTCCTCACGTCCTGGTCATCATCACCAGTCCTCCTCACGTCCTGGTCATCATCACCAGATCCTCCTCACGTCCTGGTCATCATCACCAGATCCTCCTCACGTCCTGGTCATCACCACCAGATCCTCCTCACGTCCTGGTCATCACTACTAGTCCCTCTCAAGTATTGGTCATCACTACCAAGACTTCTCACGTCATGGTCATCACCACCAAGTCCTCCCTATGTCCTGGTCACCGTGACCAGGTCCTCCCCACGTCCTGGTCACCATCTTTTCATCATTACTGTGGCTATTGGTTTCATGGCAATGCTTTCTTGTCCCTCGTGATCATTATGACATCGCTTCTCGCTTTTCTCTTCGCCTACCAGTACTGCATCATCTGCACATCTCAAGTTGCATACACAACTAATGCTAACGCGGGAAACAGCGAAGCACGTACGCAAAACGGAGAGAGAGGGAGAGAGAGAGAGAGAGAGAGAGAGAGAGAGAGAGAGAGAGAGAGAGAGAACAAAGGGATATATATATATATATATATATATATATATATATATATATATATATATATATATATATATATAATATATATATATATATATATATATATATATATATATATATATATATATATATATATATATATATATATATTCCTATGAGTCCACAGGGAAAATGAAACACGATAAGCTCCCAAGTGTACTTTCGTGTAATAATCACATCATCAGGGGAGGCACAAGAGAGAAATATAACAGACTGTCATATCTCTCTTGTGTCTCGCCTGATGATGTGATTATTACACGAAAGTGCACTTGGGAACTTATCGTGTTTCATTTTCCCCGTGGACTCATAGGAATATCTTGATCACGCGCAAAATTGTGATCCTTTCCAACATATAAAGGCAGACAGTGTGAATTGTGTGCATGTGTATATATGTATGTGTCTGTGTGTGTATATATATGTGTGCATTGAGCTGTATGGGTATGTATATTTGCGTGTGTGGACGTGTATGTATATACATGTGTATGGGGGTGGGCTGGGCCATTTCTTTCGTCTGTTTCCTTGCGCTACCTCGCAAACGCGGGAGACAGCGATAAAGCAAAATAATATAATAAAATATAAATATATATATATATATATATATATATATATATATATATATATATATATATATATAGAGATAGATAGATAGATAGATAGATAGATAGATAGATATATAGAGATAGATAGAGAGATGGCTAGATAGATAGATATGAATAGATAGAATGATAGACAGTTAGACACCGATAGAACAACGCGCAGATGGCTATGTCTTCGGGGGAGTGGGCATACATCTGCTCCTTCCATCTTGGCTACGACAAAAGAAAATACATAAGAGACGACCCACCTGCCTGTCCCCTACCTATATAGATACGGAATGTCGGTTGCTTAACTCTCCTCCAGCAGAGAACCTCGTCACAGACCACCAGGTCTTCTGTCATCAGCTCCATCCGCGCAGCGCAAACCTCTCTCTCTCTCTCTCTCTCTCTCTCTCTCTCTCTCTCTCTCTCTCTCTCTCTCTCTCTCTCTCTCACACACACACACACACAGATGCAGTCCACACCCTTACCATACAACGTCTCATACCACCATCCCCGCTCCTTTACAGACCTCGGAGTACAAATGCGATTTGGTTCAGACATCCCTGGCGAGTCAGTAGAGAGAACACGGCGTCATCAGCATACAACAGCTGCGCTGGCCTCCATTCCATTCCACGGTCATAGAAAAAAAAGAAAATAGGACTTCATCTCAGAGCCAACTCACGTAACCCTCCAGCCATAGAGAGTGGATGACCACGGGGGCATTACACAATCTCGAAGTCATTACACATTCGTATCGAACCATCACAATATACTCGAGCATACGACGCATCCATATGACAGGACGACAGATTACGTAGATAAAAGTCTACTCTCTTCAACGACAGAGGCTTCAAGGCAGGGAAAGATATGCTAACTAAAGACCAGGTCTTGAATGTAAGATAAGTGACATATAAATGATATAAGAAACAGCTTCTAAGGACGTGAAAACCTCGCCTTTTCAAAATGGATACGTATTTGATTTTAGGAAAGCCATATATATATATATATATTTTTTTTTTCATACTATTCGCCATTTCCCGCGATAGCGAGGTAGCGTTAAGAACAGAGGACTGGGCCTTTGAGGGAATATATATATATATATATATATATATATATATATATATATATATATATATATATATATATACATATATATATATATATATATATATATATATATATATATATATATATATATATATATATATATATGTACATATATATATTCTATTCATACTATTCGCCGTTTTCCGCGTTAGCGAGGTAGCGTTAAGATCAGAGGACTGAGCTTTTAAGGAAAAAATCATCACTTAGCCCCCTCCCCTGTTCCTTCTTTTGGAAAATTAAAAACGAGAGGGGAGGATTTCCAGCCACCCGCTCCCTCCCTTTTTAGTCGCCTTCTACGCCACGCGGGGAATACGTGGGAAGTATTATATCTCCCCTATTCCATATATATATGGATCATAGGGTGGGGGAGGGGGCGAAAATTCTGGGGGCCTTGAAGAATGTGTGGAAGTCGAGTACATTATCTCGGAAAGCAAAAATGGGTATGTTTGAAGGAATAGTGGTTCCAACAATGTTGTATGGTTGCGAGGCGTGGGCTATGGATAGAGTTGTGCGCAGGAGGATGGATGTGCTGGAAATGAGATGTTTGAGGACAATGTGTGGTGTGAGGTGGTTTGATCGAGTGAGTAACGTAAGGGTAAGAGAGATGTGTGGAAATAAAAAGAGCGTGGTTGAGAGAGCAGAAGAGGGTGTTTTGAAGTGGTTTGGGCACATGGAGAGGATGAGTGAGGAAAGATTGACCAAGAGGATATATGTGTCGGAGGTGGAGGGAACAAGGAGAAGAGGGAGACCAAATTGGAGGTGGAAAGATGGAGTGAAAAAGATTTTGTGTGATCGGGGCCTGAACATGCAGGAGGGTGAAAGGAGGGCAAGGAATAGAGTGAATTGGAGCGATGTGGTATACCGGGGTTGACGTACTGTCAGTGGATTGAAGCAAGGCATGTGAAGTGTCTGGGGTAAACCATGGAAAGCTGTGTAGGTATGTATATTTGCGTGTGTGGACGTATGTATATACATGTGTATGGGGGGGGGGGGCCATTTCTTTCGTCTGTTTCCTTGCGCTACCTCGCAAACGCGGGAGACAGCGACAAAGTATAATAAAAAAAATAAAAATAATATATATATACATATATATATATATATATATATATATATATATATATATATATATATATATATATATATATATATATACGTGAATAATGAAACATGATAATATAGCGTAGCGTTCGTCTACCTTATCTCGACCTCCACTATGCTCAGCCGGAAGACAGCGCCAACGTTATGAGGACGTAGAGCTCAGGGCGTCTTTCCGACGCCCGTAATACGACGTGAACTTTATGATGACGCAGAGACGCAGACGTCACTTCGACGGCCCATCATCCACGCGAACGTTACGAAGACGCAAGGTTTAAGACGTCACACCGACGTCTGCAACGCAATGTGAACGTTAGCAAGACGCAGAGCTGAAAACGTACCTATGAGGAGAACGTTAGCAAGACGCAGAGCTGAAAACGTACCTATGAGGAGAACGTTAGCAAGACGCAGAGCTGAAAACGTACCTATGAGGAGAACGTTAGCAAGACGCAGAGCTAAAAACGTACCTATGAAGCGAACGATAGCATGACGCAGAGCTGAAAACGTACCTATGAGGAGAACGTTAGCAAGACGCAGAGCTGAAAACGTACCTATGAAGCGAACGATAGCATGACGCAGACCTGAAAACGTGCGTTTCAAATGACGCAGAGCCGCAGACACCACTCCGAGATCGAAAAATGACATCCGGGTTCTCTGAGGCGAATTTATAATTAGTGACGTGTTTTGCACCATAAAAACCATCGTCGCTGCACAAGTCCGAGGTGTAACGGCGTGCGGTCGCCCGGGGTCAGGTCCACATGGGTTCGAATTCTGGCCGCGGCAGTTGGCCCACAGTCCATCCTGCTGTTCATCCTAACCTCGAGCAACGTCGATGAAAACTATATATATATATATATATATATATATATATATATATATATATATATATATATATATATATATATATATATATATATATATATATATATATTATTTTTTTTATTATACTTTGTCGCTGTCTCCCGCGTTTACGAGGTAGCGCAAGGAAACAGACGAAAGAAATGGCCCAACCCCCCCCCCCCATACACATGTATATACATACGTCCACACACGCAAATATACATACCTACACAGCTTTCCATGGTTTACCCCAGACGCTTCAAATGCCTTGATTCAATCCACTGACAGCACGTCAACCCCGGTATACCACATCGCTCCAATTCACTCTATTCCTTGCCCTCCTTTCACCCTCCTGCATGTTCAGGCCCCGATCACACAAAATCTTTTTCACTCCATCTTTCCACCTCCAATTTGGTCTCCCTCTTCTCCTTGTTCCCTCCACCTCCGACACATATATCCTCTTGGTCAATCTTTCCTCACTCATCCTCTCCATGTGCCCAAACCACTTCAAAACACCCTCTTCTGCTCTCTCAACCACGCTCTTTTTATTTCCACACATCTCTCTTACCCTTACGTTACTCACTCGATCAAACCACCTCACACCACACATTGTCCTCAAACATCTCATTTCCAGCACATCCATCCTCCTGCGCACAACTCTATCCATAGCCCATGCCTCGCAACCATACAACATTGTTGGAACCACTATTCCTTCAAACATACCCATTTTTGCTTTCCGAGATAATGTTCTCGACTTCCACACATTCTTCAAGGCCCCCAGGATTTTCGCCCCCTCCCCCACCCTATGATCCACTTCCGCTTCCATGGTTCCATCCGCTGCCAGATCCACTCCCAGATATCTAAAACACTTCACTTCCTCTAGTTTTTCTCCATTCAAACTCACCTCCCAATTGACTTGACCCTCAACCCTACTCTACCTAATAACCTTGCTCTTATTCACATTCACTCTTAACTTTCTTCTTCCACACACTTTTCCAAACTCAGTCACCAGCTTCTGCAGTTTCTCACATGAATCAGCCACCAGCGCTGTATCATCAGCGAACAACAACTGACTCACGTCCCAAGCTCTCTCATCCCCAACAGACTTCATACTTGCCCCTCTTTCCAAAACTCTTGCATTTACCTCCCTAACAACCCCATCCATAAACAAATTAAACAACCATGGAGACATCACACACCCCTGCCGCAAACCTACATTCACTGAGAACCAATCACTTTCCTCTCTTCCTACACGTACACATGCCTTACATCCTCGATAAAAAACTTTTCACTGCTTCTAACAACTTTCCTCCCACACCATATATTCTTAATACCTTCCACAGAGCATCTCTATCAACTCTATCATATGCCTTCTCCAGATCCATAAATGCTACATACAAATCCATTTGCTTTTCTAAGTATTTCTCACATACATTCTTCAAAGCAAACACCTGATCCACACATCCTCTACCACTTCTGAAACCACACTGCTCTTCCCCAATCTGATGCTCTGTACATGCCTTCACCCTCTCAATCAATACCCTCCCATATAATTTACCAGGAATACTCAACAAACTTATACCTCTGTAATTTGAGCACTCACTCTTATCCCCTTTGCCTTTGTACAATGGCACTATGCACGCATTCCGCCAATCCTCAGGCACCTCACCATGAGTCATACATACATTAAATAACCTTACCAACCAGTCAACAATACAGTCACCCCCTTTTTTAATAAATTCCACTGCAATACCATCCAAACCTGCTGCCTTGCCGGCTTTCATCTTCCGCAAAGCTTTCACTACCTCTTCTCTGTTTACCAAATCATTTTCCCTAACCCTCTCACTTTGCACACCACATCGACCAAAACACCCTATATCTGCCACTCTATCATCAGATATATATATATATATATATATATATATATATATATATATATATATATATATATATATATATATATTATTTTTTTTTTATTATACTTTGTCGCTGTCTCCCGCGTTTGCGAGGTAGCGCAAGGAAACAGACGAAAGAAATGGCCCAACACCCCCCCATACACATGAATATACATACGACCACACACGCAAATATACATACCTACACAGCTTTCCATGGTTTACCCCAGACGCCTCACATGCCCTGATTCAATCCACTGACAGCACGTCAACCCCGGTATACTACATCGATCCAATTCACTCTATTCCTTGCCCTCCTTTCACCCTCCTGCATGTTCAGGCCCCGATCACACAAAATCTTTTTCACTCCATCTTTCCACCTCCAATTTGGTCTCCCACTTCTCCTCGTTCCCTCCACCTCCGACACATATATCCTCTTGGTCAATCTTTCCTCACTCATTCTCTCCATGTGCCCAAACCATTTCAAAACACCCTCTTCTGCTCTCTCAACCACGCTCTTTTTATTTCCACACATCTCTCTTACCCTTACGTTACTTACTCGATCAAACCACCTCACACCACACATTGTCCTCAAACATCTCATTTTCAGTACATCCATCCTCCTGCGCTCAACTCTATCCATAGCCCACGCCTCGCAACCATACAACATTGTTGGAACCACTATTCCTTCAAACATACCCATTTTTGCTTTCCGAGATAATGTTCTCGACTTCCACACATTCTTCAAGGCTCCCAGGATTTTCGCCCCCTCCCCCACCCCATGATCCACTTCCGCTTCCATGTTTCCATCCGCTGCCAGATCCACTCCCAGATATCCAAAACACTTTACTTCCTCCAGTTTTTCTCCATTCAAACTTACCTCCCAATTGACTTGACCCTCAACCCTACTGTACCTAATAACCTTGCTCTTATTCACATTTACTCTTAACTTTCTTCTTTCACACACTTTACCAAACTCAGTCAGTCACCAGCTTCTGCAGTTTCTCACATGAATCAGCCACCAGCGCTGTATCATCAGCGAACAACAACTGACTCACTTCCCAAGCTCTCTCATCCCCAACAGACTTCATACTTGCCCCTCTTTCGAAAACTCTTGCATTCACCTCCCTAAGAACCCCATCCATAAACAAATTAAACAACCATGGAGACATCACACACCCCTGCCGCAAACCTACATTCACTGAGAACCAATCACTTTCCTCTCTTCCTACACGTACACATGCCTTACATCCTCGATAAAAACTTTTCACTGCTTCTAACAACTTGCCTCCCACATCATATATTCTTAATACCTTCCACAGAGCATCTCTATCAACTCTATCATATGCCTTCTCCAGATCCATAAATGCTACATACAAATCCATTTGCTTTTCTAAGTATTTCTCACATACATTCTTCAAAGCAAACACCTGATCCACACATCCTCTACCACTTCTGAAACCACACTGCTCTTCCCCAATCTGATGCTCTGTACATGCCTTCACCCTCTCAATCAATACCCTCCCATACAATTTGCCAGGAATACTCAACAAACTTATACCTCTGTAATT
>NC_092231.1:36306285-36326285 GCF_036320965.1 Panulirus ornatus | reverse complement strand
AAAAATACCAGACCATTTTATCCACTTGGAAAAAAACAGACTATCTTAGCCCCCTTGAAAAATATACCAAGCAAATGAAGCCGTCTTGAAAAATAACATCATACAATTCTAACCACCTTGAAAATAATACCAGACAATTTCAGCCGCCTCTCCCCACTTTGAAAAAATACCAGGCACATTTATATACTTTGAAAAAATACCAGAAAGTTTTATCCACTTGGAAAAAAGATGCTAAACTATTGTAGCCCAATTGAAAAAAAAAAAATTACCAAACTATTTTAACCACCTTGACAAAAAAGAAAAGAGCACAGCGGCGAGATACGAAGAAGACGATGATTTCCGAACTGGGAAAACAAGGCTTGTGAGAGCCAGGTCTGGTGACCCTAACTAACTTAAGTGGTTAACCAGATGGATAACCAGGCCATCTGACCCACACGTTCAAAAAATCATCAAATTTCACAAAATTGATCCAAGCGATTTTTTACTCCAAATTTAAGACAAACATTTTACCTCGAATGAGGCAAAGTAAGTGTCCGTTTTCAACAGAATCTGTTAATAGGTCACGTGATATGCAAATCAGAGCAGTTTGAAAGCAACGCCATAAATATTTTCAAGTATAAAGCTTGGCAACTATTTTGCCGAAAGTCTTAGATTGATCGTATGTGCGTCTCTGTAGTTATATATATATATATATAATATATATATATATATATATATATATATATATATATATATATATATATATATATATATATATACATATATAAATTTACAAGCTCTTCACCATTTCCATTTACAACACTGAACACCCCATGTATACCAATTATTCCCTCAACTGCCACATCACTCACCTTTGCATTCAAATCACCCATCACTATTACCCGGTCTTGTGCATCAAAACCACTAACACACTCATTCAGCTGCTCCCAAAACACTTGCCTCTCATGATCTTTCTTCTCGTGCCCAGGTGCATATGCACCAATAATCACCCATCTCTCTCCATCAACTTTCAGTTTTACCCATATCAATCTAGAGTTTACTTTCTTACACTCTATCACAAACTCTCACCACTCCTGTTTCAGGAGTAGTGCTACTCCTTCCCTTGGTCTTGTCCTCTCACTAACCCCTGACTTTACTCCCAAGACATTCCCAAACCACTCTTCCCCTTTACCCTTGAGCTTCGTTTCACTCAGAGCCAAAACATCCAGGTTCCTTTCCTCAAACATACCACCTATCTCTCCTTTTTACTCATCTTGGCTACATCCACACACATTTAGAAACCCCACTCTGAGCCTTTGAGGAGGATGAGCACTCCCCGCGTGACTCCTTCTTCTGTTTCCTCTTTTAGAAAGTTAGAATACGAGGAGGGGGGCTGGAAATCCTCCCCTCTCATTATTTTTTTTTTAATTTTCCAAAAGAAGGGACAGAGAAGAGGCCTAGTGAGGATATTACCTCAAAGGCCCAGTCCTCTGTTCTTAACGCTCCCTCGCTATCGCGGGAAATGGCGAATAGTATGAAAAAAAAAGAAAAAAAAATATATATATATATATATATATAGTTATATATATATATATATATATATATATATATATATATATATATATATATATATATATTCTTTTCTTTTCTTTCAAACTATTCGCCATTTCCCGCGTTGGCGAGGCAGCGTTAAGAACAGAGAACTGGGCCTTTGAGGGAATATCCTCACCTAGCCCCCTTCTCTGTTCCTTCTTTTGGAAAATTAAAAAAAAAATAATGAGAGGGGAGGATTTCCAGCCCCCCGCTCCCTTCCCTTTTAGTCGCCTTCTACGACACGCAGGGAATACGTGGGAAGTATTCTTTCTCCCCTATCCCCAGGGATATATATATATATATATATATATATATATATATATATATATATATATATATATATATATACCTAATATATGATCATTCAAAACAACATGACATACAACACTGTCTAATTCAACATGAAGTTAAGTTTAATGTCACCAATTTATCATCGCTTACGTAACCGTATTCAACGTGTGGATGATCCAGACACTATGATTTAACATTAGCTTGGGTAAGGGTTGATTTAACTCTACGATAACCATAAAAGGAACCTTATTAATATAACGAAATATATATACAAGTGCTGCACAAAATAAGTAGCATTTCTGACATCTTGATTAACCCTTAGTATAAACCAAAATCTTTGAAAATAGAACAATTATCCAGAAGATTAAAACAGTGGTTTAGAATTAGCCAATATAAACTGAAGAGAAAAAAAAAATAGTAATTGTGTTCTTTTCGTTCGACGGGTATACGTGACCAATATACATTATGTCCCGTATCTGTATATGTCTATATGTATATGTGTATATATGTATGATACCAAATATTCAATCAATGGTTTGGATATTCATTGTCTCAAATACGCGTGAAGCAAATCTTATATGTGAAAAATGATTTCATGCTCAAAACATATAACCGGTAAATGATATATATATATATATATATATATATATATATATATATATATATATATATATATATATATATATATATATACACATATATACGATGGGAGAGGAACTGAGTTCCATATAAGACCCGAGAAATACATTCAACACATCACTTCTCTTCCAGGGTTTTAGAGCCACACAGAATTCCCGTTTTCTTTTCTAATATTCATTTTCGTTTGGAGTGTCGCCGGATAACCTTGGTCTGGTTAACTCAAGTTATGACCCGGATAATCCCATCTTGGATAACCTCGAGTAACGTAACTTGGCCTCCTCATGCTTGGGGGAACCTTAAGTTAATCTAAGTCACGGTAACTTGGTTATCATGAGCTAAGATAACGCGAAGGGACTTAAGATAACAGAAGGCTCTTCAGCACAGAAGATTGGCAGACAAGATAACCAGTGTCTGGTTAATCTTAGATATCCTTTGTTGGTGCTACTGTAGCCCGGGTGATATTAACCGGGTTCACTCTAACTGAGAGAATCTTAACCACAGTTCCCACGGGCTGGATAACTATGGATAACTTGTCCAAGATAACTACATCCAATTCACCTACAGCCTGGAACGTCTTAACCAGGATAATCTGTGTCAGAATAACCTATCCTGGATAATCGTAGATAATCTTACCTTAGATAATTGTGGATAATCGTACCTTGGATGATGTTGGATAATCTTTCGATCACGACATCCTTCACTCGCATATCCTTCACCAGGATAATCTATCCGAACTTACGATAACACTAGCCTGGATAACACTAGCCTGGATAACACTAGCCTGGATAACACTAGCCTGGATAACAAAGTCGTAGCCTGGTTAATCTTCGCGATCAAAACGATGATGAATAACTTGCAAGATAACCAATATGAATCATTACCGAACGTAACAGTTATCAGTGAAAAATGAAACAGAAGTTGGATAATTATTTAAAGCCAGTTGAAATCATCAAAGCCCTCTCTCTCATATTTCCTGATGTGTTCGTTCAGTCTTACATTAGTCATATACACTGCTCATGTGTCTCCTAATCCAGTTTTCTGTTGTATGTAAATCGTACGATCCCTTACGACAAAAATGCATATATGACATATAACCAGATGTTCATATATGGATATATATACATCGATGATCATGAAACAGTGCCTATAGCTCATGAGGATCGGTAAACACCGATTCGTATAGAAATATGAGAAAAAAATAAGGAAATTAATGTTTCAATAACGTTCGTCTGCAGTTTGAGTTCTTGTTCAGCAAGCCTGTTCTTGCCCACTGCATGCATGCATGATGAACAAGGATCGGGGGGTCTCAGCTAAGCCTATGGTCTGCCTGCATGACGTTGGACATCACGGGGTCGCCTCAGCTGGCGTCACTGAGAGCAGCTGAGGAGATAATGATGCCAAACCTCCAAGACCCCAGCATCCATCCTAACATGACCCCCAGATACCTTGCTCTATTCCCCCCCCAGAGAATCCCCATTTCTCAGGGGATATTTCACTCCCTCTCTACATGTAGCTAAAGCTGCTCTTAAAGAGCCAACCCCTCGAGAGCCCACGACTTAAACTTGCTCTCGGGGGCTGGAAAAGAGCTTGACCTAAAGAGCTGTGGATATACCCGCGAGTGAGATGAGATGCGGGTCAACATGGACCTCTCTCTACTTACCACTGGATTGTCTCGTGATGCCATGATACTCCCTTCCTTCTTCACTATTTATCCAGACCATGATACACTGTAATATTCAAAATAGCACTCACACAACACATCACTTAGAGAAAAACCATCACCGAGGCCAATGTATACTTAGACGCCATCTTGGTTGTAATTGGCTGTTCTCTTCTCCTCCCCGCTCACCTGTCATCTGGGAGGTTAAGGCAGTTTCCGATTCGCCTTTTAGACAGGTTAGCGAAATAACACTTTCTCAGGCCTGTGCTCGACTATACCATACTATATTCTATACTGAATCTATAATACTGAATTTTCTGAGACACGTAATATTTCGCATCATGCAAAATTCCCGATCAGTTCTTAAATAATGACACTAAACGCCGATAGTAATATTTTAAACGAATTGAGAACGTATCATTCTGATTCTTACACGAAATGATGGAAGAGACTTAGGAGAAGCAGCGGCTAAGGCGTTAATCTAGACGAATCTATGAATTCGAAAATGTTGACGATCAGAGTTGAGGATTCGGAGTGTCCCGGGCACCTGGCTGGCCGCATACCACACATTCTGAGGGCGGCGGGTCGCTCAGCGGAACACCCGGGGAGAGACACAAAAGCCCGAGCTGCCTTACACACCGCGCGATACCTCCAGCTTTTCCCTCTGCCCAACGCTCGTTCTCTCAATGATCGAGATGCCATTAGCGCCTCGATTTCTCCACCATTCGGCCCAGAGCAGCGTCGGATTTAGCTTCAGCTCACCGAGGGATCGCTATTACCCGTTCGTCTCATTTCCAGAGGCGTGAGGCACAAGGTACAGCGTTGTGGAGGAGTTATCTATGATGTGTTCTGGGGCGGCGGGGCGCGCGGAAAACGTTGCCGGGTGAGCGTTGCGGCCGGCAAAATGTTCAGCAATCACGGCCGAGGCCACCATCTCAGCCCGGCCCGGGATCACTCCAAACCAAAACAACATATATATATATATATATATATATATATATATATATATATATATATATATATATATATATATATATATATATATATATATACATAAATAGGAAAACATACGCATACACATGCAAGCATATAAACAGACATAATATACATATCTTTTATATGTAAGTATATATATATATATATATATATATATATATATATATATATATATATATATATATATCACAACATCAGTTTCAACGTTCTGCGGGTATAACACTCTTGATCCCTCAATGGCAGGCTTATGTCTTTATTACGTACACGCAGCCATATATATATATATATATATATATATATATATATATATATATATATATATATATATATATATATATATATAAAAGTATGTGTATATTATATCTGATTATATGCTTGCCCATGTATCTGTATGTTTTCCCATCTATGTCCATAGTTATAAGCGCTAGCGTATATATATATATATATATATATATATATATATATATATATATATATATATATATATATATATATATATATATGCGCGCGCATGTGGTATTTGTTTGTGCGTGTGTACGTCATGCGATCACTCATATTTACACATCCTGGGTGTAATGGAGCGAGTGCAGTGTGACGCTAGACAACACTTAGCCCTACAAGACACCACAAACAACTCCTCCACTTTCACAACATACAACTCCCCTACCACAACCCTCCCACCACCACAACGCTACAGGATCACAGCTTCACCTCAGTAATGTCTCCTGCTGGAGGGTAAGAAGGGCATCTTCAGAAATCATAAAACCATCGTAATGTTGGCTTAAGTTTAGGTTGGCCCTATGACCTATGGTCTGGTCGTCTCAGATCCATCCACTCTTTTGGATCATGATTAGAATGACCCCTTTTCCCCCCACCCGATGGACAGGTAAAGCCAAGGGCCATATCGACAACCCTGGTTTAGCTAACTGTGATTTTACGATTGTTGAAGGTGTTGGTCTATGACTTCTGGAAAGCGGCTTCAGGTGGATCGAGTTCTTCAGTCGTCGAGTGAACCAGAAGGTCGATAATTTCAGTGGCACCCACGGCTTTCAATGGAGTTTCATCATTCCTAAGTACAGAACGACTTCAAGAGACTCGTCTCTTGGATGGCCCAAAAGGCCTCCCCTTTTTCTAACTCCTTTGCTTGTCTTCTTTTGAATATGTTGATGTGCATTCGCTTCTACGTACCTGTCTGTCTATCACCATTACTCTAATCCTAATCCACTAGGTTGGATCACATTATAACAGACTCCATAACTTTTCGAATGAACCATTTCCAGTGTGTTCAAGTCAGCCATGGACTGACTTATAAAAGAACGTCATACTTTTTATTTACTTTATGGATCAACTTAAGTGAGGCCAATATCTCGCCCATTCTTCGTTCATTGTCCCTCAAGACACAAAATGCATCCATTGCATCTGATCGCCAGTCGTTCTCCAAACATTTTCACGTGAGATGTCCATGTCTCTCTATTCAGCTTTCTCACGTCCGCCCATCTCCTCCTACCTCTCCTCCTTGTACCGTCTACCGTCCTGCTATGATTCCACCCGACTAACCTCTCATCTATTACGCACCCTACGTGATTGTATCCCTTAATATGGCCTTCAATCAGAAGCCATTCTGATGACCATTTCACACTGTACAACCTTCCTTCGTAATACTATCTCTCCTCACTTCAGCTACACTAAAAAAAAAAATCTACTTTTATTGGTCTAACCTATCCTGACCTAAATGCACTTGGGTTTCACAACCACACATCAGCACCGAGACAAGGACTCCTGCAAACTTCACATTCATCTCTGTTTCCATTCACCAGAGCTCTCACTGCACCCTCAACTTCCCTCCTCCCCTGCATGACGCTGTTCTGCTACTACGATTTCTGCTGAATTTTCTGATCCTAAGTGTCTGAACTCATCCACAGCTTCCAGTCCTTCATCTTGCAAACTAATCGTACAATTTGGCCTCCCGTCCCTTTCGAAAAGTAGTCGTCTTGTGTTTGCATTCGCTCTCAACATCCTCTCCCATAGATGTATCACCGAACCGACCAGAGAGAGAGAGAGAGAGAGAGAGAGAGAGAGAGAGAGAGAGAGAGAGAGAGAGAGAGAGAGAGAGAGAGAGAACTCGTCCTCAAATTAAGCTGAAATTGAGGTATCATCTGCATACAACAGACTCCGCCAACATTCATGCTGTTTCTCCCGATTCTCAAACAACAGATCACCGCACCTCACCTTCATCTTGCGTCACCCATAATGACGTCACATAGTCTTCAATACGTCCCTCCCCCAACAACTCATCTCACTCTACATACTCGTACCACGGCTTACATTACTCTCCCAAATGAATGATTTCCAGTGTAAAGTTTAAATAGAATTCAGAAGTCTTCCAAACACACCACATAGAACATTACTTTCCCAAATTGCTTTTGTGTTTATCATGTGTATTCTTGTAAAATCATAAAAGCGACATACACTTTTGTTGATCTAAAATTTCCTCTCCTATTTGTCCAAGTGCACAAAACATGTGATCTGCACACCTTCTCCTCCTCTCGATCCCACACTTCCCTCACCATTTATCTGCTCAACATCATCAGTCACTGTCCTAACATAGATCTTACCAGAGATGTGATGGAGGCTTAACTCCTTTGTGATTCCTTATATTCCTCATCAGATTCTTTTATGCAACGGATCAGTTCCTGCTTCCGTTCAGTCATCTGGCACCATAGCACTATTCCATGCTTCTATGCTCGCTTTCCAGTTCTACTCTACAGCAATTTCACCTTAACCTTTCACTGTCTCGTCCACTACTCTATCTCTACCCCATAGCTTTGCCATGAGCTTTATTGGGCCTTCTTATTTCCTCCTTTTGTCATCTTTTCCTTTCCTATATATTTATTTCCCTCATCATCTCTATTCCCACGATTCTGTACAACTGACAAAATCAGGAAGGGAAAGAATAGTCTGCGCTTCGTTGTCATGTATGGAACTCGAAAGCAAAAGGAAGAAAATGACATATTTCAGCACGATGAAAAGACAAATAATAAACATCAAGAAATTATAATATCAATGAGTTACAATCTTAGTTTGGTCTAGGGAATCCTAACAGGTGATCAATATATGGAATTCAATGCTTAATGACACGACGTCAAACCAGATATTTAATACATCTACAAGAGGCAACAACATTCTTGATGGAGTTGTCACCGCTGACAACGACTTGGTCAACTCCTGTGGTGTAGGTGAAGCTCTGTCAAACAGTGACCATCACATTGTCATGCATGGAATGAACACAAGATATCAAATTAACGATAAACTTTTGATTCTAGATGACAGAAAAGTGAATTTTGAGAAAATGGGGTTCGAAATTAGCAAGAGCAACCCGTGAATTTCTTTGTCCATATAGAAAAAAGAGAGCCAGGATAAATCTAAAATGAAACTCACATTGAAATTGCATATATGATAAGAGAGAGACAGTGATGTAAAACAAAAGAAACATCATAAAGATATCACAAAACAAGCCTGGATAAGTCAATTGACGAAATCTTTTTTTCATAGGAGCCATCAGTACGTTGTAGACACCAGCCACCTAGGGAAGCACAACCTTCCTGACGTAAGAGTGTTGAAGTGATGGCCGGAACCATCTTACACCCTCCGTGTCAGTAGGTTGTAGACACCAGCCGCCCAGGGAAGTACAACCTCCCTGACGTAAGAGTGTTGAAGTGATGGCCACAACCATCTTACATCCTCCGTGTCAGCAGGTTGTAGACACCAGCCGCCCAGGGAAGTACAACCTCCCTGACGTAAGAGTGTTGAAGTGATGGCCGGAACCATCTTACACCCTCCGTGTCAGAAAGTTGTAGACACCAGCCACCCAGGGAAGTACTGTCTTCCTGACGTAAGAGTGTTGAAGTGATGGCCACAACCATCTTACACCCTCCGTGTCAGTAAGTTGTAGACACCAGCCACCCAGGGAAGTACTGTCTTCCTGACTTAACAGTGCTGCAGTGATGCTAAGAACCATCTTACAACCTGTACTCCCTCGTCCTGGCAGGAGTGCTGGTGTGCTGCCCGGAAATGCCTTACACCCGCCGTGTCAGGAATGCTGGTGTAAATTCCGTCAATAAGACTAAGCTACCAGCTTGAGTCTTGAATCTCCTCACATTCACCAAAGCCTCTTTTACTCTGTCTTGTGCTCTATCTTGTTTTCTATGTTTTCATTATAAATCACACGTTTTGCCTCATAGCCAAAACTTGCCCTATTTTGAGAAGGAGGTTTTCCAGGTCCTCAAAAAATTTTCTCCTTTTCTCTTTTCCTCTCGAGGTTTGGCCTCGATGATCACTTCCTTCCGTCCATACCTGAAGCCTTCAAAGTGAAGATTACGTCTATGTTTACAGATGACACGGCTCTACTGGCAGCCTTCGGTGAGATATCCCCACAGGTTGTGTGTTGAGTCTGGGAGAGTGTGTAAACAATCGAGGTGAAGGTCCATGTGAACAAAAATGAGGTGGTGCAGCAAGGATGGTGTGAGTCTATGTTTAAACGTAGAGTAAGTGAAGGAAGTGGAGTGTTTCAGGCATATGAGAGTGGACGAGGAAGTGGATAGAGCTATGGAGGTGAAGGTCCTCGTTGCGTTAAGGAAAGGTAAGTATCTGAAGTGACAAAAATTGGCATGTTTGAGGATACAAATATTCCAGCCAGTGTTGGCCTTGAAGATAAAGGGAAGGATGGTAGTGGATGCGCTGGATATAAAGTACCTAAGGACGGTATGTTGCGTGAGGCTGGGTTGGCGACCGTGAGGCAGGGATGGCGACCGTGAGGCCGGGGTGGCGACCGTATAAGAAGCGAGGGTGTCACACAGAGGTGTGGTAATGAGCATAATCTGACTGAGGAAGCCGACCAGGGTGTGATGAAATGGTTCAGACTGATGGAACTAATGAACAAAGAGGGACTGACAAGGAGGATCCATTTGTCATATGCTGAGGCAGCAAGGAAGAAAGGGAGACCCAGGTCTTCTCTTTGCCATGTTCCTTCCACATCTGACATTGTAAACCATCTTAGTCATCTTCTCCATATGTCCGACCCATTCCAGTACACCTGCTTCACCTCTCTCAGACATACACCTCATACAACCACACTTTTCTCTCTTACCCCATCACTTCTCGTTGGATCATTCCTCCTCACACCACACGTTGCCCTCAAACATTTCCTTTCCGTTACATCCACCGTATTTACATTCTTGCCTACGTCCCACGCCTCTCATCCATACAGCCCTGACGGGATTGCTACACCATCAAACATACCCATCTCTGCCCTGAAGGGCAGTGACCTCTCTTTCCACACATTCTTCAATTCGTCCGGGACCTCTGCCCTCATCACCCGCCCTTTGCCTCACTGGGCTCCCGTGGTTCAGCTCTCTACCCATATCCACTCACACGTATCTCAAACACTCCACTTCCTCCAAGTTCTCTCCATTCAAACTCACACTCATTACTACCTGTCTCTCTCTGTTGCTAAATCTAACAACCTTGCTTTTACTCACAGTTAATCTCATCTTTCTCCTTTCATTTAGGAAAGCAGTGATGGCTTGCGCAAAAGATGCCTGTGGCATGACAAGCGTGGGAGGTGGGCAGATTAGAAATGGTAGTGAGTGGTGGGATGAAGAAGTAAGGTTGTTAGTGAATGAAAAGAGAGAGGCATTTGGACGATTTTTGCTGGGAAATAGTGCAAATAACTGGGAGATATATAAGAGAAAGAGGCAGGAGGTCAAGAGAAAGGCGCAAGAGTTGAAAAAGAGAGCAAATGAGAGTTGGGGTGAGAGAGTATCGTTCATTTAGGGAGAATAAAAAGATGTTTTGGAAGGAGGTAAATACAGTGCGTAAGACAAGAGAACAAATGGGAACATCGGTGAAGGGGGCTAATGGGGAGGTGATAACAAGTAGTGGTGAAGTGAGAAGGAGGTGGAGTGAGTATTTTGAAGGTTTGTTGAATGTGTTTGATGAAAGATCAGACATCCCTCCAGTTGCATCTCTCAGCACATTAACACCCAAAAGTCTCTCTTTCGCGCGCCTATCAATTAACACGTAATCCAATAACGCTCTCTGGCCATCTCTCCTACTTACATATATATACTTATGTATATCTCGCTTTTTAAACCAGGTATTCCCAATCACCAGTCCTTTTTCAGCACATAAATCTACAAGCTCTTCACCATTTCCATTTACAACACTGAACACCCCATGTATACCAATTATTCCCTCAACTGCCACATTACACACCTTTGCATTCAAATCACCCATCACTATAACCCGGTCTCGTGCATCAAAACCACTAACACACTCATTCAGCTGTTCCCAAAACACTTGCCTCTCATAATCTTTCTTCTCATGCCCAGGTGCATATGCACCAATAATCACCCATCTCTCTCCATCCACTTTCAGTTTTACCCATATCAATCTAGAGTTTACTTTTTTACACTCTATCACATACTCCCGCCACTCCTGTTTCAGGAGTAGTGCTACTCCTTTCCTTGCTCTTGTCCTCTCACTAACCTCTGACTTTACCCCCAAGACATTCCTAAACCACTCTTCCCCTTTACCCTTGAGCTTCGTTTCACTCAGAGCCAAAACATCCAGGTTCCTTTCCTCAAACATACTACCTATCTCTCCTTTATTCTCATCTTGGTTACATCCACACACATTTAGACACCCCAATCTGAGCCTTCGAGGAGGATGAGGACTCCCCGCGTGACTCCTTCTGTTTCCCCTTTTAGAAAGTTAAAATAGAAGGAGGGGAGGGTTTCTAGCCCCCGGCTCCCGTCCCCTTTAGTCGCCTTCTACGACACGTGAGGAATGCGTGGGAAGCATTCTTTCTCCCCTATCCCCAGGGATAGGGGAGAATATATATATATATATATATATATATATATATATATATATATATATATATATATATATATATATATATATATATATATTCTTTTTCTTTCAAACTATTCGCCATCTCCCGCATTTGTTTGTTATACTTTGTCGCTGCTTCCCGCGTTAGCGAGGTAGCGCAAGGAAACAACGAAAGAATGGCCCAACCCACCCACATACACATGTATATACATGCACGCCCACACATGCACGTATGCATACCGGTACATTTCAACGTATATATACATATACACACACAGACATATACATATGTACATATTCATACTTGCTGTTTTATTCATTACCGTCGCCACCCCGCCACGCATGAAATAGCAACCCCCCCCCCCCCCCCACTTATGTGCATGAGGTAGCGCTAGGAAAAGACAACAAAGGCCCCATTCGTTCACACTCAGTCTCTAGCTGTCATGTTTCATGCACCGAAACCACAGCTCCCTTTCCACATCTAGGCCCCACAAAACTCTCCATGGTTTACCCCAGACGCTTCACATGCCCTGGTTCAATCCATTGACAGCACGTTGACCCCAGTATACCACATCGTTCCAATACACTCTATTCCTTGAACGCCTTTCACCCTCCTGCATGTTCAGGCCCCGATCACTGAAAATCCTTTTCACTCCACCCTTCCTCCTTCTATTCGTTGCCTTTACTTCTGGCACATATATCCTCTTTGTCAATCTTTCCTCACCAGTTCTCATTATCCCTGGGGATAGGGGAGAAAGAATGCTTCGAACGGATTCCCTGCGTGTAGTAGAAGGCGACTAAAGGGGACGGAGCGGGGGGCTAGAACCCTCCCCTCCTTGTATTTTAACTTTGTAAAAGGGGAAATATATATATATGTATATATATATATATATATATATATATATATATATATATATATATATATATATATATATATATATATATATATATATTCTTTCTTTCATACTATTGGCCATTTCCCGCGTTAGCGAGGTAGCGTTAAGAACAGAGGACTGAGCCTTTAAGGGAATATCCTCACTTGGCCCCCTTCTCTGTTCCTTCTTTGGAAAATCAAAAAAAGAAAAACGGAGAAAATCTATGCATTTCCACGATGCCAACTGTCATGAACCATCTGGCGTGTCACATCTGACCATGACTTGTGGCCGTGACCTTCCACGAGGATCTACACACATAATGCATGAGAGGTCACATGGCAGACCGCAGGATACCTGAATGACTTCAGTCGGTGCCATAGACTTCAAGAGCCTGACCTGTGTTCACCTGACACCCGTGTTCCTGCCTCATTCTGCCCTCATACGTACGGGTCACATTTCCAACATTGAATGACCTTCTCCATATAGGTTATTATCGGCCTGTTGGCGAATGACCTGACACACACAAGTGACCCGTCAACCAATTTATGACCTGATATATACAGATGACCTGTGGGTGTGGGTTTGTCGTTCTTGCATTATGATTTTGCGAACTAAATAATCTTTTGACTCCGCCACTGAGGGAGGCGTGACTTCTGAGCTGACCCTTGAATGACAGGTCAAAGGTTACCCTGCTATGCTCAAGGGTCGCGCGTTAGTGCTAAGGGTCCGTAACGTTGTGCTCAATGGCCGTACCGTCGTGCTCAAGCGCTGTACCGTCGTGCTCAAGGGCCGTACCGTCGTGCTTAAGCGCTGTACAGTCGTGCTCAAGGGCCGTACTATCGTACTGAAGCGCTATACAGTCGTGCTCAAAAGACGCAGCGTCGTGCTCAAGCGCTGCACAGTCGTGCTCAAAAGACGCCCCGTCGTGCTCAAGGGCCGTACCGTCGTGCTCAAGAGACGCCCCGTCGTGCTCAAGGGCCGTACCGTCGTGCTCAAGGGCCGTACCATCGTGCTCAAGGGCCGTACCGTCGTGTTCAAGGAACTGCTGTGCTTCATAGGCTTTAAGAACTTACAGGAACATAAGATGCCTACGAAAACAAATAGACAGAGACGTGGCATGAAGCTGCACACAAATATATCAATACGGTAATGAAGGTAGAGTCTATACCTTAGATAAACACGAAGCTTAAATTATTCATGTTGCATTGCGACAACATCCTGTGGGGCTGAGCAGCCAGGAGGAGAATTGACAAAGGTTTGAATTGTCCATCAGTGGAATAACGACTTCATTAGCAGGCAATCTGTGCTGCATTTATGTTCCCCGATTCTTCTTCGTCGTCCTAGTATAGAGTGAAGGTTGGACGGGCAAGAGGATCAGATGGAAGTAGATTAATAACCCAGATACTTGTTAGCATTACGAAATAAGGAAATATGAATATGAGTATAAACATTTTATATATATATATATATATATATATATATATATATATATATATATATATATATATATATATATATATATATATATATATCTTTCTTTTCTTTCAAACTATTCGCCATTTCCCGCGTTAGCGAGGTAGCGTTAAGAACAGAGAACTGGGCCTTTGAGGGAATATCCTCACCTGGCCCCCTTCTCTGTTCCTTCTTTTGGAAAAAAAAAAAAAAAAAAAAAAAAAAAAAAAATTAGTATACTTGATTAGTTCTAAACGTTTGAATGTACACTTTACTTGAAAATGTTTTGGACAAATGTATAGGATGCCTAAAACTTACTTACAGAAGATAAACATGTCGGAAGACGAGGAAACTAAGAGAAAAGGTAAACAGAGGGGAAGGTGGAAGGGTGATGTAAAAGACACTTTGAGTGCTCGGGGCCTAAACATGCAGGAGGGTGTTAGGCGTGCAACGGTATAGAGTGATGTGGTAAACTGGAGGTGACGTGCTGTCAGTGGGCTGAACCGATGTAGAACCACAGTAAAATCTAGCAGGTTACACTCTGGTTACGGAACTCTGGCTGGCGGTACATTGTACATGACGGTTAGGGAGTTGGTATAAGCGAATATGTCCGTTCTTCATCTGTTGCTGGCGTTTCCTTGCTACACGGGAAACGGCGAGCAAGGATGACAAAGCTACTCACACACTAGAGACTGAATGTGAACGAATGTGGCCTTTTTTGTCTGTTCTCCTGACGCTAACTCGCTGACGCAGGAGATGGTTATATTGTTTTCTGTGGGACAGGGTGGCATCGAGAATGGATGAAGGTAAGTAACTATGAATATGTACATGTGTATGTGTCTGTGTATGTGTATGTATTTCTTTCATAACCTCAGGGAAATGAAACGCGATAAGTTCCCATGTGCACTTTCGTGTAATGATCATATCATCAGGGGAGATACAAGAAAGGAATATAACAGTCAGTTGATATGTTACGAAGAGACTTAGCTAGGACGCCATTTGGTAAACAAGTGACTACCGGAATGGAGGTCTGGTGCGTTCCCGCACACACACACACACACACACACACATACATATATATATATATATATATATATATATATATATATATATATATATATATATATATATATATATATATATATATATATATATATATGATCTTGAATTATCTAAATGGTTAGCTAAACGCCTTAGCCATGTTCAAGGAAAACTCCCTCTATCGTATACAGGTTGCTTAGATTCTGTAAACAAGGATAGGAACATTAATTTGCCTCAACATATACTTATCAGTTTTGATTGTGAACTCCCTGTTAGAGTTCCCACTGAAGAAACCATCACATACCTTAGGATGAAATTACCTAATCTCAATCTTGTCTTATCGCTGCCAATAAGGATTTTCATTGACTTGATAGAGCTTTGTGTTTCCAACAACGTTTTCCAAGATGATGATGATGGTAATTCTTATAGACAGAAATTGGGTATTGCTCTGGGAAATCCCCTTACTCCCATCCACAGTACCTTATTCATGGAATACTTTGAGACTGAAAATCTAACTTCAATCGGTAATCATCCAAAAATCTGGCTTAGATACGTTGATGATGTGTGGTCCTTATGGTAATCTATACAAGATTGAGGAGTTTTCTTTAACAAATTAGATAAAATTCACCCCAACATCACATTCAAGATTGAAAAGGAAAAAGGGGCAAATTGCTATTTATTGATGTGTTCTTAAGGAATCTAATCACTTATCCTTCAAGATCAACAACAAGAGTACCAACTCTGAGAGCTATATTCCTTATTTTTGAGTACTTGATCCTTATCTAAAAATGTCCGTTGTTACGTCTATGTTTTTAAGAGCATTACGGATATGCGATACCACAAGTAAGTTCGATGAATGTAGTCATACAAGACGTAGATGAATGTAGTCATACAAGACGTAGATGAATGCAGTCATACAAGACGTAGATGAATGTAGTCATACAAGACGTAGATGAATGTAGTCATACAAGACGTAGATGAATGTAGTCTTACAAGACGTAGATGAATGTAGTCATACAAGACGTAGATGAATGTAGTCATACAAGACGTATCTTTAGGCAGTTATGTTATCCTAAGTGATTCGTGAAAAAGGCTTAATAGAAAGCCAGGAAGACATTTCATGCATCTCGTAACAAAAATGTGGAAAAGTATGGTATATCCAAATATTTGATGTTGCCATATTCTCCTAATTCAGCTAATGAAAGAAAGGCACTAATAGACAGTGCTTTTAATGTTGCATTCAGTACAACAACACTATGAGTAAGACTCTAATTAAAAGTATACCAGATTATCAGAAAATTGGGAGTGTTTACACCGTCGAATGAAAGGTATATAAAGATGTAAACATTGGCCAGCCCGGTAAAACAGTAACTGAGGGATGCTATTGGCACCGTCATTCAGTACGCAGGGATGACCACAGAAACGCGATCACCCTGTAGAACTTAACAACCCAGTCACATTGTACCCTTCCTCTGGTTATTCTACCCGGAACGTCACTGAATCTGTCTTAATTGCTAATATCAAGTACCTTAATTTGCCCCTAAGTAACGTTAAAACACATCGTATTATCAACCAAATCATTATGAAAAAAATGGTCAAGAAACGATAACATAAGAAAAGTAGTTGAACACACGTCTCGCTACCCAGGAAAATCTCCCAAGTACATCCCCTTTGACCATGTTGCATTACCCCCACACACACACACACACACAGACACACGCACACACAAACACTTTCCAACCCCACTTTTCCTCTAACGGTTAGGCCGGTGTATACCTCGGCATGGTAGTGACAGGACGGAGCCTGTGTGCTAGTGTTGTGATTTAAAAACTTTATGAATTGTGTAAGCTTGAAATATGTAGAGCATATATATATATATATATATATATATATATATATATATCTTTTTTTTTCTTTTCATACTATTCGCCATTTCTCGCGTTAGCGAGGTATATATATATATGACCAAAGAGCATAGGAACGCGCACCCACATAGACCATACAAACCTCCAACAGCCAGGATCGAACCTGGGAAACCCTGTGCAACAGGCGGGAATGCTACCGCTAGGCTATGGGCCTGGCTAATAGGAAATAACTATTCGAATACTATGTACTCGAATACCCTTCGTTGCTCACCAACGTGAGACGAAGGGTATTCGAGTACATAGCTATTAGCCAGGCCCATAGCCTAGCGGTAGCATTCCCGTCTCTTGCACAGGGGTCCCGGGTTCGATCCCGGCTGTTGGAGGTTTGTATGATATATATATATATATATTTTTTTTTTTTTTTTTTTTTTTATACTTTGTCGCTGTCTCCCGCGTTTGCGAGGTAGCGCAAGGAAACAGACGAAAGAAATGGCCCAACCCCCCCCCAAACACATGTACATACACACGTCCACACACGCAAATATATATATATATATATATATATATATATATATATATATATATATATATATATATATATATATATATATATATATATATATATGCAGTCAGATGGGGATAAGAGGGCCTGGAAAGTGAGTCAGTTGTTCCCCGATGATACAGCTCTGGTGGCTGATTCGAGTGAGAAACTGCAGAAGTTGGTGACTGAGTTTGGAAAAGTGCATGAAAGGAGAAAGTTGAGAGTGAATGTGAATAACTACAAGGTTATTAGGTTCAATAGGGTTGAGGGGCAAGTTAATTGGGATGTAAGTTTGAATGGAGAAAAATTGGAGAAAGTGAAGTATCTTAGATATCTGGGAGTGATTTAGCAGCGAATAGAAACATGGAAGCAGAAGTGAGTCACATGGTGGGGGAGGGGGCGAAGGTTCTGGGAGAGATCAAGAATGTGTGTGTGGAAGGAGAGAACGTAATCTCCGAGAGCAGAAATGAGTACGTTTGATAGAATAGTGGTTCCAACAATGTTATATAGTTGCGAGGCATGGGCTATAGATAAAGGTGTACGGAGGAGGGTGGATGTGTTGGAAATGAAATGTTTGAGGACAATATGTGATGTGAGGTGGTTTGATCGAGTAAGTAATGAAAGGGTAAGAGAAATGTGTGGAAATAAAGTGTGGTTGAGAAAGCAGAAGATGGTGTGTTGAAATGGTTTGGACACATGGAGAGAATGAGTGAGGAAAGACTGACAAAGAGGATATATGTGTCAGAGGTGGAGGGAAGAATGAGAAGCGGGAGACCAAAGTGGAGATGGAAGAAAGGAGTGATAAAGATTTTGAGCGATCGGGGCCTGAACATGCAGGCGGGTGAGAGGCGTGCAAGGAATAGAGTGAATTGGAACGATGTGGTGTACCGGGGTCGACGTGCTGTCACTGACTGAACCAGGGCATGTGAAACGTCTGGGGCAAACAATGGAAAGGTCTGTGGTGCCTGGATGTGGATAGGGAGCTGTGGTTTCGGTGCATTACACATAACAGCTAGAGACTGAGTGTAAACGAGTGTTGCCTATGTTGTCTGTTTTCTTGGCGCTACCTTGCTGAAGTAGGGGATAGCGATGCTGTTTCCTGTGGGGAGGGGTAGCGTCGAGAATGGATTAAGGCAAGCAAGTATGAATATATACATGTGTATATATGTATATGACTGTGTATGTATACTTATGTACATCTAAGTGTGTGGGCGTATATATATATATATATATATATATATATATATATATATATATATATATATATATATATATATATATATATATATATATATATATATATATATATATATATGAGTGGATGGGCCATTCTTCGTCTGTTTCCTGGCACTCACTCGCTGGCACGAGAAACAGCTATTAAGTATAATAAATGAATAAATGAATAGACAAATAAATAGATAATTAGATAAATATATCCCTGTCCACAGCCCTGTTAGCCGTCTCTTCCCTCTTCCTATCTTTGGTCACATCTCACGCGTCCATCACAACAAGTGGGAACCTTAGACGACCCATCAGGGCAAAGCAGTATATCATGTGTGTGTTGGTTATTTGTACAGGTATGTACCTTTATAACTACCTAAGTCTCCCTCCACACGTGTTTTCATGATAATGATAATAATAATAATAATAATAATAATAATAATAATAATAATAATAATAATAATAATAATAACAATAATAATAATAATAATAATAGTAATAATAATAATGATAATAATAATAATAATAATAATAATAATAATAATAATAATAATAATAATAATAATAATAATAATGATAATGATAATAATGACAATAATGATAATAATAATAATAATAATAATAATAATAATAATAATAATGATAGAAATAGTAATAATAATAATAATAATTATAATAATAATAATAATAATAATAATAATAATAATAATAATAATAATAATAATAGTAATAATGATAATAATGATAATAATAATAATAATAATGGTAATAATGATAAAATAATGATAATAACGTAATCATGATAGTGATAATAATGGTAATTATATAACTATAATATTGATAATAATAATAATGATAATCATAATGACAATAATAATAATGATAATAATAATAATAATAATAATAATAATAATAATAATAATAATGATAATAATGATAATAATGTAATCATG
>NC_092231.1:36041285-36298785 GCF_036320965.1 Panulirus ornatus | reverse complement strand
CTTAATCCCCTATCCCCAGGGATATATATATATATATATATATATATATATATATATATATATATATATATATATATATATATATATATATATATATATATATATATATATATATATATATATATATATATATATATATATATATATATATATATGTGTGTGTGTGTGTGTGTGTGTGTGTGTGTGTGTGTGTGTGTGTGAAGCTCTGTGGAAGGTATTAAGAGTGTATGGTGTAGGAGGCAAGTTCCTAGAAGCAGTAAAAAGTTTTTATCGAAGATGTAAGGCATGTGTACGTGTAGGAAGAGAGGAAAGTGATTGGTTCTCAGTGAATGTCGGTTTGCGGCAGGGGTGCGTGATGTCTCCATGGTTGTTCAATTTCTTAATGGATAGGGTTGTTAGGGAGGTGAATGCAAGAGTTTTGGAGAGAGGGGCAAGTATGCAGTCTGTTGTGGATGAGAGGGCTTGGGAAGTGAGTCAGTTGTTGTTCGCTGATGATACAGCGCTGGTAGCTGATTCGGAACAGAGACTCTAGAAGATGGTGACTGAGTTTGGTGAAGTGTGTGAAAGAAGAAAGTTAAGAGTAAATGTGAATAAGAGCAAGTAGGGTTGAGGGACAAGTCAATTGGGGGGTAAGTTTGAATGGAGAAAAACTGGAGGAAGTGAAGTGTTTTAGATATCTGGGAGTGGATTTGGCAGCGGATGGAACCATGGAAGCGGAAGTGAGTCACAGGGTGGGGGAGGGGACGAAAGTTCTATGAGCGTTGAACGATGTGTGGAAGGCGAAAACATTATCTCGGAAAGCAAAAATGGGTATGTTTGAAGGAATAGTGATTCCAAAAATGTTATATGGTTGCGAGGCATGGGCTATAGATTGGTTGTGCGGAGGAGGGTGGATGTGTTGGAAATGAGATGTTTGAGGACAATGTGTGGTGTGAGGTGGTTTGATCGAGTAAGTAATGTAAGGGTAAGAGAGATGTGTGGAAATAAAAAGAGCGTGGTTGAGACAGAAGAGGGTGTTTTGAAATGGTTTGGGCACATGGAGAGAATGAGTGAGGAAAGATTGACCAAGAGGATATATGTGTCGGAGGTGGAGGGAACGAGAAGTGGGAGACCAAATTGGAGGTGGAAAGATGGAGTGAAAAAGATTTTAAGTGATCGGGGCCTGAACATGCAGGAGGGTGAAAGGCGGGCAAGGAATAGAGTGAACTGGATCGATGTGGTATACCGGGGTTGACGTGCTATCAGTGGATTGAGTCAGGGCATATGAAGCGTCTGGGGTAAACCATGGAAAGTTGTGTGGGTCCTGGATGTGGAAAGGGAGCTGTGGTTTCGGGCATCATTGCATGACAGCTAGAGACTGAGTGTAAACGAATGGGGCCTTTGTTGTCTTTTCCTAGCGCTACCTCGCACACATGAGGGGGGAGGGGGATGGTATTCCATGTGTGGCGAGGTGGCGATGGAATGAACAAAGGCAGACAGTGTGAATTGTGTGCATGGGTATATATGTATGTGTCTGTGTGTGTATATATATGTGTACATTGAGATGTACAGGTATGTATATTTGCGTGTGTGGACGTGTATGTATATACATGTGTATGGGGGTGGGTTGGGCCATTTCTTTCGTCTGTTTCATTGCGCTACCTCGCAAACGCCGAAGACAGCGATAAAGCAAAATAAATATATAAAATATATATATATATATATATATATATATATATATATATATATATATATATATATATATTTATATATTTTTTTTTCTTTTTTGCCGCTGTCTCCCGCGTTTGCGAGGTAGCGCAAGGAAATAGACGAAAGAAATGGCCCAACCCACCCCCATACACATGTATATACATACGTCCACACACGCAAATATACATACCTACACAGCTTTCCATGGTTTACCCTAGACGCTTCACATGCCTTGATTCAATCCACTGACAGCACGTCAACCCCGGTATACCACATCGCTCCAATTCATTCTATTCCTTGCCCTCCTTTCACCCTCCTGCATGGTCAGGCCCCGATCACACAAGATCTTTTTCACTCCATCTTTCCACCTCCAATTTGGTCTCCCTCTTCTCGTTCCCTCCACCTCCGACACATATATCCTCTTGGTCAATCTTTCCTCACTCATTCTCTCCATGTGCCCAAACCATTTCAAAACACCCTCTTCTGCTCTCTCAACCACGTTCTTTTTATTTCCACACATCTCTCTTACCCTTACGTTACTTACTCGATCAAACCACCTCACACCACACATTGTCCTCAAACATCTCATTTCCAGCACATCCATCCTCCTGCGCACAACTCTATCCATAGCCCACGCCTCGCAACCATACAACATTGTTGGAACCACTATTCCTTCAAACATACCCATTTTTGCTTTCCGAGATAATGTTCTCGACTTCCACACATTCTTCAAGGCTCCCAGAATTTTCGCCCCCTCCCCCACCCTATGATCCACTTCCGCTTCATGGTTCCATCCGCTGCCAGATCCACTCCCAGATATCTAAAACACTTCACTTCCTCCAGTTTTTCTCCATTCAAACTCACCTCCCAATTGACTTGACCCTCAACCCTACTGTACCTAATAACCTTGCTCTTATTCACATTTACTCTTAACTTTCTTCTTCCACACACTTTACCAAACTCAGTCACCAGCTTCTGCAGTTTCTCACATGAATCAGCCACCAGCGCTGTATCATCAGCGAACAGCAACTGACTCACTTCCCAAGCTCTCTCATCCCCAACAGACTTCATATTTGCCCCTCTTTCCAAAACTCTTGCATTCACCTCCCTAACAACTCCATCCATAAACAAATTAAACAACCATGGAGACATCACACACCCCTGCCGCAAACCTACATTCACTGAGAACCAATCACTTTCCTCTCTTCCTACACGTACACATGCCGTGTAGGAAGAGAGGAAAGTGATTGGTTCTCAGTGAATATATATATATATATATATATATATATATATATATATATATATATATATATATATATATATATATATATATATATATATATGTCCATAAACAGATTAAACAACCATATATATATATATATATATATATATATATATATATATATATATATATATATATATATATATATATATATATATATATATATATATATATATATATATGTCCATAAACAGATTAAACAACCATATATATATATATATATATATATATATATATATATATATATATATATATATATATATATATATATATATATATATATATATATATATATATGGTTGTTTAATCTGTTTATGGATGGGGTTGTTAGGGAGGTAAATGCAAGAGTTTTGGAAAGAGGGGCAAGTATGAAGTCTGTTGGGGATGAGAGAGCTTGGGAAGTGAGTCAGTTGTTGTTCGCTGATGTTACAGCGCTGGTGGCTGATTCATGTGAGAAACTGCAGAAGCTGGTGACTGAGTTTGGTAAAGTGTGTGAAAGAAGAAAGTTAAGAGTAAATGTGAATAAAAGCAAGGTTATTAGGTACAATAGGGTTGAGGGTCAAGTCAATTGGGAGGTAAGTTTGAATGGAGAAAAACTGGGGGAAGTAAAGTGTTTTAGATATCTGGGAGTGGATCTGGCAGCGGATGGAACCATGGAAGCGGAAGTGGATCATGGGGTGGGGGAGGGGGCGAAAATTCTGGGAGCCTTGAAGAATGTGTGGAAGTCGAGAACATTATCTCGGAAAGCAAAAATGGTTATGTTTGAAGGAATAGTTGTTCCAGCAATGTTGTATGGTTGCGAGGCGTGGGCTATGGATAGGGTTGTGCGCAGTAGGGTGGATGTGCTGGAAATGAGATGTTTGAGGACAACGTGTGGTGTGAGGTAGTTTGATCGAGTAAGTAACGTAAGGGTAAGAGAGATGTGTGGAAATAAAAAGAGCGTGGTTGAGAGAGCAGAAGAGGGTGTTTTGAAATGGTTTGGGCACATGGAGAGAATGAGTGAGGAAAGATTGACCAAGAGGATATATGTGTCGGAGGTGGAGGGAACGAGGAGAAGTGGGAGACCAAATTGGAGGTGGAAAGATGGAGTGAAAAAGATTTTGTGTGATCGGGGCCTGAACATGCAGGAGGGTGAAAGGAGGGCAAGGAATAGAGTGAATTGGATCGATGTGGTATACCGGGGTTGACGTGCTGTCAGTGGGTTGAATCAGGGCATGTGAAGCGTCTGGGGTAAACCATAGGGCTCCCAGAATTTTCGCCTCCCTCCCCCACCCTATGATCCACTTCCGCTTCCATGGTTCCATCCGCTGCCAGATCCACTCCCAGATGTCTAAAACACTTTACTTCATTCAGTTTTTCTCCATTCAAACTTACCTCCCAATATATATATATATATATATATATATATATATATATATATATATATATATATATATATATATATATATATATATATATATATATATATATATTCTTTCATAGTATTCGCCATTTCCCGCATTAGCGAGGTTGTGTTAAGAACAGAGGACTGGACCTTTGAGGGAATATCCTCACCTGGCCCCCTTCTCTGTCCCTTATTTTGGGAAATTAAAAAAAACGTGAGGGGAGGATTTCCAGCCCCCCGCTCCCTTCCCTTTTAGTGGCCTTCTACGACACGCAGGGAATACGTGGGAAGTATTCTTTCTCCCTATCCCCAGGGATATAATGTATATATATATATATATATATATATATATATATATATATATATATATATATATATATATATATATGAAAAGGATCACAATTTTGCGCGTGATCAGGATATTCCTATGAGTCCACGGGGAAAATGAAACACGAAATGTTCCTACGTGCACTTTCGTGTAATAATCACATCATCAGGGGAGACACAAGAGAGAAATATAACAGTCAGTTGATATACATCGAAGAGATGAAGCTAGGACGCCATTTGGTAAACATGTGATTGATCAATCACATGGTTACCAAATGGCCTCCTAGCTTCGTCTCTTCGATGTATATCAACTGACTGTTATATTTCTCTCTTGTGTCTCCCCTGATGATGTGATTATTACACGCAAGTGCACTTGGGAACTTTTCGTGTTTCATTTTCCCCGTGGACTCATAGGAATATATATATATATATATATATATATATATATATATATATATATATATATATATATATATATATATATATATATATATATATATATATATATATATATATATATATATATATATATATATATATATATAATGTGCATGTGTGTGTGTGTGTGTGTGTGTGTGTAATTACCAATTTGTACTGTACAGGGAGGGAGTTCTACACTCGTTTGCCCTCCCTCCTCACCCTCAATATCATGAACTTCCTCCACATTCATGCAGTTTTTGGTAGACTTATGTACGCCGTCTACATTCACAGGTTCACCACTAAAATTGCAGTCCGTTCACGTGTGATGTGTCAGAGAGATGGATGGAGAAAGAAAAAGGAGTGCATGTGGGTAGGAGTGTGTGCATGTGTCTCTGTGAGAGAGAGAGAGAGAGAGAGAGAGAGAGAGTAAATGGAATCTTTTATCAACGAATGTATAAAAATCTCTTTGCATATTAGATGAGATGAATATTCATATAACCTTAAAAACAATCGTGCATGAATCACACGCCACCACCATGCACCACAGGCCTGACCCCCAGGCCTCAGATGTGGACTTTGATTCCGCGCGATAATATGACGCCATGACCCCCCCATGCAATATGACAGTCCATGATTGTAGTCGGCGCATGATTATATTAGCGCATGATCCCTGTATGATTCATGGCTCCACTGTGTATCACATCCTTTCATATATATATATCTTATACTTGTCTGATTCAGAAGCGTACCGCATCATATCTCTCTGTCTATCTACCACACGAAGAAAGATATATCTACCCACATACACATATGTATATACATATATATCTATCACACGAAGGAAGATCTATCCACCCACATACACATGTATGTATACATATACGCACATACACGTATATATGTGTAAACATACACCTATACATACATACGTAAATATTCATAATTCCTCACATTCATCCTTTCTCGGCGCCACCCCGCCCCACGGAAACAACAAAAATGTATGAAGGAAAGGAAAAATGATATCAGACATTCTCTCCTCTTCCCCCACACCCGATAGCCGCCCCAAGCATCAGCCAGGAAAACGACGAAGAAAGGCCATATGCGCCCGTATACATACACGAGCTGCCATGTATAATGCACCGAAACTCCAGCTCCCTTTCTGCATAAGACTTTACAGATCTTTCCATGGTTTACCCCGGACGTTTCGCATGCTACATTTCAATCTATTGAAAGCACGTCGACCCCATTCTGCCACATCGTTCCAGTTCATTATATTCCGTGCACGCCTATCACCCTCCTGCATGTTCAGGCTCCGACCGCTCAAAATCTTTTCACTCCATCCTTCCATCTCCAATTTGGACGCCCGCTTCTCCTTGTTTCCTCCACTTCTGACACATATATCCTCTATGTTAACCATTCCTTACTTATTCTCTCCATATGTCTAAACCATTTCAACACGCTCTATTCTGCTCTCTCAACCACACTTTTATTTTCACACATCTTTCTTGCCCTTTCAATACTTACTCGATTAAACCACCTCACACCACATATTGTCCTCAGACATTTCATTTCTAATACATTCACCCTCCTCCGCACAACACTATCTTTAGTCTACGCCTCGCAAGCATATAATATTGCTGGGACTACTATTCCTTCAAACATATCTATTTTTGTTCTCCGGGATAACTTTCTCTCTTTCCACACATTCTTCAGTGCTCCCAGATCTTTGGCACCCCCTTCCCCCCACCTTATAAGTCAATTTCGATTTCATGGTTTCATTCGCTGCCAAGTCCACTCCCAGATTTCTAAAGCACTTCACTTCCTCCAATATTTCTCCATTCAGATTTACATCCCAACTAACTTGTCCTTCAACCCTGCTGAACCTAATTAACATTACTTTTATTCACATCTACTCTCAATTTTCTCCTTTCATACATGTTTCCAAACAGTCACCAACTTCTGCAGTTTCTCGCCACTCAGCCATCAGTGTTGTATCACTGACGAACAACAGCTGACTTCCCAGACCATCCCATCCCCAATAGATTTCATATTCGCCCCTCTCCCCGAGACTGTTGCATTTAATTCCCAAAGCATCCCAACCATAAACAAATTAAACAACCAAAGGGACATCAGAACCCCTACAGCAGACCGACCTTCACATGTAACCATTTACTCTCCTCTATTCCTATTCGTACACACACCTTCCGCCCTTGATAAAAACTCCTCGCTGCTTCTCGCGGCTTACCCCCTACACCATATATCCTTGAGACCTTCCACAGAGCATCTCTATCAACCCTGTCATATGCCTTCTCCAGATCCATAAATCTCATGCAATTTCATCTGTTTTTCTAAGTATTCTTCAAAGCAAACACCTGATCCACACATCCTCTACCACTTCTGCTCTTCCCCAGTCTGATGCACTGTACATGCCTTCACCCTCTCAATCAATACTCTCCCACATAACTTGCCATGTATACTAACCAAATTTATATCTCTATAATTTGAACACTCACCTTTATCCCCTTTGCCATTGTACAAAGGCACTATACACAGTCACCTCATTCCTTAATGAATTCACCTGCAATACCATCGACTCTCACCGCCTTGCTGCATTTCATCTTCCGCAAGGCCTTCACCACCTCTTCTCTCTTAACCAAACCACTCTTTATGAATCTCACTTGGCATACCACCCCGGCAAAAACACCCAACATCTGCCACTCAGTCATGAAACACATTCAGTCAATCTCCTCCTCGCTCCATCACTTCCTGTTTCCACAAGCCCTTTTGTTCCCTTCACAGATGTTCCCGTGTGTTCTTTTGTCTTTCGCACATTAATTGCTTCCTTCCAAAATCATCTTTTTATTCCTTTTGATTTTAATGATACTTTCTCACCCCAATTCTCATTTACTCTCTATTTCAACCCCTGCACCTTCCTCTTGACCTCCTACTACTTTCTCTTATGCATCTCCCAGTCATTTGTACTCCTTCCCTGTAAGTGCTGCCTAAACCCTCTCTTTTATCCTTCACCAGCAACTTTACTTCGTCAACCCACCACTCACTACCCTTTCTAATCTGCCCTTCTCCCACCTTTCGCATGCCACATACATCTCTAGCACATTCCATCACTGCTTCCCTAGATACCTCCTTATCCTCATCCACTTCCTTTTCATTTGCTCTCAACTTTTGCCATTCCGCACTCGATCTCTTCACACAAATCTCTTTTTCAAGCTCACTTACTCTCATCACTCTCATCTTCCCAAATTTTCACCTAGCTTTTACAAGATTGTGATCAGATATCCCACCAGCTGCCTCTCTTAGCACATTTGCATCCAAAAGTCTCTCTTTTACATGCCTATCAATTAATACATAATCTAATAATGTCCGTTGACCATCTCTCCCAGTCACATGAGTATACTTGTGTATAACTCTTTTTAAACAAGGTATTCCCAATCACCAGTCTCTTTTCAGCACACGATTCTACAAGCTCTTCATCATTTCCATTTATAACACTGAAAATCCCATGCGAACAATCGTACCCTTCACTGCCACATTACTTACATTAGCATTTCAATCACCCATCACTAATATCCAGTCTCGTGCACCAAAATTGCTGACACAGTCACTCAGCTGCTCCCAAAACACTTGCCTCTCATGATCTTTCTTCTCATGAGCAGGTGCATATGCACTAACAATTACCCATCTCTTGCCATCCACTTTGTTTTACCCATAGTCTAGAATTTAGTTCCTTGCCCTGCATCACATATTCCCACAACTCCTGCTTCAGGAGTAGTGCTACTTTTTCCTTAGCTCTTGTTTTCTCTCCAACCCCTGACTTTACTCATATTTCCAAACCATTCTTCCCCTTTATCCTTCGTTCCACTCAGAGCCAGAACATCCAGGTTTCTTTCCTCAGACATACTACCTGTTTGTTCTTTCTTCTTGGTTACATCCACACACATTCAGACACCCCAATCTGAGCCTTCGAGGAGGATGAGCACTCCCAGCATGACTCCTGGGTAAAATTCCTTCTCCCCTACTTCAAGGATGATATATATATATATATATATATATATATATATATATATATATATATATATATATATATATATATATATATATATATATAAAGAGACGAAATATGAGTGTAAGAATCTCCAGTACTCCACAGTGGGAAAGCGATCAGGTCGAGCTGCATTTATCGTTACGTTATGAATTCAACACCAGCTACAAGGACGATTTATATGCGGTAGAGAGAAATTGTTTTTGAAGACTCGTGGAAGCCTAGGTAGTAGTAGTATATTAGCGAGAGAAGCCAAATGAAGCGAAAAACTGGGAAAATATAATCGTTGAACCCATTTGGGAAGCATGACGGGACAGTCAGATATCATACATAAACTTTAGTGAACAACTGATTACTAGGGAAAATTCAGAGGCAAGGAAACCAGATTGTCCACAGGAGTGTGAGACAAGGAGCGAAAAAAAAAAATAGTGCTGTATTTCCCGACTGGGCAACTCGATTTCATGTGGGCGTCCAGGAAATATTGTATCATTATCTTTTTTGATTCTGTTGTGACTCAGATATCAATATTATCAATTACTCTAAAGTTCACCATAAATAAAGAGCAAGACTCTAAATAAAGCGAAGTAAAATTATAAATAAATATGGCACTGATGAAATTTGAATTCGAATCAAGGGAATGTCAAGTGGTGAATTTAGGTTTGGTCAATGCTCGCTAAGCAACTCGGCAACGGGCCAGACAGACAGACAGACAGTACTCCTCCCTTCTGACTGGCACTTAGATCACTGGCTGAGTTATATCCAGGCGTTTCTCATTTTTGATCTCAGCCATAAATGCAGTCTTTGACCAGGCCTGGTGACTGAGTGGGCTGATATATAATACACGGTGTGCGCTGCGCTACATCGTTCACACACAAACGATTTCAATGTTGACGTTATTCTCGTAATTCCTCATAACTCCATAGTTTCATTATATAATCATGATAATGATAATACATATTCTTTACCGTAATTCTTTCATCAAGGAAAAAAATGTATAATTAGTATCTGGAGGTGGAAATGATAGCGACAAGAGAGGAAAGTCTGCGTTAAAGTATCATAGCCTATCGGAATTATGGCTAACGAGCGAGTTAGCATAAGATAAAAATTTAGTAGTGTTCATTTAAACAGCCGGATCAACAGAAAGGCAATTTAGAAAATAAATAAAGCGCAAACAGCTTGGGAAACACAGATAAACTGTATCAAATAATGGAAGGTCGTCCATTGAAAGACAAGGACTGAAGGTTGCGCGCACAAATGCCATTGGACCAAACAAGGAACTGAAGTTCAGAGCTCGGCTCAAGATATTCAACTCAGATATTAAGGAAAGCTTCGCGACAAAGCTCCACAGAGGAGTATATTTACATTTAATATTTTCAAAAGATAATGAGATCTAGTTTAGGAAAACGAGAAGAGCTTTGTCTGTGTTTAGGGACAAAGCTGAAGACTCAGAAGTTACTGGTGGATGACGATCCCGTTCATTGATGTATAAGAGGATTAATCACAGTATAAGATCCACCAGCCTAGTGGTCTTCTTGGTTATGCAGTGGCGCTGTATTTGATGAGCCAGATCCTGTTCTGCTCGTGGTATTGGAGACAGCGAGACGAGATTTATACGGTAGTGGGCAAGTCTCGATTACGTGGGGACACTGATCATAGGGAAAAGGATTGTGTAAGGAGGTCCATGAAGGCACTGAGCCATGGGTAAGGAGGTCCATGAAGGCACTGAGCCATGGGTAAGGAGGTCATGAAGGCACTGAGCCATGGGTAAGGAGGTTCATGAAGGCACTGAGCCATGGGTAAGGAGGTTCATGAAGGCACTGAGCCATGGGTAAGGAGGTCCATGAAGGCACTGAGCCATGGGTAAGGAGGTTCATGAAGGCACTGAGCCATGGAGGTATAAGTTCGTAGACTGGGTTCCGGAGACCTTCCCGTGTAAACAAGTGACTGAATACACTACCAAAGAAACAGGTTCACTATCAGTACTGGATTAGGTATATAGATAGAGTGTATGGTTTCTAAGAAATACCAGAGGATTCTAGCTCCCTCTAGTTACTTACGGGGGCTAGAACTTTACTAAAAAAAAAAAAAATAAAAGATTCTTTCGGATCGTGAACTGGGAAATGGCATCTAGTAGTCTTAGAAGTTGCCGCAGCAATACAAATAGTCTCTATAGTATAGAGCGAGGGGATCGAAATGTGAGTGCCAGTGGAAGATGCATAAGAATAAAGTGGTTCAACAGATGTCATAAAGGCCCATGAATGTTAGGATGAATGGAAATGTGGAGGGCACAGCAGCCATCTACATCAAAATGGTGTACGAGAACAAGGAAGAATAAGCGCAGGTAAAAAAAAGAAAAAAAGGAAAGGAAAGATGAGATTCAAGCAATTTGCCTTAAAGTCAACAACGGTAGATTGTCAGCACGAGAAAAAAGAAGAGAAAGCAAACTAAAGAATTCAGAGAGGAGCACAGTCTCAATAAGGGAAGACATGTAAACAGCTGAATGCGAAGTACCGCGTTGTATTCACAGCTGATTAAAGATCATCAAAGTTCCCAAGATCATTAGATATTACGTAAATACACTTGACGGTATCCCGCCCACCTTGCTAAAATCTTGAGGAGCCACTAGGAGATGTTTCAGGAGAGGCCCGGTGAGAGACAGGTATCATGATAGCGGAAAATAAAACTGTTGTCCAGGTCTTTAAGAGAGGGAAGAGGGGAAAATATGTTTACTACAAGCCAGTATCACAGACAACTTTGCCTTCTGCAGTACTGGAAAAGATAATCAGATAGGAAATCCATGAACGCATGCAAGAGATGTAATGCCTAAGTGAGAAGCAATATGGTTTCTGAAGTGTTATGTGACTAATACTGTGGATCTTTAAAGTAGAATGAGTGCTGGTCTGTAGAAAGATCAGCGTCAGAGGCAAGGAAGACTCCTTCGAAAAATCCAGAAATTACTTAAACGGAAGGGAACGTCTCAGAAGTGTTTGCTTTGAACTGGGCGAAGAGCAATCAATGATGTTCCACAAGGCTTAGTCCTGGGACCGCTGCTTTTCTTGATCTACACAAATGACGAGCCAAAAGGATTCGAATCGTACCTGACTATGTTTGCAGATGATGCCGAACTTATGAGAGAATAAGGAGCATTTAGGGCTATGATAACTTACCAAGAGACAGAAAGGCTCAGGCAGTGGCTAGGTACATGGTTAACAGACTTCACCTTAAGTGCAAAATGATGATATAGATGGTACAGTTTCAAGAATATTTCTCTGTAAGGGATTAAGTGGCTAACAAAATACCCAGTCTGTTAATAGTCACATTAAGTGATATGTCATTGTGAAGATAACGTTTTGAAGGAAGTCAGTCATACCTTCATGTTCATGGAAAATAAATGATGTTCATGTTATGTGCACAATAGTCACTGACCTGAGTTAGTGTGTGGCGTCAGATCAGTCATCCTACTTCAGGAGGCACTATACTGATCTCCTGAAGAGGTGAAACAGAGAGCAACAGACGCTGTACCTGAAATATGGGAGAAGGTTTACAGGGAGAGGCCAACAGCCACAGAAGGATTAAAGAACAAGTTTCGCCGCTAAGTCTTAAACTTTAAAGTTCGATAATCGATCAGATGCGTCAGTTCAGGTAAAGTTCGTTGAGATCGGGAGGAGCCGATTAACGAGACGACACAACAGGAATCTGTGCCAAGGAAGACTTGGGAAAGATATGAGGGAAAATACTAAAGGAACGAACACAGTGATGAATAACATTACGTGTAGATCAGGAAGGAATTAGTAAGACTACTTCGCTAAACACCAGCTCCGTTCTTTCATTAATTCAGCTGGACCTTAACCCAATGATCTCATATACTAGGCTGGTCCCCAACCTTGTACTACTATATACTGTACTAGACCCCAGCCCACACTTCCATATACTGGGCTAGACCCCAGCCCCACACTTCCATATACTAGGCTAGACCCCAGCCCCACGCTTCCATATACTGGGCTAGACCCCAGCCCCACACTTCCATATACTAGGCTAGACCCCAGCCCCACACTTCCATATACTGGGCTAGACCCCAGCCCCACACTTCCATACACTAGGCTAGACCCCAGCCCCACACTTCCATATACTAGGCTAGACCCCATCATCATACTTGAATTTCTGCCCCCCCCCCCCCCCCAAAAAAAAAGAAATATATATATATATATATATATATATATATATATATATATATATATATATATATATATATATATATATATATATATATATATATATATATATATATATATATATATATATATATATATATATATATATATATATATAGGGGGATAGGGGAGAAAGAATACTTCCCACGCATTCCCTGCGTGTCGTAGAAGGCGACTAAAAGGGAAGGGAGCGGGGGGGCTGGAAATCCTCCCCTCTCGATTTTTTTTTTTTTTTTTTAATTTTCCAAAAGAAGGAACAGAGAAGGGGGCCAGGTGAGGATATTCCCTCAAAGGCCCAGTCCTCTGTTCTTAACGCTACCTCGCTATCGCGGGAAATGGCGAATAGTATGAAAAAAAAAAAAAAAATATGTATATATATATATATATATATATATATATATATATATATATATATATATATATATTTATATTTATTTATTTATTTTGCTTTGTGGCAGGAGAAGTACCAAAATCATAAATGCAAGCTTTGTACTTAAAAAGATACAATATTTGTATTTTTTTATCAGTAGTTGTAAATGGAACAAGACTTGAGGCCCAGTGCACAACACAAGTCCAGTTACCTTCTGGTGCTCGAGGGACAAGTTACCCAACTTGGTAAACATGAAATTCATATCCACGAGCTTATTTACTTTTGACAGAGAGAGAATATCTTACTGATGCACGTTTCAGGGGACAGCATGCAAAACAAGTGACTACTACAAACCTTGACAGTGCCATAAGGTAAGAGCTTTGAACCTAAGGGAGACTATAGGGTTAAAGACAATCCATGATCAAAACAACATTAAGAGAAAAAAAAGAACATCTACCCGACCCACCTTAAGTCACTAACCAAACCATGACTTCCACGCTTGAACCGTCAACCACCGCCTCCCGCCGGCCATACCACCATTAGTACGCATGTAGACGCTGGCATTTGTCATTTCTATCACTAGTGAGCATGTCCTACCTCTCGTTTGTCACACCACGCCATCTATTATGTAATACTTACGTCTATAAACTCATGTAAACAAATACTCATGAAAGGTACCGCTCCTGTCTATGCCCAAAACACAATAAGACTAAATTACGGTCTGTTGTGACTTGGTGCCCATCTGGTAATGATAATGTTTGTATGAATATTATGTATATATATACAGTAAGAGGTGTACTAATGTAAACTTCGTGTGGACCTTGAACTTAATGACTTAACATCTCGCTGTCGAGTTATCTAAAACGGAGAAAAGTATCCTGGTAACTGGGAAATTCCATCACAGTCTTCACTATGGTGAACTATCTTCCTCAAGACTTAAAAGGTGTTGATTTTTGTCACTTTTACTTCACAGGCTTCAGTCACGGATTGAAGCCTTTATAGAGACCAGGTCTTGGATAAGGAAGGGGCAGATGAGGAAGGAGAGCTCTAAGAATGAGGAAAACTTGCCTTTCATTTCAGGCGAACAGCTGTCGTTCTGAGAGAAATATCCCAAAGTATCTTGCATATAACAGTACATCTATCAGATCATCAGTGTGGCTTTACCCTTGATATGCTTTCCTATGTAGCTAATGGCTTGCCATTCCCTCTGGTAGCATTTGAGGAATCCTATGGTGCAGCCCTTGAAGCTCTTGACATAGTGTGGCACTGAGGTCTCATCTATCTCCCCTCCTTGTGCTCTCTTCCTTCACTATGGTCTCTCACATCTGGCTGCTTCAGTGACCTGTCCGTTTCCGTAGTAGATCGACATCTCCCTGTTATCCTATCAACAGCGGCGTGCCTCAGGGTTCTATCCTATCTCCTACGTTCTACCTCCGTTTCTTTATCGACTTCTTCTCTTCAGCAAATGCCTCAATGAGTTAACACACCATTGGTCCATTACCCTCCTATCTGCTCCACCTTCTCCTGTGCGGCACAACTCTATTCTTGTTACCGCGTCCTCTACAAACATGAGTAACCTTGATAAATCTAACGTCTATGAATCCCGTTTCTTCCAAGTTCTCTTTCTGAAACTCCTCACAACTTAATCACATGTTTTCATGGATTTATAATTCCACCACAATAAACATAAATGGTACATCGTAGCAACTATATATATCCTCCCTGGGGATAGGGGAGAAAGAATACTTCCCATGTATTCCCTGCGTGTCGTAGAAGGCGACTAAAAGGGGAGGGAGCGGGGGGCTGGAAATCCTCCCCTCTCGTTTTTTTTTAGATTTTCCAAAAGAAGGAACAGAGAAGGGGGCCAGGTGAGGATATTCCCTCAAAGGCCCAGTCCTCTGTTCGTAACGCTACCTCGCTAATGTGGGAAATGGCGAATAGTATGAAAGAAAGATGTATATATATATATATATATATATATATATATATATATATATATATATATATATATATATATATATATATATATATATATATATATATATATATATATATAAGTCTGCCGTAAGAGACGGAGAGTCGTAATCAGATGTCGACAATTCCTGTCTTACAAGTAAATACGACTTTCCCTTGGACGGATCTGGCTCTACAAACTTGACTGAGTCGAGTCTACAGCAATTCAGCTGATCAGCTCTTCCCATCTGATCTCTAGACTTGACCCACTTGCCCTGCGTCGCATTGCTGTTCTACTGTCCTTCTTCTGTAGATGTGACATTCAGTGCCGTTGGAAAAAATTGAATTTGTATTTTTCTTTACGTTAGCTGAGATGGCACGGGCAGCTGAGGCCCTAATCAAGGCCATCCCATTTTATCGAACAACCCCTAAGGGTGGAGGAACAGCTAGGTTGACTGTGGACCAACAGCCGTAACCAGGATTCGAACTTATTCGCTCGACCCTGGTGGACGGCCCGTGGATGCGTCACGGTCAGGAACGCTAACTGCTACACCACGGGAGTCCACCATTTGCAAGCAACACGTAATATTCGGCTACGTCAGTGTCACATGACTCAGTATTATGGCAGTGTTGGTAATCCTCCACTGTACATAATCAGGCGAGGCAAACGCAGCTCCGTCTCCATACGGTAAATCTGAAGTTTCAATCAAGCACCTGTTGTTACTATTATCCTGTCGTGTTTTCTTTGAGAGACTGTTGGTGACCTGTGGCTATACTGTTGAAAATCAGAATCCTACACACACTTTATCGACAGTGGTTTGGCGTCTTGGACATTTCATGTGAGTTCATCATAACATCATAACTTATGTATATTAAAAAGAGATACACACATTAGTATTTAAACTAAATGGCATCTTTTATCCATCGTATTCCGTCGTGGTCAACATCCTCAAAGATTCTTTTACTTTCAGTTTGTTGAGCAAATAAGACATCAAGGAAGGTTGGTGTGAAGCACCTTGACCGCTTCTGGGGACTGGAAAGCTACACTGAAGTTCCATCAGTATAATGATGTAACCACTGGATTACCTTTTGTTGTTGATATAATCCGAGGAAATTAAGAAAAGCACATTGAAGACATGAATCATTCAAAGCAGAGAATTTAACAAGATTCGTCAGGTCTTAGTCTTGATCAAGCCTCGCCAGTATTACTATTGGCTTATAGTCAGTTATCTTTTTATTAGAATTAGTGATTCATTATTTATTTAGGCTTTAGTGCTATTGGTTGCAAAGGGCATTAAACTGATTACCATTTGTGTATCCATCTATCAATAGAGACGTGAACATCGACATCAGGTGTCAGGGATAATTCTAACACTATATACACTTCCACTACACTGATGACCTTCACAAACTAAAGATCAGTTGATGAGTTGGGTTTAAGATTATTTACCTGCCAGGATCATTAAGGCTGTCAACGTCAAACTGCTACATCCACCAACCGGAAAAAATCCTGAACACCTTCAGGTGTTAAGGATGATTCTAATACCACATACATTCTTACTATGCTTATGGCCCATGGCTAAATGCCTCTTTTCATACTACCAGTCTGAGGAAATGTTTTCCCTTTCAAAGCAAATTTTATGTAATGATATAATGGTTTCAAGCTCTATATTGTATCTATTAAGCTCATACGTTTACCATTCAAATTCAAAAATTTTTGGAATAAATCACTTGAAATGTCCAAAGCAAGAAGACATTCAACAGACAATCAAGTTACATATCTTCTTTTCAGCTTTGTTTGGATCGTTCTCTGGAAAATTCATCAGCCTTTTAGAAATAAGTCAAAACTAACCCTTCAAGAAATGACATAGTAATTGATCCCTTGGCACGCGTTTGGCTGCTGCTTCCCACAACTTGTGTGTGAAGGCGAGTCACTCGAGGACTGGCCATTATGATACCTCCTTCTTCCCTAGAACAGACAAGTAGCGTTTTTCTCCTCCTTCTTTCGTCTTTCCCTCATCATATAACCTTTCTTCGTTTAAGTCAGGCCTATAGACACATGTGGAGTCTTGACTCATATTCATTTTCTTTCCCTTCAACATTTTCTTTCATCTGAGTTGGCCTTGAGTGGGGCATGTTATCTTACCTTGCTATACTGCTCGCTATATAGATAAAAAGAACAAAAAAGAAAGAAATAACAGAGCAATTCACATCAAATTTGAGCCCATCCCGGTTCCACATCAATAAAGTGAGTTTGGTGTATATAAAGACTTAATGCAAGGGCAATGAACCAACTGTGTTGTGATGGTATAATCACCTGGCTACTAGGGGGTCTGACAAAGACCTTATGTAACCTCCTTGATCCTTTTTTGCGCTACCACAGGCACAATAAATTAGCCACTTTTAGCGGCAAAATTGAATCGGCAATTGCGTACGTTCAGTGTGGTTCCGTTTCTTGGTTGGGCTCGTCCCGGAATTTCAGGTGTTCAGTTCAAAGGTTTATATAGACCTAAAGTCATTCAACCTAAATCAAGTTTCGTGGGTTCTCCCGCAAGGTGCGACTATATTGCTCTTTAATACAGATTTAAGTTTCTCCTTTAATAATTACCGTTTCTAATTATAGAAAATGAAATATTTTAGGGGTATCTAATATATCTTTTATATCCTTATTTTCCACACTGGTTCCAATTCAAATACAGTTAACTGTAAAGTAATTTGAAGCTATGAACACCGATGTATCACTCAGTAGCAGTAAAAATCCTACAAATCCTTTGAGAAAAGATGAACATCTCAGTAACTACATAAAAAATCACTTTATTATACAGAATATTAATCAAAACGCTACTGAAACATGAAGCAAAGAAAAATAGTTCGAGTCGACAATATATCTTGAATAAATAAAAAAGCCACGCTTGGCTAACTGTACCTCATTCACCGTAATCTCAAGCACTAGCCTCAAGCCGGACACGCTCCTCACAACCACCAGCAGAAGACATGAGGCGTAACGCCACAGCATCAAAAATTGTTCAAAGTTTTCGAGCGGTTCCTCCAGCACACACTTCCTTCTCCCTCAGTACTCGAGAGCAGACAGCCATTTTTGCCTAAGGTAACTAAGCCTTTTGAGGCCCTTTTCATGGTATAACAAGGCGATCTGTAATGTTCCTTGTGAGTTGTTATCATCAACATCATTATCATTTATCTCCACGTACATAACTGGACCCCATCTGAAAATTTACCCTAGTGGTGACAAGTCCTCAAAAGATACCCTGGTAACAGTACAATCCACAATACACCACATTGGAAACTGGACTGCTAAGTATCCCTGGTTCTAAATGCTAAGTGTGGATAACGAATTGATTAAGATAATTGCTTTAGTATCATCGTTGTAGCTTATCAACACTTCTTCACCGCGAAACCTTTCAAAACTTGGCCTTCCTAAACTTATGTTCTCGCCTTCCCCGCCTGCTCACCTTACAAGCCTTACAATATGGACTACAAAAATCCAAACAGAAAAGAGGTCTGGAAATAATTTTCTGTCCCTCTTACGTCACTTTATTAAGTGGTGCTTAACACACTGGCTCTCTCTCTCTCTCTCTCTCTCTCTCTCTCTCTCTCTCTCTCTCTCTCTCTCTCTCTCTCTCTCTCTCTCTCTCTCTCTCTCTCTCTCTCTCTCTCTCTCTCTCTCTCTCTCTCTCTCTCTCTCTCTCTCTCTCCTAACTTTGCGCACTGTAAGTGATTCTTTCTTATCTATCTTGATGCGCAATCCAGTCACTGTCGTTCAACTGTTGTCAACTTCACCTACCATGTTGATTGTCAAATCATTCACTTGTGTTGCCCGAATCATCTTGACACGTTTCTCACACTGTAACCTGTAATGCATTTCAGTCACTGAGCCCTCCCCTCCCTCCAAGTCCCTGGAACGTCTATGCATTCTGTATCCTCTTTTCCCCCATGGCCCACAGGATGGGTAGGACTGCTCAGTAAATTAGCCACAATTTGCGGTAAATGTAAAATCAATCAAAGCTTTCCAACTGTCTCTTCGACCTCATGCAACAGTACACAAATCTCGCCACTGTCGCCTCCTGCCAGCCAGAGATCCCCCTTCCCCGAGGTGCAGGTCGACACCACAACTGCATCGAGCTTGTGTAGACCACTAGACAGACGGCTCTGGCCAAGCTGCTGTGAACATTTTGAACAACCCATCATGCATGAACAACGTCTGTCTATTAAAGCCCCCCCCCCCCCCTCATGTTATAAACTCGCTGTCTTGCTTGTGTTCATTTCATCTTATTTTCTTGGTAGTATTTTGTTCACTAAGCCGTAAATGATGAGTGGCAGTATTCGTAGCAACGGTAGCGTTAATAGTAGTAGCAGTAGTAGTAATAGCAGCAATAGCAGTAGTAGTATTAGCAGTAGTAGTAGTAGTAGTAGTAGCAGAAGCAGTCAAAGGCGAACTTGAACACTAATCACAGCGCATATTTCAAAGACACGATACACGAATACGAATGAGGATGTAGAGACGAAGCGGAGCTACTGAGACGATAGCTGTTGTAGAGACGAAGTGAAACTGCTGAGACGATAGCTGTTGTAGACATGAAGTGGAACTGCTGAGGCGATAGCTGTTGTAGACACGAAGTGGAACTGCCTAGACAATAGCTGTTGTACACACGAAGAGGAACTGCCGAGACGATAGCTGTTGTAGACACGAAGTGGAACTCCTACAACAAATCTGTCATTGTGACATGGAAGCTAGGCTGGAGGAGGGCTGCCGTGGACCCGGAGTTGCTGGGGTCACAACAACCCTTTCGCCACCCACTCAAAGACAACCCAGACAATGTTGAAGAACACTTACACTCTCTCTCTCTCTCTCTCTCTCTCTCTCTCTCTCTCTCTCTCTCTCTCTCTCTCTCTCTCTCTCTCTCTCTCTCTCTCTCTCTCTCTCTCTCTAAGCCTTATAACCTTTTCCTCTTTCATGTTGGAGGTTCCAGGCAACAACTTAATGCTCAAAGACAAGTTAATGTACGAAGACAAGTTAATGATCGAAGACAAGTTAATGTTCGAAGTCAACAAGTTCATGTTCGGAGACAACAAGTTAATGTTCGAAGGCAACAAGCTAATGTACGAGGGCAACAAATTAATGATCGAAGACAAGCTAATGTTCAGAGTCAATAAGTTAATATTCGAAAGTAACAAGTTAATGGTCGAAGGCAACAACATAATGTACGAAGGCAACAAGTTGATGATCGAAGACAAGTTAATGTTCGAAGTCAACAAGTTAATGTTCGAAGGCAACAAGTTAATATTCGAAAGCAACAAGTTAATGATCGAAGACAAGTTAAAGTTCGAAGGCAGAAATTTGATGTTCGAAGGCAACAAGTTAATGTTCGAAGGCAACAACTTAATGCTCAAAGACAAGTTAATGTACGAAGACAAGTTAATGATCGAAGACAAGTTAATGTTCAAAGTCAACAAGTTCATGTTCGAAGACAACAAGTTAATGTTCGAAGACAACAAGTTAATGTTCGAAGGCAACAAGTTAATGTACGAAGGCAACAAGCTAATGTTCGAAGGCAAAACGTTAATGTACGAAGGCAACAAGCTAATGTACGAGGGCAGCAAATTAATGATCGAAGACAAGCTAATGTTCAGAGTCAACAAGTTAATGTTCGAAAGTAACAAGTTAATGGTCGAAGGCAACAACATAATGTACGAAGGCAACAAGTTGATGATCGAAGACAAGTTAATGTTCGAAGTCAACAAGGTAATGTTCGAAGGCAACAAGTTAATGTTCGAAGACAACAATTTAATGTTCGAAGACAAGTTAATGTTTGAAAGCAACAAGTTAATGTACGAAGAAAACAAGCTAATGTTCGAAGCAAAAAGTTAATGTTCGAAGGCAACAAGTTAATGTACGAAGGCAACAAATTAATGATCGATGACAAGTTAATGTACGAAGGCAACAAGTTAATGTTCGAAGGCAACAAGTTAATGTACGATGGCAACAAGTTGATGATCGAAGACAAGTTAATGTTCGAAGTCACCAAGTTAATGTTCGAAGGCAACAAGTTAAAGTACGAAGGCAACAAGTTAATTTTCGAAGGCAGCAAGTTAATGTTCGAAGGCAACAAATTAATGTTCGAAGGTAACACGTTAATGTTCAAAGGTAACAAGTTAATGTTCGAAGACAACAAGTTAATGTGCGAAGGCAACAAGTTAATGTTCGAAGGCAACAAGTTAATATTCGAAGGCAACAAGTTAATGCTCGAAGACAACAAGTCAATGTTCGAAGGCAACAAATTAATGTGCGAAGTCAGCAAGTTAATGTTCGAAGAAAACAAGCTAATGTTCGAAGACAACAAGTTAATATTCGAAGGCAACAAGTTAATGCTCGAAGACAACAAGTCAATGTTCGAAGGCAACAAGTTAATGTTCGAAGGCAACAAGTTAATGTTTGAAGAAAACTAGTTAATGTTCGAAGGCAACAAATTAATGTTCGAAGGGAACAAGTTAATGTTCAAAGGTAACAAGTTAATGTTCGAAGACAACAAGTTAATGTACGAAGGCAACAAGTTAATGTTCGAAGGCAACAAGTTAATGTTCGAAAGCAACAAGTTAATGTACGAAGGCAACACGTTAATGATCGAAGTCAGCAAGTTAATATTCGAAGGCAACAAGTTAATGCTCGAAGACAACAAGTCAATGTTCGAAGGCAACAAATCAATGTGCGAAGTCAGCAAGTTAATGTTCGAAGAAAACAAGCTAATGTTCGAAGGCAACAAGTTAATGTTCGAAGACAACAAGTTAATATTCGAAGGTAACAAGTTAATGCTCGAAGACAACAAGTCAATGTTCGAAGGCAACAAGTTAATGTTCGAAGGCAACAAGTTAATGTTTGAAGAAAACAAGTTAATGTTCGAAGGCAACAAGTTAATGTTCGAAGGCAACAAGTTAATGTTCAAAGGTAACAAGTTAATGTTCAAAGAAAACAAGCTAATGTTCGGAGGCAACAAGTTAATGTACGAAGGCAACAAGTTAATGTACGAAGGCAACAAGTTAATGTACGAAGGCAACAAGTTAATGTTCGAAGGCAACAAGTTAATGTTCGAAAGCAACAAGTTAATGTTCGCAGACAACAAATTAACGTCCGAAGACAACAAGTTAATGATAGAAGACAAGTTAATTTTCGAAGTCAACAAGTTAATGTTCGAATAAAACAAGTTAATTTACGAAGACAACAAGTTGATATTCGAAGGCAATAAGTTAATGTTCGAAAGCAACAAGTTAATGTTCGAAGAAAACAAGTTAATATTCGAAGGCAACAAGTTAATGTAACGAGGGCAACAAGTTAATGATAGAAGACAACAAGTTAATGTGCGAGGACAACAAGTTAATGTACGAGGGCAACAAGTTAATGATAGAAGACAACAAGTTAATGTACAAGGACAACAAGTTAATGTACGAAGGCAACAAGTTAATGTTCGAAGACAACAAGTTAATGTTAGAAGGTAACAAGTTAATGTAACAAGACAACAAATTAATGTAAGAGGACAACAAGTTGATGTTCGAAGGCAACAAGTTGATGTTCGAAGGCAACAAGTTAATGTTCGAAGGCAACAAGTTAATGTTCGAGGGCAACAAGTTAATGTTCAAAGATAACAAGTTAATGTTCAAAGACAACAAGTTAATGTTCGAAGGCAACAAGTTAATGTTCAAAGGTAACAAGTTAATGTTCGAAGGCAACAAGTTAATGCTCGAAGGTATAAAGTTAATGTTTGAAGAAAACAAGTTAATGTTCGGATACAACAAGTTGATGTTCGAAGGCAACAAGTTAATGTTCGAAGGCAACAAGTTAGTGTTCAAAGGTAACAAGTTAATGTTCGAAGGCAACAAGTTAATGCTCGAAGGTAAAAAGTTTATGTTTGAAGGTAACAAGTTAATGTTCGTATACAACAAGTTGATGTTCGAAGGCAACAAGTTAATGTTCGAAGGCAACAAGTTAATGTTCAAAGTCAACAAATTAATGTTCGAAGGCAACAAGTTAATGTTCGAAGGCAACAAGTTAATGTTCGAAGACAACAAGTTAATGTTCGAAAGCAACAAGTTAATGTTCGAAGACAACAAGTTAATGCTCGAAGGCAACAAGTTAATGTTCGAAGGCAACAAGTTAATGTTCGAAGGCAACAAATTAATGTTCGAAGGCAACAAGTTAATGTTCGAAGGCAACAAGTTAATGTTCGAAGACAACAAGTTAATGTTCGAAGGCAACAAGTTAATGTTCGAAAACAACAAGTTGATGTTCGAAGGCAACAAATTAATGTTCGAAGACAACAAGCTATTGTTCGAAGACAACAAGTTAATGTTCGAAGGCAACAAGTTAATGTAGGAAGTCAGCAAGTTAATATTCGAAGGCAACAAGTTAATGTTCGAAGACAACAAGTCAATGTTCGAAGGCAACAAGTTAATGTACGAAGTCAGCAAGTTAATATTCGAAGGCAACAAGTTAATGTTCGAAGACAACAAATTAATGTTCGAGGGCAACAAGTTAATGTTCGAAGGCAACAAGTTAATGTTCGAAGGCAACAAGTTAATGTACGAAGTCAGCAACTTAATATTCAAAGGCAACAAGTTAATGTTCAAAGACAACAAGTTAATGTTCGAGGGCAAAAAGTTAATATTCGAAGGCAACAAGTTAATGTTCAAAGACAACAAGTTAATGTTCGAGGGCGACAAGTTAATGTTCGAATGCAAGTTAATTGAAGGCAACAAGCTAATGTTCGAAGGCAACAAGTTAATGTTCGAATACAAGTTAATGGAAGGCAACAAGTTAATATTCGAAGACGACATGCTAATGTTCGAATGCAAGTTAATGGAAGGCAACAAGTTAATTTTCGAAGAAAAGAAGTAAATGTTTGAAGAGGCAAGTTAATGTTCGAAGGCAACAGGTTAATGTTCGAAGACAACAAGTTAATATTCGAATGCAAGTTAATGGAAGGCAACAAGTTAATGTACGAAGTCAACAAGTTAATGTACGAAAGCAACAAGTTAATGTATGAAGGCAACAAGTTAATGTACGAAGGCAACAAGTTGATGTTCGAAGTCAGCAAGATAAAGTTCGAAGACAAGTTAATGTTCGAATACATGTTAATGGAAGGCAACAAGTTAATGTTCGAAGACAACAAGTTAGTGTTCGAGTACAAGTTGATGGAAGGCAACAAGTTAATGTTCGAAGGTAACAAGTTAATGTACGAAGACAAGTTAATGTTCGAAGACAAGTTAATTTACCGTCGACAGATTAATGATCACACGTTCCTCATTTACAGCGTAATGAAGTGAAATATTCATAAAACTAACCCCCCATTGTGAGCTGTCATCAGGCATGGCTCACTACTCAAAATAGACGAGGCAAAGTTCAACCTGGGAATAAAAAAAATATATATAAATGTATCAAAGTTCAACCTGGGTATAAAAAAAAAATATAAATGCATCAAAGAAAACTGATGATAAGAGGTAGGACTTAACTCTTCCTCGGGTGACTTCGACCACGTCTTCTTCAGGAGTATACTGACTCAGTCTTCGTTTCTGCCTTCTTATACCCACAGGTCGCTATGGACGGCATCCAGCACACGACCCCTCGAACACGACGGGTCGTTCCCCTTAAGCAAGGCGGTACGACCCTTTAAGATGTAATGGCCTAGCCCTTGGCGTGACCCTTAAGGATCAGGTCGTAAGCCAAACCAGGGTCAAACTGTTGTGATAGGGTCAGGTCAAAGGTCAGGTCATAAGGCCATAAAGATCGTACTGTTGTGGTACAGTCAGGTCGAAAGTCAAGTCAAAAGGCCACGTCATCATACCTCAGGGTCATACTGTCGTGGCAGGCTCAGGTCAAAGGTCAGGTCATACGGTCAGGTCATCATATCTCAGGGTTGTACTGTCGTGGTAGGGTTAGATTAAAGGTCAGGTCATAATGCCAGGCCATTAAACCTCAGGGTAATACTGTCGTGGTAGCGTCAGGTCATTAGGCCAGGTCATCATACTTCAGGGTCAACCTGTCGTGCTAGGGTCAGGTCAAAGGTCAGGTCGTTATATTCATCAGTCACACAGTCGCGTTCAAGATATGAATTAAATTCTACGATATAACACTTTAAAGTCTAGCGGTAACGCGTAGGTCTAGCCGTAACGCGTAAGTCTAGCCGTAACGCGTGAGTCTAGCGGTAACGCGTAGGTCTAGCCGTAACGCGTTGGCCTAGCCGTAACGCGTGAGTCTAGCCGTAACGCGTTGGCCTAGCCGTAACGTGCCTCTAGTCGTAACGCGTGAGTCTAGCCGTAACACGTTGGTCTAGCCGTAACGCGTGAGTCTAGTCGTAACGCGTTGGTCTAGCCGTAACGTGCCTCTAGTCGTAACGCGTGAGTCTAGCCGTAACGCGTTGGTCTAGCCGTAACGCGTGAGTCTAGCCGTAACGCGTGAGTCTAGTCGTAACGCGTGAGTCTAGTCGTAACGCGTGAGTCTAGTCGTAACGCGTTGGTCTAGCCGTAACGCGTTAGTCTAGCCTTAACGCACTGGTCTATTCGTAACGCGTTACTAGTTCCACTTCATGTATTTACAAACTTCTATGTCTTGTACTTAGAATATGTTGCTCTAACTTGTATTATACTTATAAAAACCTTTAAGTACCATGTAAAGAACAACTTACTTATACTTAAGTGCATCACTTTTCTATGCTTCATTTCCGTGGGGGTTGTGGCTATAGAAAAAAATATCAATGCAAGTGCTATATTTGTTACACAGATGGTGTACAAATTGGACAGATGGTTTATAAACCTCACAGATGGTGCATAAACCTCACAGATGGTGCATAAACCTGCACAGATGGTGTATAAACTGCACAGATGGTGTATAAACTGCACAGATGGAGTATAAACTGCACAGATGGTGTACAAACTGCAGAGATTCCGTCTAAACTGCAAAGGCGATACGACAACAGCAAAAAAAAAAAATATATATATATATATAAACTGCACGGATGGTGTGTAAACTGGACAGAAATGGCTCGCTCCCGACCAGACCAGTTCTCCAAATAAAGGCCAACACGACGTGGCGCGGAGATGATGCCAGCGATATACGACCAAGGATCTGGGGGGAGAGGAGGAGGAGAGAGAGAGAGAGAGAGAGAGAGAGAGAGAGAGAGAGAGAGAGAGAGAGAGAGAGAGAGAGAGAGAGAGAGAGAGAGAGAGAGAGAGAGAGAGAGTGTGTGTGTGTGTACCTACCGACTCAGAGTGTCCGCGTGGCAAAGGTATTTCTCGTCGCCCCTCGTCGTCTTTTCTCGTCGCCCATCGTCGTCTTTTCTCGTCGCCTCTCGTCGTCTTTTCTCGTCGTCCCTCGTCGTCTTTTCTCGTCGTCCCTCGTCGTCTTTTCTCGTCGCCCATCGTCGTCTTTTCTCGTCGCTCATCGTCGTCTTTTCTCGTCGTCCCTCGTCGTCTTTTCTCGTCGCCCCTCGTCGTCTTTTCTCGTCGTCCCTCGTCGTCTTTTCTCGTCGCCTCTCGTCGTCGCTGTCGTCATCTGAAATCAGGAACAATAACTTTATTCTTTTTCGTCCATTGCCGAGCACATGCCTGACGCCTTGTTCTCTCTCCAGCCATGCACGGTATAACTATCAGCTGAGCTGTGAATATATGATGAAATCATACGTTACCTGAAACATGGGGGGGGGGGGGGGGAAGCCACCATTTGTCCAAACTGGAGACAGTCAATCGCTTTTCCATTTCAAGACGGCACCAGGCCAAGCATCGAAGACATCACATTTCGCCAGAATGGTACTTGACAAGGCTGTCTTTGACGACCCCGCTCTCTCTCTATTGCACCCAGACGTGTCAGTGTGTTACACCGCCCCCACACCTACATACAGAGCGACACACACACCCCACACACACCCCCACCAACACCGTATGATTAGATACACGAGTCTGAAGTAGCGCTTGTGATCTGTTGACTAGCGCAGGAGCAGATTTCCGTGCACGAGGTGAAAGGTTCAACCAAAGTGCCTTCTAATGGTGAGGAACGGCGACTGTCGAATGGAAATGGAAAATGCGAGTCCAGGCACGATATGTAGTGATATACGGGGGTTGCACTGCAGGAGGAGAGGCGCTGGTGTGTTATCGCCAGTGGACAAAAAGGAGTAAAGACTTGTCGAGGAGCTTCTCATTCCGGAGTCCACTTACGTCCCTCCTACTGACTGATCGCTGCCTTGATGCCATACCAGCACCGTGAAAGAGGGCCTAGGGTTATGAAGGTCACTTCGTATCCTCTGATGCACATAGAAGTGAATACAAAATCGTATCTAAAGTTATCAATCTTCTCTTCTACGTTCTCTAATTCTCTCAACATTATTCTGCCATAAAGTGGGTGTTCAAACCCAGTTGTCCAAAATTACCCGTTTCATTTCAATCAAGCGTTCGCCTTCAAAGAGGCATCATCAGGATCGGGTGGGTCAGTGGCACGTTCCCCCCTATCCTGAAATGGCGGACTTGGTAGCTTGTGGCGCGTCAGTGACGCGTTCCTCCTGTTCTAAAACGGCGTTAGGTCTAAATCCTATTGACGGGCCATCAAAGTGCTATATGCCGGTGGTTATGACAGGTGTTTTCTCTCTAATACCTGCAGTCTCTTCTGATCACTGCAATTAGTAATGATTTTACTGTTATTCACCATAATCTCCCTCGTTAGTCTCGTTCCATGCTTTCATGATGTTTGATTCCACCTTATTGTAAGTGGAGCGAGAGGCGGCGATTCAGGATACAGGCTGTATGTCCAATGTAGTTCATGTGGTGGGGCTTACAGTCCCCAATATTGCATCGGTACTCATATACAATATCGGTACGACTCAGACTTCCAGAGTGAACATGTTTTCGGATTGTTATAATATTTCATCACACTGATATCCTTGTCTTCATCAATCGCCTTGCCGTTTCTGGCCACAAAGTCTAAATAACCTTGGACAACTGGTGTCTGAGAACCCGCCTAATGGTATATCAATATTGAGTAAATTCGAAAACATAAAAAGAGATTGATAACAGCAAATATGCTGCCGAATTCAATTCTATGTGCGTTAGGCTATGGTTTGAGTTTTGTTTGCTCTAACAGGGAAGCCAGCTGTGTTGATGTCACAAAGTCTTTTTGTGATTTAGAGAAATACAGTAATTTAAGTAATGATGAAATTAATATCTGTGAGAGTTTAGTGTATGCCAGTTTGTCAAAACCAGTGGAACCTAATTGCCGTAAAAGATTTATAAGAGCTATTAACACCTTAAAAAAAGACAAGGATATACATATTACTAAGCAGATAAGGCTAACACTGTTGTGATTTTAGACAAAAGTAACTATTTATCTAAAATGAATGATCTTTTGAATGATAACACAACATAGTCTAAACTTCGTAAAACTCCCTTAGAAGCAGTTAATTCTCACTTCAATAAAGAAATGAAGTTGTTGTCGAAAGGTAATAGTTCTCTTATCAAAAGTTTGTCATCTTTGTCCCCTTCATTGCCATATATGTATGGACTTATCAAAACACATAAACAAAATTTTCCAGCAAGACCTATGGTGAGTTCAGTAGGCTCCATCACATATAGAGTGTCAAAATGATTAGTTTCTTTATTAAGCCCTTTAGTGGGTAAGATATCAGATTCTAATATCATGAACAATGTAGATTTAGTCAACAAGCTAAACAATATCAATGTTAATTTTGATCTCAAACTTGTTAGCTTTGATGTTTCCTCACTTTTCACAAAAGTTCCAGTTGATGACCTTCTAGAATATCTATTTGATGTCTTGGATGATATTCATTTACCTGTTTCAAAGCCTGTTTTCAATGAACTGATAAGATTGTGTATAAAAGACTGTGTATTTCAATTCAATGGAGATTATTATGCTCAAAAATTTGGTATGGCAATGGTTAACCCTCTTTCACCTGTACTAAGTAATCTTTATATGGAATTTTTCGAAACAAAATTACTAATGGATATCTTACCTTCTAATGCAATTTGGTATAGGTATGTAGATGATGTTCTTTGTGTTTGGCCAACAAATGAAAATTTACAAATATTTCTCCCCTTACTTAACAATTTAGTACCTTCCATCAAATTTACTGTAAAAAATGAAAATAATGGTATGTTACCATTTTTAGATTGCATGATCCATAGGCAAGGAAACAAGTTTTAGTTTAGCATATACAGAAAACCTACCAATGTATACTCATATATCCATTATTACTCATTTCAACATGACAGAGTTAGATTATCGTCATTTCAATCTGTTCCTTAGGGCATTACGTATTTGCAGTCCAGAGTTTATTGATGATGAATTTGAGAAGATAAATTCTATTGGATCTAAGTTAAAGTACCCTAGATCTTTCATTGATAAATCCCTTAAGTTAGCAAAGAAATCATTTTATAGAGTTGAGCCCAACCTTCCCATTGACATCAAGAATCTTTTAGTTCTCCCTTTTATTAATAATTTTACTTTACCTCCCATGTTGCTTAAATCCTTTAATGTAAATGTTGCCTTTAGCAACAATAATACTATAAAGAATATCTTGATCAGGAATTCACCAGAAAATTCTCTTGGATGCATTGGATGCATCTATAAAGTGCCATGTGGAAATTGTGATAAATTTTATGTTGGGCAGACTGGCAGGGATCTTTCTGTTAGACTTAAGCAACATAGATATAGTATAAGGACAGGACAAGAATGAAGTGCCTTGTTTAATCACGTTAAAAACTATGATCATTGTATTGACTGGAATAATGCCATCTCAGTTATCAACTCTACATCTATTACAACGAGAAATATCATTGAATATTCTATTATCAAATACACAAAGAATTATAATCTTAATATTAGTGATGGTCTATACAAATTAGATAATTGTTGATAAAAGTTGTAATATGATAAGTTTATGAACGCTCGTTGTATGTCTTTGACAATCGCATGTTTACCAAATGGCGTCCTAGCTTCGTCTCTTCGATGTATATCACCTAACTTATATTTCTCTCTTGTGTCTCCCCTGATGATGTGATTATTACACGAAAGTGCACTTGGGAACTTATTGTGTTTCATTTTCCCCGTGGACTCATAGGAATATATATATATATATATATATATATATATATATATATATATATATATATATATATATATATATATATATATATATATTATATATATATATATATATATATATATATATATATATTGTTGGGGATGAGAGAGCTTGGGAAGTGAGTCAGTTGTTGTTCGCTGATGATACAGCGCTGGTGGCTGATTCATGTGAGAAACTGCAGAAGCTGGTGACTGAGTTTGGAAAAGTGTGTGAAAGAAGAAAGTTAAGAGTAAATGTGAATAAGAGCAAGGTTATTAGGTACAGTAGGGTTGAGGGGCAAGTCAATTGGGAGGTGAGTTTGAATGGAGAAAAACTGGAGGAAGTGAAGTCTTTTAGATATCTGGGAGTGGATCTGGCAGCGGATGGAACCATGGAAGCGGAAGTGGATCATAGGGTGGGGGAGGGGGCGAAAATCCTGGGGGCCTTGAAGAATGTGTGGAAGTCGAGAACATTATCTCGGAAAGCAAAAATGGGTATGTTTGAAGGAATAGTGGTTCCAACAATGTTGTATGGTTGCGAGGCGTGGGCTATGGATAGAGTTGTGCGCAGGAAGATGGATGTGCTGGAAATGAGATGTTTGAGGACAATGTGTGGTGTGAGGTGGTTTGATCGAGTGAGTAACGTAAGGGTAAGAGATGTGTGGAAATATAAAGAGCGTGGTTGAGAGAGCAGAAGAGGGTGTTTTGAAGTGGTTTGGGCACATGGAGAGGATGAGTGAGGAAAGATTGACCAAGAGGATATATGTGTCGGAGGTGGAGGGAACAAGGAGAAGAGGGAGACCAAATTGGAGGTGGAAAGATGGAGTGAAAAGGATTTTGTGTGATCGGGGCCTGAACATGCAGGAGGGTGAAAGGAGGGCAAGGAATAGAGTGAATTGGAGCGATGTGGTATACCGGGGTTGACGTGCTGTCAGTGGATTGAAGCAAGGCATGTGAAGCGTCTGGGGTAAACCATGGAAAGCTGTGTAGGTATGTATATTTGCGTGTGTGGACGTATGTATATGCATGTGTGTGGGGGGGGGGGTTGGGCCATTTCTTTCGTCTGTTTCCTTGCGCTACCTCGCAAACGCGGGAGACAGCGACAAAGTATAATAAAAAAATAAAATATATAATATATATATATATATATATATATATATATATATATATATATATATATATATATATATATATATATATATATTTTCCTTTTTTTTTCAAACTATTCGCCATTTCCCGCGTTAGCGAGGTAGCGTTAAGAACAGAGGACTGGGCCTTTGAGGGAATATCCTCACCTGGCCCCCTTCTCTGTTCCTTCTTTTGGAAAATTAAAAAAAATTGAGAGGGGAGGATTTCCAGCCCCCCGCTCCCTCCCCTTTTAGTCGCCTTCTACGACACGCAGGGAATACGTGGGAAGTATTCTTTCTCCCCTATCCCTAGGGATATATATATACACACACATATATATATATATATATATATATATATATATATATATATATATATATATATATATATATATATATATATATATATATATATATATATATATATATATGTATATATATATATATATATATATATATATATATATATATATATATATATATATATATATATATATATATAAGATGTTTTGGAAGGAGGTAAATAAGGTGCGAAGGACAAGGGAGCAAATGGGCACTTCAGTGAAGGGGGCAAATGGGGAGGTGATAACAAGTAGTGGTGATGTGAGAAGGAGATGGAGTGAGTATTTTGAAGGTTTGTTGAATGTGTTTGATGATAGAGTGGCAGATATAGGGTGTTTTGGTCGAGGTGGTGTGCAGAGTGAGAGGGTTAGGGAAAATGATTTGGTAAACAGAGAAGAGGTAGTGGGAGCTTTGCGGAAGATGAAAGCCGGCAAGGCAGCAGGGTTGGATGGTATTATAGTGGAATTTATTATAAAAGGGGGTGACTGTATTGTTGATTGGTTGGTAAGGTTATTTAATGTATGTATGATTCATGGTGAGGTGCCTGAGGATTGACGGAATGCTTGCATAGTGCCATTGTACATAGCAAAGGGGTTAAGAGTGAGTGCTCAAATTACAGAGGTATAAGTTTGTTGAGCATTCCTGGTAAATTATATGGGAGGGTATTTGATTGAGAGGGTGAAGGCATGTACAGAGCATCAGATTGGGGAAGAGCAGGTTGGTTTCAGAAGTGGTAGAGGATGTGTGGATCAGGTGTTTGCTTTGAAGAATGTATGTGAGAAATACTTAGAAAAGCAAATGGATTTGTATGTAACATTTATGGATCTGGAGAAGGCATATGATAGAGTTGATAGAGATGCTCTGTGGAAGGTATTAAGAATATATGGTGTGGGAGGCAAGTTGTTAGAAGCAGTGAAAAGTTTTTATCGAGGATGTAAGGCATGTGTACGTGTAGGAAGAGAGGAAAGTGATTGGTTCTCAGTGAATGTAGGTTTGCGGCAGGGGTGTATGATGTCGCCATGGTTGTTTGATTTGTTTATGGATGGGGTTGTTCGGGAGGTGAATGCAAGATTTTTTGGAAAGAGGGGCAAGTATGCAGTCTGTTGGGGATGAGAAAGCTTGGGAAGTGAGTCAGTTGTTGTTCGCTGATGATACAGCGCTGGTGGCTGATTCATGTGAGAAACTGCAGAAGCTGGTGACTGAGTTTGGTAAAGTGTGTGGAAGAAGAAAGTTAAGAGTAAATGCGAATAAGAGCAAGGTTATTAGGTGCAGTAGGGTTGAGGGTCAAGTCAATTGGGAGGTAAGTTTGAATGGAGAAAAACTGGAGGAAGTAAAGTGTTTTAGATATCTGGGAGTGGATCTGGCAGCGGATGGAACCATGGAAGTGGAAGTGAATCATAGGGTGGGGGAGGGGGCGAAAATTCTGGGAGCCTTGAAGAATGTTTGGAAGTCGATAACATTATCTCGGAAAGCAAAAATGGGTATGTTTGAAAGAATAGTGGTTCCAACACTGTTGTATGGCTGCGAGGCGTGGGCTATTGATAGAGCTGTGCGCAGGAGGGTGGATGTGCTGGAAATGAGATGTTTGAGGACAATATTTGGTGTGAGGTGGTTTGATCGAGTAAGTAATGTAAGGGTAAGAGAGATGTGTGGAAATAAAAAGAGTGTTGTTGAGAGAGCAGAAGAGGGTGTTTTGAAATGGTTTGGTCACATGGAGAGAATGAGTGAGGAAAGATTGACCAAGAGGATATATGTGTCAGAGGTGGAGGGAACGAGGAGAAGTGGAAGACCATATTGGAGGTGGAAAGATGGAGTGAAAAAGATTTTAAGTGATCGGGGCCTGAACATGCAGGAGGGTGAAAGGCGTGCAAGGAATAGAGCGAATTGGAACGATGTGGTATACCGGGGTCGACGTGCTGTCAATGGATTGAACCAGGGCATGTGAAGCGTCTGGGGTAAACCATGGAAAGTTCTGTAGGGCCTGGATATGGAAAGGGAGCTGTGGTTTCGGTGCATTATTACATGACAGTTAGGGACTGAGTGTGAACGAATGGGGCCTTTGTTGTCTTTTCCTAGCGGTACCTCACACACATGAGGGGGGGAGGGGGTTGTTATTCCATGTGTGGCGAGGTGGCGATGGAAATAAATAAAGGCAGACAGTATGAATTGTGTACAGGTGTATATATGTATATGTCTGTGTATGTATATATATATGTATACGTTGAGATGTATAGGTATGTATATTTGCGTGTGTGGACGTGTATGTATATACATGTGTTGTGGGTGGGTTGGGCCATTCTTTCGTCTGTTTCCTTGCGCTATCTCGCTAACGCGGGAGACAGCGACAAAGCAAAATAGATAAATGAATATATATATATATATATATATATATATATATATATATATATATATATAGCATACTAGCCTCCAACAACCAGGATCGAACCCAGGACCCCTGTGTGGCAGGCGGGAGTGCTACCATGCAGGGGTCCCGGGTTCGATCCTGGCTGTTGGAGGTTTGTATGATATATATATATATATATATATATATATATATATATATATATATATATATATATATATATATATATATATATATATATATATATATATATAGCATACTAGCCTCCAACAACCAGGATCGAACCCAGGACCCCTGTGTGGCAGGCGGGAGTGCTACCATGCAGGGGTCCCGGGTTCGATCCTGGCTGTTGGAGGTTTGTATGATATATATATATATATATATATATATATATATATATATATATATATATATATATATATATATATATATATGATGTGTGTGTGCGTATGCACATGGTCCTACAGTGTCAGATCTAGACTACCGTAGCGTTGTGCTGAAGGATATGCGCCACACATTCCTTTCATCATAACAACACGCACCGTACATCACTACAGCATGGCGTACAGTCGACAGTGAGGTAATACCTGACAACGTCGAAATGAGTGACATAGCAGAGCACATCGTAACGTTGCGTGATGACTCGAATGAAATCACTGAGCAGCTATGTTGAACGCCAATATGGGAAGACCTCGCCAGGGTCTGTGGGCTTTGTCGACTACTAGTCGTGTGGTAGGGAGCTCAGGGAGGGTCTAGAGCTGATGTCTGGTGGGAGTGATGAACCACAGGGAGGAGCACTGTGGGAGGGAGGGTAGTGTTCTGGTGCCTGGGAGTGGTCATGAGACACAGGGAGGAGCATTGCATGGGATCTGATCTTATTTTGAATTTGTGAAAGGCTGGAACCATACGATTATTCAGCGTTTTGTCATGAATATCACTAAAACCCTTAAAACCATTCATAAAAAGTATTTATCTTTTGTCTTCCTCTATAAGGTACCTAAAAGCATGAAGCTAAACAAAACCCACTATTTTGGCTTCCTGTAGAAAAACCATCAGTACATCTATATCAAAATTAACGGATGAAATGTCACCAACATCTTTATCCTTGTCATTGTTATAACATACATCCATGTTAAGCAAACACAGTTTTACAGATTAAAAAAATGGGTTGCATTCCAGCTGGCCCTCTGTCCCCACACCAAACCTAAGATCCACTCTCTCATCCCACAAATACAAACTCATACTTATAACATAACATAAAATAACATAACATAACATAACATAACATAACATAAAGTAGACTCTTATATTTTTACCATTCACTAAGTACGTGTTCCATGGTGATCTGCACATGCATATATGTCTCAAATACAAGGCACGGGTCTCCCCTCCATGGGCTGGCTATGGGTCAATACGACCCATTCTCAGTCGACTGAGAATTGTCTCACAGTTATGATTCTCGTACACAGACCGCTAGATATAGCTGCTTTAGGCTAAATATCTGCTATACCATCACCTCTGATGACAACACATCCAGGACAACAGCAGAATTCCTACCCTTTTGCGCTATGAGTAAGATTTTTACCATCCAGTCTTGGTCTATTTATTCTTGGACCTGTGGGGAGGATTGGAGTGACAGCGTGCTCTGGCTTGGAGTGAACTCTGGGTATTGGAGGTATGTCTCTCTCTCTCTCTCTCTTGGAGGTTGTTCGTGCTAATGGTCCACTTCTGGTTCCTGGGAGCGATGACCCGTAATGACCCCAGACATGGTTGATAACCTATCGTCTCTCTCTGATTCTGCCTCGAGATAAGGAGTCCAGACCGAGTGACGTCAGAGAACTTTGTCTTCTTGTGCACGACGGTACGACCCTTGTGCACAGAGATGTGAGCCTTGAGCACGACGGTACGACCCTTGTACACAGAGATGTGAGCCTTGAGCACGACGGTACGACCCTTGTGCACAAAGGTACGGCCCCTAAGCACAAAGGTGCGACCCTTGAGCACGATGGTACGACTCTTGAGCACGACGGTATGGCCCTTGTACACGATGGTACGACCCTTAAGCTTAACGGTACGACTCTTGAGCACGACGGTACGGCCCTTGAGTACGACGGTACGCCCTTGAGTACGAATATGCAGCCTTGTGCATGATAGCACAGCCTTTGTGCACAAAGGTACGACCCTTGAGCACGACAGTAAGGCCTTTGGAGTCCGATAGCCTGGCCCTTGAAGATCACGCCTGAGGCCAGCACATATCCCAAGGGTTTGTCGTGCTCAAAGGTCGTACCATCGTGCTCACAGGTCGTCCCATCGTGCTCAAGGGTCGTACCATCGTGCTCACAGGTCGTACCATCATGCTCAATGGTCGTACCATCATGTTTAAAGTCGTCCCATCGTACTGAAGGGTCGTACCATCGTGCTCAAGGGTCGTCCCATCATGCTTCAGGGTCTTACCATCGTGCTCAAGGGTCGTACCATCGTGCTCAAGTAGTCAAAAGTCATGTGCGCCAGGGGCGCAAGGTTGAGGGAGTGAAGGGTGAGTACAGAGACGGTGAGGACATACGAGAGACGTCTCCCTGACTGGTTAAGGAAGGGAGATAAAAGGAGATGAAGGGAGATGAAGGGAGGAGGATGCTGGGGGAGACAGTGTGTGAGGTGGATGGTGAGAGTGAGGCAGGATCAGGGTAATGCTGGGAAAGACAAAGTATGAGGCGGAAGGTTAGAGTAAGGCAGTATGAGGGATATGGTAGGAGAGACATTGCATGAGGTGGAAGGGTAGAGTGAGACAGTATGAGTGTAATACTGGGAGAGACAAAGTATGAGGCGGGAGCATAGAGTAGAGCAGTATGAGTGTAATGAAAAGACAGGATGAGGTGAAAGAATTAGAATTAGACAGTATGAGGGAGAGAAGTGTGTCAATATGCAAAAGTATGCTTGGGATGTTGTACCCGTATGTGGGACGTAGTGTTACTAGACATACAGAGTGTCCCCACACTACCCCAAGCCCTTAGATATAATGCACATTAGATATCGTGATTCCACAGGACAATGAACCTCTTATCAAATACATATCTGTTAATCTAATCGCATTCTAATTAGGTTACTGATTCTCTTTCAAGTTATCGCGATTGTATGAATCCTTCGTCACACTTCAATAGCATGATCAAAAACGCTTAATTTCAGGATCATGAACTATCATCTACCATTCTTCAGCTGGTCACAGAGTTGACGAAGACCTTAAAAGACCCAGCGAGCAATATACTGGGCGAATTGCGGACGCATATCAGCGAAGGATCGTCTCAGCTCACTCACTGAATGCCGAAGCGTGGCATCTTTTATTTCTTTTCCGTCCTTTAGCGGAAAGGATCGTCACCAGTGGCGATCCTCACGAGAAAAGGCTGCTCCTCTGCTTGATTATTCCGTTCTTGTCGGCACAGTAGGAATACAGGGTACCATTACTCTCTTCCAGCAGACTATCTCGTCGTAGGCCATCAGCCTTTGTGTTATTTGAGTTCCCCATGTACTGTCCTCCAGGCCTGATAGCCTCGTCATGAACCAGCAGGTCTTCTGTTATCAATCCATCCCATATACTGTCCTCCGGCAGATAATCTCGTCGCGGACCATCAGCTCCTCTGATATCTGGCTTTCCCAGATAACATTGTGTAACACAATTTATGTTCCTGGGTAGTAAGTGCTATAACCTAATTACTTATGCGTAAGAAGTAGGGAAACAGGCTATCATTCCCTTCAAACTTTGCTTTTGTGACCAGGAAAACGATATTTTGTAATAGACCTATTTCCAATTGGACAACGGGCCAATTTGTACATGTTTATCCACATAAAGGCAGAAATACAAGATATGAATCTAATATGTATTCACACTAATGCTAAACATAAATTGACCACAAAATATTTAGAAGTGAGTAGTTTTTCGAGAGTTACGACTGTACTGTAAATCACTTTCACGAATCAGACACCAAATTTAATCTGCCATCATGTTCTCGTTGTATGTTCCTTGGTAGCGACGTTCAAAGCCTAGTATATCCTGGTGGAAGCGCTCGCCTTGCTCCTCCGAATACGCTCCCATGTTCTCCATGAATTGATCCAGATGAGCGTTAAGGATATGGACTTTGAGGGACATCCTGCAATCCATATTGCCGTAGTTCTTCACCGTAGTCTCAACCAGCTCCACATACGTATTGCCCAGGCAGCCCCGACCCACTGCGACACAGCTGTACCAAGCTGCTTCCTCCTTCCTAGCGAACATCTTGGGGAATTCCTTGCACTCCAGGTCCTTCTTTATCTGTGGTCCGACGAAGACACAGGCATTGACCCTTGCCTCAGACAGCTTAGCGAAGATGTCTTGAAGGTACTTGAAGGCTGCAGACGCCTTACCTAGAGCTGTGACAAAGAGTTTCATAAGGTTTAATTTTATGTACAGTGAAAGTCCGGATACGTGAAAGTAGGTGAAGTCTTGCCAGTCCGACGTTTGGAAGGTCCATCATGCAGAAGTAGCAGTTGCTTGAATGGTCAGTGAGTTCACGCCAAATTCTTGGGATAACAAACTTCATGGCTCTCTTTTCCCCTCTGTACCATCATGTAAAAGAATGATATGAAATTGTGATTATGAAAAAAATCATGTATTACTTTATAATTCTATTTCATCTACGTCTAATGTGTAAGAGATTCTCTCAACATATTCCATTTATGATATATATATATATATATATATATATATATATATATATATATATATATATATATATATATATATATATATATATATATATCATTAAATTTCAAGGAGAATAAAAAGATGTTCTGGAAGGAGGTAAATAAAGTGCGTAAGACAAGGGAGCAAATGGGAACTTCAGTGAAGGGCGCTAATGGGGAGATGATAACAAGTAGTGGTGATGTGAGAAGGAGATGGAGTGAGTATTTTGAAGTTTGTTGAATGTGTTTGATGACAGAGTGGCAGATACAGGGTGTTTTGGTCGAGGTGGTGTGCAAAGTGAGAGGGTTAGGGAAAATGATTTGGTAAATAGAGAAGAGGTAGTAAAAGCTTTACGGAAGATGAAAGCCGGCAAGGCAGCAGGTTTGGATGGTATTGCAGTGGAATCTATTAAAAAAGGGGGTGACTGTATTGTTGACTAGTTGGTAAGGTTATTTAATGTGTGTATGATTCATGGTGAGGTGCCTGAGGATTGGCGGAATGCTTGCATAGTGCCATTGTACAAAGGCAAAGGGGATAAGAGTGAGTGCTCAAATTACAGAGGCATAAGTTTGTTGAGCATTCCTGGTAAATTATATGGGAGGGTATTGATTGAGAGGGTGAAGGCATGTACAGAGCATCAGATTGGGGAAGAGCAGTGTGGTTTCAGAAGTGGTAGAGGATGTGTGGATCAGGTGTTTGCTTTGAAGAATGTATGTGAGAAATACTTAGAAAAGCAAATGGATTTGTATGCAGCATTTATGGATCTGGAGAAGGCATATGATAGAGTTGAAAGAGATGCTCTGTGGAAGGTATTAAGAATATATGGTGTGGGAGGCAAGTTGTTAGAAGCAGTGAAAAGTTTTTATCGATGATGTAAGGCATGTGTACGTGTAGGAAGAGAGGAAAGTGATTGGTTCTCAGTGAATGTAGGTTTGCGGTAGGGGTGTGTGATGTCTCCACGGTTGTTTAATTTGTTTATGGATGGGGTTGTTTGGGAGGTGAATGCAAGAGTTTTGGAAAGAGGGGCAAGTATGCAGTCTGTTGTGGATGAGAGAGCTTGGGAAGTGAGTCAGTTGTTGTTCGCTGATGATACAGCGCTGGTGGCTGATTCATGTAAGAAACTGCAGAAGCTGGTGACTGAGTTTGGTAAAGTGTGTGAAAGAAGAAAGTTGAGAGTAAATGTGAATAAGAGCAAGGTTATTAGGTACAGTAGGGTTGAGGGTCAAGTCAATTGGGAGGTAAGTTTGAATGGAGAAAAACTGGAGGAAGTAAAGTGTTTTAGATATCTGGAAGTGGATCTGACAGCGGATGGAACCATGGAAGCGGAAGTGACTCATAGGGTGGGGGAGGGGGCGCAAGTTGAAGAATGTTTGGAAGTCGAGAGCATTATCTCGTAAAGCAAAAATGGGTATGTTTGAAGGAATAGTGGTTCCAACAATGTTGTATGGTTGCGAGGCGTGGGCTATGGATAGAGTTGTGCGCAGGAGGGTGGATGTGCTGGAAATGAGATGTTTGAGGACTATATGTGGTGTGAGGTGGTTTGATCGAGTAAGTAATGTAAGGGTGAGAGAGATGTGTGGAAATAAAAAGAGTGTGCTTGAGAGCGTAGAAGAGGGTGTTTTGAAATGGTTTGGTCACATGGAGAGAATGAGTGAGGAAAGATTGACCAAGAGGATATATGTGACAGAGGTGGAGGGAACGAGGAGAAGTGGGAGACCAAACTGGAAGTGGAAAGATGGAGTGAAAAAGATTTTGTGTGATCGGGGCCTGAACATGCAGGAGGGTGAAAGGCGTGCAAGGAATAGAGTAAATTGGAATGATGTGGTATACCGGGGTCGACGTGCTGTCAATGGATTGAACCAGGGCATGTGAAGCGTCTGAGGTAAACCATGGAAAGTTGTGTGGGGCCTGGATGTGGAAATGGAGCTGTGGTTTCGGTGCATTATTACATGACAGCTAGAGACTGAGTGTGAACGAATAGGGCCTTTGTTGTCTTTTCCTAGCGCTACCTCGCACACATGAGGGGGTTGTTATTTCTTGTGTGGCGGGGTGGCGATGGGAATGAATAAAGGCAGACAGTATGAATTATGTGCATGTGTATATATGTATATGTCTGTGTGTGTATATATATGTATATGTTGAGATGCATAGGTATGTATATTTGCGTGTGTGGACGTGTATGTATATTTGCGTGTGTGGACGTGTATGTATATACATGTGTATGTGGGTGGGTTGGGCCATTTTTTCGTCTGTTTCCTTGCGCTACCTCGCCAACGCGGGAGACAGCGACAAAGTATAAATTAAAAAAAAAAAAAAAATATATATATATATATATATATATATATATATATATATATATATGTAGACAGATAGAGAGAGAGATTATCCCGGGGGATAGGGGATAAAGAATACTTCCCACGTATTCCCTGCGTGTCGCTGAAGGCGACTTAAAGGGGAGGGAGCTGGGGACTGGAAATCCTCCCCTCTTGTTTTTAGTTTTCGAAAAGTAGGAACAGAGAAGGGGGCCAAGTGAAGTTTTTCCCTCTTAGATTGAATCCTATGTTCTTAGCACTACCTCACTAACGTGGGAAATGGCGAATATGTATGAAAAAATATACATTTATATATGAACTTGTAGACCACAAGGGGTAATCAAAGCAGGAAAATTTGCTTAAGCGCTTTCGTGTATTTCAACACATCTTCAGCAGCAAATAGTAACATATCACAGATGGAGGACAACATAGACACCAGTAGATGTTACCAGGATCACATCATACACGGTAGTGAAGCAGGCAGTGAGGGTAGTATAGGAACCCCTGTGGAGTCAGTGAGGGTAGTATGGGAACCCCTGTGGAGTCAGTGAGGGTAGTATGGGAACCCCTGTGGAGTCAGTGAGGGTAGTATGGGAACCCCTGTGGAGTCAGTGAAGGTAGTATGGGAACCCCTGTGGAGTCAGTGAGGGTAGTATGGGAACCCCTGTGGAGTCAGTGAAGGTAGTATGGGAACCCCTGTGGAGTCAGTGAGGGTAGTATGGGAACCCCTGTGGAGTCAGTGAAGGTAGTATGGGAACCCCTGTGGAGTCAGTGAGGGTAGTATGGGAACCCCTGTGGAGTCAGTGAGGGTAGTATGGGAACCCCTGTGGAGTCAGTGAGGGTAGTATGGGAACCCCTGTGGAGTCAGTGAGGGTAGTATGGGAACCCCTGTGGAGTCAGTGAGGGTAGTATGGGAACCCCTGTGGAGTCAGTGAGGGTAGTATGGGAACCCCTGTGGAGTCAGTGAGGGTAGTATAGGAACCCCTGTGGAGTCAGTGAGGGTAGTATAGGAACCCCTGTGGAGTCAGTGAGGGTAGTATGGGAACCCCTGTGGAGTCAGTGAGGGTAGTATGGGAACCCCTGTGGAGTCAGTGAGGGTAGTATGGGAACCCCTGTGGAGTCAGTGAGGGTAGTATGGGAACCCCTGTGGAGTCAGAGGACACTCGGGTAACAAAACCCGACCTTACTACCCAGGTCACTACGCCTGTGTCAGGTCATCAACCTTCTTGCTCAAGTCACTGTGACATAAATGTATGATGACGTTGTCTACACTAAATACTCCTCTATTAACTTTCATATTCTTACCACCAGTCAGCTGTATAAATGAGCAGATTCAAATAAATTTCCATCTATGAAACTAGGATTCGAACCTTGGACAGCCCGTGGAAGCATCGGGGCCAGCAACGCTAACCGCTAGACATGAGCGGTTGTAAGCAAACGTTTGAGGAGTGGGAGAGAAGCAGCAGGAGGAGGAGGAGGAGGAGGAAGAGGAAGAGAAGGAGGAGGAGGAGGAAGAGGAAGAGAAGGAGGAGGAGGAGGAGGAGGAGGAGGAGGAGGAGAAGCAGGAGGAGGAGGAGGAGGAGGAGGAAGAGGAAGAAAAGCAGGAGGAGGAGGAGCGAGAGAAGGAGGAGGAGGAGGACTGTGCACTGACTCTGGAGGACACAGACCAAGGGCGAGGAGTCGACTCATAAGGGTCAGGTCATAGGTCATCCATCAACCCTAAGGGTCGCGGTCGTGCTGAAGAGTCGTGTCGCCAAGCTCAAGGATCGTACCGTCGTGCTCAAGGATCGTACCGTCGTGCTCAAGGATCGTACCGTCGTGCTCAAGGATCGTACCGTCGTGCTCAAGGATCGTGCCGTCGTGCTCAAGGGTCGTACCGTCGTGCTCAAGGGTCGTACCGTCGTGCTCAAGGATCGTACCGTCGTGCTCAAGGATCGTACCGTCGTGCTCAAGGGTCGTACCGTCGTGCTCAAGGGTCGTACCGTCGTGCTCAAGGGTCGTTACCTTCGTGCTCAAGGGTCATACCGCCAATCTCAAGGGTCGTACCTTCATGCTCAAGGGTCATACCACCATGTTCAAGTGTCGTACCGTCGTGCTCAGGGGTCGTACAGTCGTACTCAGGGGTCGTACTGTTGTGCTCAGGGGTCGTACCGTCGTGCTCAGGGGTCGTACCGTTGTGCTCAGGGGTCGTACCGTCGTGCTCAAGGGTCGTACCGTCGTTCTCAAGGGTCGTATCGTCATGTTCAAGGGTCGTAAAGCCACGTTTGAGGGTCGTATCATCGTGGGTACAATTGTACTTCTAGGGAAAACCAATCAAGTTCTGTGTCCACAATGATCACTGACGGTGTCTTAACGGGAAATTTGGGCACCACATCAGCCTACGTCACACGCACACACACACACACACACACACACACACACACACACACACACACACACACACACACACACACACATCATCAGCCTACGCCACACACACACACACATAAATGGAAGGACCAGCAGGTGGTTTGGATGCGAGGCGGTTACCCTGTCCAGGATTCGAACCTGGCCCAGGTTACATCATGGCTGGCAGCGATAACCCCAGCATTACGAAGGCTCGTAATGTGCGGGCGAGAGTCTGGCAGTGTGATAGGATCTGCCTCTGCATCTCAGGCAGGCTGTGGTGTAAGTGTGTCGACCGAGGTCTTCTGTATGATTCAGATGAGTGCGTCGCCCAGAGTGAACCAGTTCCTCAGCTGGATTCGAAGAGAAGGAACTCTTCACCCTGTGTCACGTCGCAAGCAGCCAGCGTAACCTTCCTGAACATTCTTCTTGAAAGGTAATGTCGTACATATTGCTGAGGCTAGACAGAGCCCGTCACCGATTTCTTTTCTTAAATACAACTGAAAGAATCAGTCACACATTGGGATAAACCTCGACTTCGAAACGCAGTTCAGCCGCATAACCCTACACTCCTCCTACAGCCAAAGAGTGTGGGACTTGTGGAAACAATGATGTCTTATAATAGTCAGACAGGAGTACGCTCCTGAAGACAGAACCAGACGGCCAGGAACGATTCAGGGAACGGAGATGAACCCGACGGAGGCGATCACGATGTTGAGACACATGTCCGACAGCCTGACGCAGTAACAGCATCAGATGTGTAGCGACCTGATCACAAATACTTGACCGTATCTGAGCATCAGCTAATGTCTGATATCCTAAGACAACAGCTGCAGCAGTAGCTTCAACAACAGCAGGTAGACGTGATAAAGCAGAGGGCTCAGAAGCAGCAGGAAACAGCCAAGAACGAAATGATGGAAAGTTGTCGGGCTACGTAAAGCGTGAGGCAGAGGATTTTATATATATGATCAAGCAGGAGTTGTAGGAATTGCCTGTGAAGCAGGCACAGGGGCTAGGTCAGCAGGAGCAGCATGCAGATGGTCCTGTACCATGACTAGGCCAGGAGGAGGAACAAGGAGGCAACAATACTCAGCAGCTGGACCAGTAAGGAGAGGTGGTGCTCAGTAGGGGCAATGGCCAGGCCAGTTGAATGGAAAGTAAGAAGCATAGTTCTGACAGCATGTACAAGGGCAGCCGCTAAGCGTACCTACCCAGACAGTAACTAGAATGAAAGACAGTGTGAAAGGTGTGAACCTAAGGAACCAGTTTGCAGACCACAGAGACCATCGTATGGACGGGAGAGACCAGCACATGGGTCGCAAGGACCAGCAAGCGTCAGGATAATACTGGGATAACAGGTGAGCAGGGCACTCGACACTCAGTCCTAAATCATAACAAACCTGAACCTCTCACAAGGACATGGTCATGCCTGGTAATACAGGAAGACACCTGTACGTTGGGAGCTGCACTGCTACAAGACCTTAGTGGACGCAATGCATAGGCATTACAGAACCAGAACGTGGTCCTTTGTACTCAGGACCAGAGTCATAACACCAAGGGAGGCTCTGCAGAAGCTCTGGCACTCGATCTGGAATGGATAGTACAAGCGGGGTACCTGGTGGTCGGAAGTGTTCATCTGGGCAGCGAGGCATCGACATTGCTGTTCGAGTGGGCCAGGTCAGCCCAAATACAGAAATCCTTGGATCAGTGTACTGGAGGTCGAGTCTATCGTAGTCTAGCCAGAGTGAGGCGACCATTTCAGGTTAGACGGGTTTATGGCAAGGAAAACGAGCATCCAGGACCTAGATATGATTGCCGACAGCGGTGCAACGGGACCTGCATATCTTCCGGGTTGAGGGGGATACAGCAGCGCGGGAACCACGCTCCGTGTTGACAAGGAAGGCCGAAGGGAATGTTATTCTGAGGCCACGTATGGTAACTGGCTCTCCAAATGAGAAAGGAATTATCCATCGGCGCTGAATAGTAGGAAATGAGACCATAATGGGCATATGTAAAGATGGGACACCTGTGGAGTGTAGGCCTAGGACATAAGGACTTCAGAGGGACAGGGAATTAGATCGATTAATCAAAGCTAGGAGAGACTGGCTATTCCTAGGAAAGCCCGTCACAGCCAGCAGCACCTACATGCGTGGTTTAACTCACCGCCAATGCAGGAGAGACGTTCCCGTGCACAAATGTTGCCTGGTCAATTCCCTGGGTGCTTGCGACGTAGCGAATATCATAAGGCCACTAGAGGAGGACCGAGATTAACAGCCCACCGTGCATCACATGTGGAATTCAGCCAAGCCGATTTGGGAAAGTTAGCAACCAAGTGTCACATCACCAAGAGCTACTGGACACAGTGGAACGTTCTGAGGTTAAACAGGGTCTTGGAGCACCATCAGGAGATGGCTATGTCAGAAAGTCCTGACAGACCGCTGTACCGACGATGCAGCTTGCCATCGCATATTCATCCCAACGGTCATCTTAAGATGAAGAAAACAGCAAACTCTGTTAGAACTTTTACAAGAGTGGCACGTGTCACAACGCAGAAGTGTTATGAATTGCGTGTGACAAGAATGGATCCAAGCGGAGAGGCCGAGATTCTCTGCCGTTTTATCACAGTCGCCATATAGGGATCACAACCAGTCACAAAGGCCTGGAACAGATAGAACTATATCGACAATGACTATTTCACTCTATAGCTAGAAGCCTATGGATTCCCAAGCCATACGGCCTCTACAGTTGCAAGAGATAAGCCAGTTCTTAAATCGTTTTGGTACGACGAACGAGTTATACTCCAACCACAGCCGAACACTTCCTTAATATCCCAATCAGAGGGAACGGATGGAGAGTTCCAAGCATGGACAAAATCTAGCCGAGTTGTGTGCCAAGGGTAGGAACGGCGCCGGAAGCTATGAACTTTGCTAATCGCATCCCGATCTCAATAATATTGACACCAAGGACAACACACATGCAAGGATGACTAGGTAAGAGTTGCGACTGAATATCAGGACCTGAGGACTTCCTGACGAAGGAATGGCTTAAGTGCACCAGAGTTCTTGAGGAAAACTACAGGAGCGCAAACAGGAGATACACCAACAGGTATATGAGAATCTTAAACAGTTTCTGAGGAGTATGACGATGAATTTCCCCAAAGCAATTTCCAGGTGCAGGATGTGTGGTTGCACTACCCTTGTGGGGAGAAAAGGACTGTCTTCGGAGATTATGAGCGCCAATGAGCGTCCGTACCATACTGGTTGTGATGATACAATGAATCAAACACTTTTCGTGTTTGTCTTCTACTTTCTAAAGATAGCTCAAAGTTCTTAAGAAATTATGTTTTAAAATGTATAAGTAACAAAGCTTCAATTATGCCTTAATGTGATCCTGGATGGACCTGTTGCCTCTTGTGAGAGACAGGTTCTAGCGCTTCTTTGCCTAAACACAATTTCATGGAACAAAATATTATACACCTCTAACATCCCTTGACATACTAACATAAATAAAATCAAATTATCAAATATTCTATTCATGCTTCTTTTCTACTTGAAACATTAGGCTATGATGTGTCCATGGGCACGATCTTCCTAAGGTTAATATACTCACTATACTAATATAAGCAATAAACTGATTTCGCAAAGAAGACCAACCAATCTTTCAACTTTTTAATGTCGGCAGCAGATACGGCGAACTGCCACGGGCTAATATCATGTGCCATATATGCAATGAGGGCGTGTATGGCCTTAGATCATCTTGAACACCTTAAGAAAGAGTCAGAATTTTTTTTTTCTTTTTGTTATACCTGACACTAACGGCCTCAAAGGACCTCCGCAACCGATAAGCCTAGCACAATATACTCGACCACGAATACAGTTCAAAGTCGTCCATTGGTGCAACCTACACACTATTTCATGGCTCTTAACCTCTGCTCAGATTAGTTTGATGGTTGATAGAAATAACCACAGACATCTTACTGGGAGATACAACGAAAACCCATATATTGGTATTGTGGGTTTGCAGCAATCCACGCATAACCTCAGGATCCTTAAATTCTGTTCAAAATTGCTTGAAAATTGCTAAAGATAACTACTGAAGTTTTACTGGTGGATACAACAAAACCCCACGTACTGGTATTGTGGGTAAACAAAAAAAGTACAGACAGAATTGCTGATTGATAAAATACATCGCACTTTGACGGAGCACACCAATCTTTATCATATATATCGAGGCAACATGACTGATAGATAAAACTATTTCTATTTTCGAGATATTCGTGTAAGTATTATAGTTACAAGAAGCTGTTCAACTCCTGGACTAATGAAACGAATCCAAACACATACCTTTTGACGCAATATATCTAGCAGTTTAACCCCTTGTGTGTGTACATTGTGCCAACATGTAATCTACAGAGCCATCATGGCCGACTGTTTACTCATATTATCCCTATCATGTACACCAAATGACATTTAATCCAAGTATCAAGAGTATATTAACTTAGGTATTAAGGGGCTCGTGATGGGCCAGCTTAAAGTCTTGGTGTCTTAAGTGTGGCATATGATATTCCCCGTGAGGCGAATATTGCAGCATCAACTACTCACAAAGTCCCAGTGTGCTCTTATTACTCGCTCATCCACAGGGGCTCAAGCCATCGAACAAATGGTGTACAATGGTGTACATAAAACTCCTAAATCCTTGAGAGTAATTTATTCAATCTACGATGCTTCATAACCTCTGTGCTATGAGCAAACGGGAGAAACTGACCAATTCGCATCCAAAAAATTTCATAATGCAAACTAGCAGAGGTGAAATATTAGTGAAAATCAGATTTATATAGATGAAGGCCATGTCTAATAGTTATATGAACCCCTAAATTCCAGGAACTAGATATCTCCATTCAGAGAAACATCCAATTGATACATTTATAAAACTGTAAATTCCTGGTTTCTCTACAATGTAGAATTACGTTGGTGCTATGGCGAAGATCGAGGGCCTTGCATCTCATTAGTTCTAGTATTATTTAGTTCATTTTCCTGATTCCGTCAGTGCAGGAAATACCGAATGCCAAAAATATCATTATTTTGTGAAAGAGAAAGAAAGTACAAGAAAGTACAGCAATAATACAAGACGATAGTGTAATGATATAATTTTGATAAATGTTCCTCCCTTTTTATCCTTGAATGTGAACCAAAGAGAAATAATGCCGTAGAAAATGCAATACAAATAAGTGCAAATAATGCAATTTAAACATATAATCCTCTTCTCTGTCAGCTATTTTTTTTCATAGGCACTGTGTCACTTTCTGACGGTCAGGGATGTCTATGCTGGTATAATCTTCAGAAATTGTATATAAAAGTAAAGAAAAAAATATTAATGCAGTTCAGGATCTGTAGTTCAGTCCACGTATAGCATTATCTTACTCCTACTGCATCAGTCTTCAGGGGCCAACATGTGGGAGAGCCACCAGAGAATTTTGCATCATTCTTCCCATGCTCTTGTGGCTGGCCCTGGTGACTTTAGTGGACAGTAATGTGTATAATGAAAGAAACTGTATGGTAATAAAGAAATCATAATAGTACTTTGTTTTATTAATAAAAGTCGTATAAGAGTATTTGAGGTCTTCGTTCATCTTTGACCTGCAGGATCGCTAGGCGTGTAAGACAGCTGCCTCATATTGATTTTACCGTTTGTCTTGGACAACAAAACTAATATTAGATACATAGATATGTACGCAGATTATGCAAATGTGATGTACAAGTTGTACGCATAATTTTCCTAGAGCCACTGGCGAGAAGAAAAAGTGACGTAATAGTATGGAATGGACCGGCAACTTACAATATATGCGTGTAATTGGCATATATGGCACAGTAAATACTTCGATAATCTTCCTGAAAGGTACTTACAAGTTCATTAGTACCTACTGATTAGAATTCATTTGTAGACGCTTTATAATTCGTCATACTGATGACATAGGAGTTGATAACTTAAAAAGCCCTCACTATCATAAGAGACGAATCTGTGTACGACATTAGGGCTTCATTCGTTTCTTTCAGACAGAAAAGGACTTTTAGCGTACTTGTACTCCAGCTAAAGTAGGACAAATAGCAGAATATGTACCCGTTTAACTCATTATCATAGTGAACTTGACAACCTTTCTCAGTGCCTTGATAGGGCCTCTGATTCACGTTCCAATAATTGTTTTTTTAAACATACATTACACATTGTACAACTATTCATCATCATTTGTAGATAGTTTCATCGAATATTAATTATAAGATAACACAATTTATTACCCAATCGTGATAGTGATTCCTAAAATTTACGTACAATATAGTAATTTTTCAGGAGACTCTACCATATGACGTTGATAACACGTCTTGTCTTGTTTATGTTACCAGATCTCGAAAAGTGACGAGCTGGGTTAAGTAGAGCAACATGCCCGTTAAAACAGAGATGGCTTCGTTGGATCCGCCTCCTCCAGCAAATTCAGGGCAGCCGGGGGTCACCCGTAGCCTCCTGTACAACGGGTCGAGGTTCCAGGGACACCAGAAGTCTAAGGGCCAATCTTATGACGTCGAGGTGGTGTTGCAGGTGCGGTGGTCGAGGTGTTTCATTCATACACAACTCGCGGCCTAGGGAGAATTGCGTATAATCCCAACTGTGTCCTTGGTACTCTCTAGTACGCCATAGTTTCTGGGCAGTCTTGTGGGAGTGATTCACAGGAAAATGAATTACATATCGGTTATTCGTATGCGATCACGATGAAAGCAATGTCACTTTCTACTGTCAGTGAAAGTTGTGGAAATGCGAGCGATATGTGTCCTTGTGCAGGCTGTGGTCATTCATCTTGGGTGTTCATATATTTTGACGTTTACTTTAAGTCTTAAAGCCATCATTATGATGCAACCTTACACCGTTTTGTGTTGAAAATCCTTGATCTCTGAAGGGAACTGCAGATGGTGATTGGTAATGACAGCCTTGTAGATGTTGGATGTCTGCCAAAGCACAGTGGGAGAAAAAATTGACCTCTATGGAATAAGGAAATAATTAAAAGATTGTCAGAAGTAAAGGAGGAAGAGATGACTGTTAGTGGACTTTGTGAGCTTTCATCCTGTTCCAAAAATATTTATCTAGAATGTTCATGATGCCATGATTATTGAGGTGGGGTAGGTCACCAAAGTCATTGGAAGTTATTAACTGGAAAATATCAAAGCTTGGTGACATAACATGTAGATCTATAATGCAAGATATGAAAATTTCTTACATTTCTACTGTCACATATGTTACTGGGATGTTGCAGCAACAGTATTAGTAATGTACTTTGTAAATCCATTCCTCTTTGTTTTGAATTTATAACATTATCTAAAAAATGTTTTGATGCATTATTTTTCATAATTCTGTGTTTGTTTCAACTTTGAAATATTAATTTCTAAGGGGTGTGAGCTATTGTGCAATGTTGCCTGTGGTTATGAAAGGGCAGCAACAAATCATCAAAAGAAAAAAAATTCTAAGTGGGTGTGAACATTTCTACATCTCATTAGTTAATTTAGAGGGTGAAAGAGAAGGCAACCCACAGTATTTTAAGTTGCATTGAATGACTATCTTGTTGGGTGTGATTGAATTGTGGATAAGTGTGTAGTGAACCAAAAGAGTATCATAAAAGATAAATTTATACATTATTTTGGTATCCCAGAACACTAATACACATCTTAAGTAAATAGAAATCAGGGGATTGTAGTTGGGTTGGTGAAAGAGACCCATAATACTGTAAGGACCCAGTCGGCTAATGAAACTTATGTTTGCAGTCAATTGCTTTCCTTTTTATACCTTTGTTTTGTTTCATAATCTCCATTCCAGTGATGCATTACCATTCTCTGTAGTTTATTAAGGTTCACCAGCAGTCACATTGATTTAGACAATTGTTGTTCTGAGCCATGTATAAGTATAGTGGCACACGGTACCATACCATTGCAGGTGTATTTTCTTGAGTCCTATGCTTTCCTTTTGTATTTCTTTGTATTTGTATACTTAAGCTGCATTTCTGCAACATGGAGTCCACCATTTATTTGTTATGGCAAAAATTTTGATAGTCTAGTTTAACTCTGCATCACTTTAAGCATTGGATATTGAGTTATTTTGTTCTTTAAGCAAGTATAGAGAATACATTAATGGTTGCAGAGCATGGTTCTGAAGATAATATTCTATTGAATTGTTTTGAGTAACGCTGTAATAGTAATGTATATTGGGAAAATGTGGGGGTTAAAATAGTTGTACATCACACACTTGTAAAACAGTATAACTCATGGATACCTTTCCTAACTCCTGTTGCATTCATGATGTATATAGATATCCCTTTTTCTAGGCAAAAAATGCATCATGCCAAAAAGCATTATGTCACAGCTAGCCGCCATATAATCCCTAGCACTTATATAGTACAGTTTTAGTTGTTCGGTAAAATATAATGCTACAAATCACGCTCCATTATTACATTGTTGTTGTATAATATTCACTTAAACTCTGCGGAACAGGATTACTCCATATCCAAATCTGCTGAATATGGAGAGCCAAATTAGGCTTTTTCTTATGATGACTGTATTGGTAATGATTTCGTCGATATGGATTTTTTCAAGTTTCCATAAATAGATTTGTCACAGTGCTGAGGTTAATATTACTCTAGTTTTATCAAAAGCATAGATTGATCAACACGTTTACATTATTGGCATTTAACAGCTCGCTGTTTGCATTTCACGAATAGAATATTTTTTAGATATGAAGATTTGTCCTAATATTGGCCCTTTAAACATTCTCATAATTTTGATGAGTGCAGCCCACATATGATTTTTCAGGGACTGTCTTTGTCTTAAGTAGTTTGACTTTGGATGATGTGATGGACAACTGATGTTTTATAATGGGAACACAGTATTATCAGTTTTGTGCATTTGTGAAGATATATCTAGAAGCCTGGAGTTAAGGTATTGTTTTACTGAAAATGAAGTGACAAAGCTGCCTAGAGCACAGTGACTTGCTCCTATCTTTTCAAGGCTAGAATTTAGATTAGGTAATGGAGAGGAGTGGCATATGTGCCAATTATCCCCAGAATACATATTAGTTCAGTCATTTTGCAGATAACATGTTGTGGTGGCACACTCAAGTGTGTAGCTGAAGAAGCTGGAGGATTTGGGGAATGTGTGAAAGGAGGGAGTTAAGAGCTAATGTCTGTAAAGGTAAGGTTATGATGTTTAACAGTGGAGAGTGATAGATTGGTTTGAGTTGAGAGAGCCTGGGGGAAGTGAAGTGTTGTGGGTACATGGTAGTTGAAGTGAACCATGGGGAGGGACCACAAGTTGTGGTTGTATTGAGGAGTGTATAAGAAGAGGCCACTGTCTGTTAGTGCTGAGATAGGTTCTTTAAATGGTTTAGTAGTCCTGATTGTGTGCTGTGTGGTTGCAAGTTTTGGGGCTTATATGCAGAATTACTAAGAGGGTAGATGTAGTTACTTAATTGCACTTACTACCTATTTGTACTTTACAGGGAGGGAGTTTAACACTCGTAGGGCCCCATCTCTTAAACATTATCTGCTATCATACAATATTTTAGATTTATGTATGCTGTTTGCTTTAACCATATCCACAGTTATCCTGTTCCTTTTGTATACAATGAAAGTACTTCTTGACGTTGTTTTTAACAACTTTCTTGTTTAATTTCATGGTATGCCCTCAGGTTGCTTGATTTCATGGTATGCCCTCAGGTTGCTTTATCCCTATATCTCACAAAGAACTGTTCACTGTAACTTCATCTTTCTGTTTTATATACTTAAAGGTCATGATCATGTCACCCCTCACTCTTCTCTTTTAAGGTAGGCAAAATTTAAAGCCTCTAGCTTTGCCATGTAAATCCATTCTTTTTATTCTTTTACCATCTTTGTTGCCCTCCTGTGGACTCTATTATCTTTTATCTTTGTTTTTAGGCGTGATGACCAAACTCGAAAAGCATATGCTACTTTTAGCCATTTGTAGGATATGAACAAATTGCTAAATGTTTCCATACCTGATACTTGAAAGCTGTTCTAGTATTTACCAGCAGACAATTTGTCACCTTAAGTATTCTCCTAATACGAGACTTTGGTAGTAGATGAAGAGATAATGTTGACTTAAGTCTTTTTCACATACTGAATTTTGAAGATTATTTCCTACTTCATAATATTAATTGTTATGCCTTCTTTCACTTTGCACCATCCTCATTACATTTCCTCTGGTTGAAATTCATCAGCCATGTATCAGACCAATTTTGGAGTCTTTAGGTTCCCCTTGTCAGCTGATGCAATCCTCTTTTTTCACTTCTGTCATGACCTGTGCATCATCTGCAGACATATTCAGGTTGGAATCCATACCTTCAAGCAAGTCATTTACATAGAACAGAAAGAGTAATTGTCTTCTTAAAGAGCCCTGTGGCACTCTACTGGCCACCTCAACCCAGTTGGAGAAGGGTCGTATGACATATGGCATTTGTTCCCTTCCACTGAGATAATCTTTTTTCCTTTGAAGGCATTTGCCCTTTATTCATAGCTGGTAATCCAGCTTCTTAATCAGCCTCCGATGCAGTATAATTTCAAATTCTTGGTGACATTCCAGATACAAACAGTATACCCAGTCCTCCAGTTTGTCTTCAGACAGAGCTCACTTTCTCTTAGAAATCTAAGAGTTTTGTTACACTTGACTTTCTTTCCCTAAATCAGTGTTGTTTCTCACTTAGGTAATTTCTACTTAATGAAAAGTCATCAACTTGCTTTCTATTAGTCCTTTTCAGAACCTTGCATACCACACTCCTTAGGGAGACCAGTTTGTAGTTTAGTGTCTGTTCTTGGTCTCTTTTCTTATAGAAGGTTCGTCTGTTCTTGGTCTCTTTTCTTATAGATAGGTATGATATTTGCTCCATTCCATTTGCTTGTTAGTTTGCTGCTCTCAAGTAACATCTGAAACATCTTAAGGACATTTAGTAAAATTTCACCAGGACCATGAGTCTTTTACAGGTCAAGTCGTTTTAGTGTTATGTTAGAAATTAAATGCACGAGGACACTATGTGGTGTGAAGAGTGTTGATTGACTAGGGAATGACATGTTAGTAGGGAGGTGTGGGAAGCAGAGGAATTTAGAAATGTGTTTTCTGTATGTATTATTTTTCTTCTATAGTCATATGAGTACTCTCATAATTTTTGTTGATAACCATCAGTAATCATTTTACCTTTTGATATTTTTAGTATTGTTGTTTTCATTAATATAACTTTGAGTGATTTCCTGAATCCAAACTAAATTTTCTGTTACTGTTGGCAGCATGTGGATGAGGCTAACTCATACCTCTGTGGCTACCTCAAAATTAAGGGCCTCACTGAGGAATACCCAACCTTAACTACTTTCTTCGACGGTGAAATTATTAGCGAAAAATATCCCTTCCTTACTCGAAAATGGGATGCAGATGAGGAAGTCGACAAGAAACATTGGGTAAGTTGTATTACATTATGTTTTTTGTGATCTCTTTGTCTTATAATTCTGTTTCTCATAAAGAACAATTTATATGTATAAACTGCAGTTACTTTTGTCATTGTCATTAATGTGCTGAGAGGTGCAACTGGAGGGATGTCTGATCATTATCTTGTGGAGGCTAAGGTGAAGATTTGTATGGGTTTTCAGAAAAGAAGAGTGAATGTTGGGGTGAAGAGGGTGGTGAGAGTAAGTGAGCTTGGGAAGGAGACTTGTGTGAGGAAGTACCAGGAGAGACTGAGTACAGAATGGAAAAAGGTGAGAACAATGGAAGTAAGGGGAGTGGGGGAGGAATGGGATGTATTTAGGGAATCAGTGATGGATTGCGCAAAAGATGCTTGTGGCATGAGAAGAGTGGGAGGTGGGTTGATTAGAAAGGGTAGTGAGTGGTGGGATGAAGAAGTAAGAGTATTAGTGAAAGAGAAGAGAGAGGCATTTGGACGATTTTTGCAGGGAAAAAATGCAATTGAGTGGGAGATGTATAAAAGAAAGAGACAGGAGGTCAAGAGAAAGGTGCAAGAGGTGAGAAAAAGGGCAAATGAGAGTTGGGGTGAGAGAGTATCATTAAATTTTAGGGAGAATAAAAAGATGTTCTGGAAGGAGGTAAATAAAGTGCGTAAGACAAGGGAGCAAATGGGAACTTCAGTGAAGGGCGCAAATGGGGAGGTGATAACAAGTAGTGGTGATGTGAGAAGGAGATGGAGTGAGTATTTTGAAGGTTTGTTGAATGTTTTTGATGATAGAGTGGCAGATATAGGGTATTTTGGTCGAGGTGGTGTGCAAAGTGAGAGGGTTAGGGAAAATGATTTGGTAAACAGAGAAGAGGTAGTAAAAGCTTTGCGGAAGATGAAAGCCGGCAAGGCAGCAGGTTTGGATGGTATTGCAGTGGAATTTATTAAAAAAGGGGGTGACTGTATTGTTGACTGGTTGGTAAGGTTATTTAATGTATGTATGACTCATGGTGAGGTGCCTGAGGATTGGCGGAATGCATGCATAGTGCCATTGTACAAAGGCAAAGGGGATAAGAGTGAGTGCTCAAATTACAGAGGTATAAGTTTGTTGAGTATTCCTGGTAAATTATATGGGAGGGTATTGATTGAGAGGGTGAAGGCATGTACAGAGCATCAGATTGGGGAAGAGCAGTGTGGTTTCAGAAGTGGTAGAGGATGTGTGGATCAGGTGTTTGCTTCGAAGAATGTATGTGAGAAATACTTAGAAAAGCAAATGGATTTGTATGTAGCATTTATGGATCTGGAGAAGGCATATGATAGAGTTGATAGAGATGCTCTGTGGAAGGTATTAAGAATATATGGTGTGGGAGGAAAGTTGTTAGAAGCAGTGAAAAGTTTTTATCGAGGATGTAAGGCATGTGTACGTGTAGGAAGAGAGGAAAGTGATTGGTTCTCAGTGAATGTAGGTTTGCGGCAGGGGTGTGTGATGTCTCCATGGTTGTTTAATTTGTTTATGGATGGGGTTGTTAGGGAGGTGAATGCAAGAGTTTTGGAAAGAGGGGCAAGTATGAAGTCTCTTGGGGATGAGAGAGCTTGGGAAGTGAGTCAGGTGTTGTTCGCTGATGATACAGCGCTGGTGGCTGATTCATGTGAGAAACTGCAGAAGCTGGTGACTGAGTTTGGTAAAGTGTGTGAAAGAAGAAAGTTAAGAGTAAATGTGAATAAGAGCAAGGTTATTAGGTACAGTAGGGTTGAGGGTCAAGTCAATTGGGAGGTGAGTTTGAATGGAGAAAAACTGGAGGAAGTGAAGTGTTTTAGATATCTGGGAGTGGATCTGGCAGCGGATGGAACCATGGAAGCGGAAGTGGATCATAGGGTGGGGAAGGGGGCGAAAATCCTGGGAGCCTTGAAGAATGTGTGGAAGTCGAGAACATTATCTCGGAAAGCAAAAATGGGTATGTTTGAAGGAATAGTGGTTCCAACAATGTTGTATGGTTGCGAGGCGTGGACTATGGATAGAGTTGTGCGCAGGAGGATGGATGTGCTGGAAATGAGATGTTTGAGGACAGTGTGTGGTGTGAGGTGGTTTGATCGAGTAAGTAACGTAAGGGTAAGAGAGATGTGTGGAAATAAAAAGAGCGTGGTTGAGAGAGCAGAAGAGGGTGTTTTGAAATGGTTTGGGCACATGGAGAGAATGAGTGAGGAAAGATTGACCAAGAGGATATATGTGTCAGAGGTGGAGGGAACGAGGAGAAGAGGGAGACCAAATTGGAGGTGGAAAGATGGAGTGAAAAAGATTTTGTGTGATCGGGGCCTGAACATGCAGGAGGGTGAAAGGAGGGCAAGGAATAGAGTGAATTGGATCGATGTGGTATACCGGGGTTGACGTGCTGTCAGTTGATTGAATCAAGGCATGTGAAGCGTCTGGGGTAAACCATGGAAAGCTGTGTAGGTATGTATATTTGCGTGTGTGGACGTATGTATATACATGTGTATGGGGGTGGGTTGGGCCATTTCTTTCGTCTGTTTCCTTGCGCTACCTCGCAAACGCGGGAGACAGCGACAAAGCAAAAAAAAAAAAAAAAAAAATTTATGATTTAGCTCATGCAGTTATACCCCTTGGACCAGAGTAGTATTTATAAATTAAACAGTACCAAACACTAGTTTGAAAGTTCATTTAGTTTTTCTCTGACAATCTTTAGACAAAGTGAGCACTCATTAGTGCTTCCAATTTTATATGCTCCAGCCTGTAGATTTCTTTTAAAGAGATTATTGTATAGTGTGATATTAATCAGTTACCATGAAGAAGATATGGAAGTATTTTGCAGAATTACATTATATGTATTTGTATAATCATAATCTTCATGATTAATTCATCATCTACAGAAGTACAGTATATAAAATTATGAAATTGTAATTTTTTTGATTTATTGATTTTGTACAAAGTACAGTGTGTGGATGATCATTTAGTGATATTCTTGTGCTTTTGTTTTGCAGGGAAAATTTCCACCCTTCTATCAATATACAAAAACTTTCAACTCCGACACATTTGACTACAGTGTGTTAAAGGACTCAGAACATGTATTTATGCGTTGGAAGGAACATTTTCTTGTTCCAGATCACACAGTTAAGGATATAAATGGAGCTTCGTTTGCGGGTTTTTATTATATATGTTTCCAGAAGAGTGCTGCAACTATTGATGGATATTATTACCACAGAACTTCAGAATGGTAAGTAACCATTCACTTTAGGGAAGCGTATCAGAATTCACTCATTCTGAAATATGAAATTTAAATATAACATTTCACTGCCTCATGAAGTAGTGATACTGCTCACAGGTATCTATTAAAGAAGGTTCTTTGTGGATAAAGTATTGCATTCATAGAGAAAAGTTAATTTAACCCCTCTGTTTATCATTAATATTCTGTAGGATGGTAAAAGACATTACAGGCATTCAAAAACTTATGTATGTAGAGTTACACATATATGGAGTGTGAAATAAGGTGATGAGTTAGGTTGAGGGCTGCTGTGTTTGATACATATATGCAAGCACAGTACACAAAAGGTTATTACTCATGTACAGGGACAGTAAAGTGATATACTGTATGGATTGGTTACAGAGGTGGGCTTATGGCCCTATTTATTCAGTACACAGACACACATATTTCTGGTTGAGTCGTTACCCACAGAAATTGCCAGTCGAGTAACACTACATTCATCCACATCCTTCAATTCTGCTCCCTCTTCTTTCACTCAATCTATATCTCGTCTTGACACAGCTTCCTAAGTAAACTCAGACTTGGACAGGATATCTCAGTGGGGTACACAGAATCTTGTTAAGTTTAATGCCTCTGAGACCCAGTTTCTTCCTATCTCTCATTTGAAAACTCCCCACTACTTTCATCTCCCCTTTGATGGTCCTGTAATTCCACCTCTTGACACAATAAACATGCTTGATATTACTGTAACATTCACTCTTTATTGGAAACCCCACATTCCAGGAATAGCTGTGTGTGCCTCAAAGATACTGGGTGTCCTGTTTAAATGTTGCAACTTCTTCTCTTCTGAACAGCTGCCCCATTTATACAAGGGATTGATTCATCCTTGTATGGAGTACTGTTCTCACATTTGAGATGGTTCTAGCTCTTCATCCTTACTTGACAGAGTTGAGTCGAAAGTGGTCTGACTTAAAAACTGTTCCAGGCTAACTTCCAAACTTGACCCTGTTGCCCTTTGCCTCAATGTTGTTTTACTTTCCCTCTTCTATTGGCATTACTTTGGTTTTTGCTACCGCGAGCTGGTTGCTTGTGTGCCAACACCACTAGCTTGGCCATGCAATACTCGGCAAATTGCTGCACTACATGATTATTGTGTGGCCACCAGCAACTCAAGGGTGGGCCGTTTTGATACCTGCTTCTTTCCCTACATTTCTGAGCTCTAGAACTCTCTACCTTCTCATGTGTCTCGATAATGATTATCTGGCACATTTCAAAAGACAGAGTTTTTCACTTTCTCCAAAATTCTTAAATTCTTTTCCTTGGCATTAATTTTTCCATTAATTCAGCTAAGGCCCAGCCTTGATTGAGACTGTCATCCATGACTTGAGCTTTCAGCATAGAAAAAAAGTATGTCGTATCACATGGATGGGCAGAAATTCATAAGAATTCATTGTATAGATATACATACATCATAGGTTGGGTCAGTACACATACATATGGAGTGTTAAGCAGTGCATGAATAAGTTTAAAGGTGGGTAGAGGGCCATATGTATTCTCTTTATAGGGACACGGTTGAACTCAGCACATGTTTATGTAGACAGGACCAATATATAAAGGAAATGACTGCATTTAAATTAGCATACATGTATAGAGATGGTAGAGCTAGTTACACAACAGTAGGGTACAGGTGATTCCATAAATGAGCTTCATAGTCTTGCAAAGCCTGGATTTAGGAGTGGGATATCTTGAAGTGTGCTCACAAGGATCATAAAACCTGACACCTGGAGACCTAAAGTCAGTGATGAAAGGCACTGTTATGTAGTGTGGTGTGTTCTTTTATGGGACAGTATGCAACTTTACCCAAGTTGTCTGTCATCCAGAACCACATTCTGTCAAAGTTGATATATCTATACCCTGTTCTAATCTTGGACATTACAGTGTCACAGTGTCTACTTTTGGACTTTTCCATACCATAAGAGTAAGTATACAGTGGCACAGTGCCCATCAAAACACTCATTGCTATAATTAGTACACACATTACAATAGCGCTTGTCATGATCAGGTTGAGACCCACTTCTGGCATAAAACAAACATGGTTGGGTATTTTATAAGCATTTTCTTTAGCTTGCTAACATTGCAACCATCCTTAGGCGGCTTTCATATGATCTCTTTCAAAGCTCCTGCACTCTCCATATACACACCTTTTCATACTGGTATGTAATGACCAATGGTGTCTTGTAGGGGAATGGTGTACTCCTTTGGAACACGAAGTCTCTTTACCAAGTTCAAATCCCTTTCGTCAGATGATGATAATGCACTCTTACTAAAGGTGATTTATATCACTCACAGTGTAACTTTAAGTAGATGGATTCCAGTAACACTCAGGGAGTTGAATAGGAAGTTGAATCATATCAGTATAGAAAGAGACTTAAGACTTTTTTCTTTCAGTCATTCTCAAAATTCATGCATTTTCTCTTTAGGGTCAGTTTGTCCCACAGGATGTAAAGGAATTTGCATGATCTGTAGTGGCTAGAGAGCTCTAATCTCCTATCCTAATGCCCTTTACTAATCAGTAATCACCCATTCATTGTTAGTGGCTCCGAATCTACATTCCTATTTGATGTATCCAAACCTCCTTGTCTCTGTCACACACACACACACACTCTTCTGGCAGGGGCCATATACTTACAGAGTGTGTATAGTTTTGGATTTGCTTGAACAGCTTGGGAAGGTCTTTGAAAAATATGGTTGATGGATATCTCTTGACATGATGGTATGGTCCCAGTCAGCTTATAGCTCATATATATGTGGAGTTTTTGTCAAGAGAGTAAAGATTGCAGGTAGAGAGGAAGGGGAGTGGTTCCAGGTGAAGTTGGGTTTGTGGCAGGGATGCTTAATGTCACTTTGGGTGTTTGATTTGTTTATGGGTGGATTGTTGAGGGAGATGAATGGAGAGAGGGGCAGATATATAGTCTGTAGGTGAAAGGGCTTGGGAAGTGAGTCAGTTGTTTGCTGATGACACAGCACTGGTGGCAGATTTTAGTCAGAAACTGCTGAAGTTGGTGACTTAGTTTAGATTTTGTGAAAGGAGGAAGTTTAGAGTAAATGTGAATGAAAACAAGGTTATTAGCTTTAGCATGGCAGAGAGGCATGTCAGTTCAGGTGTGAGTTTGATTGGAGAAAACATGGAGAAAGTTAAGTGTTTCAGATACCTGGAAATGGACATGGCAGTGAATGTAATTATGGAAATGTAAGTGAATCATGGTAGATGAGGGAGTGAGGGTTGTGGGAGTGTTGAGGAATGTGTGGAAAGGGAGGTCATTACCTGGGAGGGTTAAAATGGTTATGTTTGAAGGTATAGTAGTTCCAGCAATATTGTATGGATGTGAGGCATGTGATATAGTTGAGAATGAGAGGGGGAGGGTGGATGTCCTGGAAATGAAATGTTTGAGGACAATTTGTTGTGTGAGGTAGTTTAATCAAGTAAGCAGTAAAAGTGGAAGTGAGAGCTATAGTTATGAGGAGATTGTGGTTGAGAGGACTTAAGAGGGTGTGCTGAAATGGTTTGGGGATTACATATTTGGAGAATGAGTGAGGTGAGTTGGACTAAGGATATTTGTGTCAGAATTGTAGGGAACAATTCTGACCAAATTAGAGATGGAAGGTGAAGTAAACAAGGATTTGAGTGATTGGGTTTTGAACATGCAGGAGGGTGAAAGATGTGCATGGAATTAAGTGAGTTGGAACGATATGGTATACAGGAGACGACATGCTGTCAGTTGACTGAACTAAGGCATGTGAAGTAGCCAGGGTGTAAAGTTCTGTGGGATGTTGGTGTTGATAGGAGTCTGTGGTTCAGTAAATTGCTCATGACAGATAGAGAATGGATATGAGTGAATACAGCATATCTTCATTTGTTAGTGGTGCATCCTCATTAATGTGGGAAATGGCAAACAACTTTGAGAAAAAAGTTCTCTCTGTTCTTATGAGGCTTCTGCATCACCCAGGAGGCTGACCATGTTCACCAGTTAGGACCATAGGTCGTAAAGTGCATATATGTGCAGAGAGTGAAAGGCAATTGAGTTGTAAGTGCTTGGTGTCATATTTATGTTAGTTTCATCATGGGCTTGAATGGTCTTGGGATATTTGAAATGGTGTCTGTATTGTTGTAGTGATGGGTGACTGGAGAATGTGTTTTCTGATGGGTGTGTGACTGGTGGGTTGAAGTGCAGGACTGAGTTAGGAGGTTGATTATCTAGTACTTGTTGGGTTATTTCTGTATGTGTTTTGTCATTGTTAAATTTGTTTGGATAGGAGGATCTGCAATTAGAGGTTACCATAGTGCAAGGTAGAGGTAAGCTTTAATTTCTATTTGGGGGTTGGTGGATAGTTATATTTGGGCGGGAGGGTTCTAGTGATGTTGCATAGAATTATTTGCCATACATGTTGAGGTGGGTCTAAACTGGGAGGATCTTTGTTTCATTGTAAAGATGTTGAGTGTTTGTGGTTGCTAGGTAGCCAATGATTTTTTTGAGTACAATATTTTGTTTGGTTTACATGTTTGTTATAAATGCTTTGAATGGGAGGAAGACTTGGTAGGTGTGGCATACTTTAAAGTGGAGTGGATGAATTGCTTCTATAAGATGTTAAGGGATTCTTTTTCTTGTCTAAATCTGGTGTCTGTTAGTGTTGTGAGGGTATTTAGTTTGCATGTTGCTTTTTTGTATATGTAATTGGTGTGGGAAATGATTATCTTGTGTCTGGTTTATAGGATTCCCTGAATGGTTTGGTTTGCAGAATGAGTATCTTGTGTCTGGTGTATATGATTCCTTGAATAGTTGATGTTTTGTTTGGCGGTAGAGACTGTCAATTCAAGGTGATTGGAGGGTGTGAAGAGTGTCATGTCTGCCTGGAATAAAAAGAGTGATTGAAGCCTCTTTGGAGATGCAGACATTCTGCTCTTTGTAAGCCCTTGTTCCAGTTGTGTATTTTAGTGTTGCATTGTTGATGTTGCTGTTATGGTGTCAGGGATTTGTAATGTGATAGTAAGGTTGTCTCTTATCATACAACTTTGTGAATTTATTTATGCTGTGTGCATTATCCATGTCCTCAGTCATTTTATTCCATTCATCTGCCACTCTTCTACTGTGAAAGTCTTTCTCTACTTTTTATTGGAAGTTTCTTGCTTAATTTCTTATTTCCCCAGGTGTCTCAGTACCTACATCTCTCTAAGGATTGCTTGCTATCCATGTCGTCTATCAGGTCAATGTGTGTTCTTAATTACTTTTTGTGTTTTAAACATGTGTTTATCTGTCTTAACCCTGTAAATGTGTACCATGTCTTTACTCCTATATATATATGTATGTATATATGTATGCACATGTGTATATATGTATATGTCCGTGTATGTATATATATGTATACATTGAAATGTATAGGTATGTATATGTGCGTGTGTGGATGTGTATGTATATACATGTGTATGTGGGTGGGTTGGGCCATTCTATTGTCTGTTTCCTTGCACTACCTCACTAACGCGGGAGACAGCGACACAAAGTATAATAATATGAAATGATATACACACACAAGCACACTTAGTTTATGCCAGGTATATGTGTGTGAGTGTGTGTGTGTTGCTGAGAGGCAACTGCTTTGGTTATTTGTTTAATTGACGAGCATGCAAAATTCATTGTATTTCTAAAGCATTGCAGTTGTGACTTTTTTCTTGTAACATGTACAGTTGGATGACAGATGTTTAAGGAAGATTCTCTATAGCCTATCCTGCTCTTGAGGCAGGAAAATGCAACAGGATATGATGAGATAAACAGAAAAAAATTCATGGAAGAAACAACATTTCTTCCATGTTGGTGTATCCAATAAATGAGACCAACAAATTCACTGCATGGAGAGTTTAAAGTGTAAATTTTTTTCACTTGGCTGTTTACACATCCCTCATATTTACACCAGTCCCATGGCCAATAGCACTTGAGGAAACTTTGATATCCTGTATGACATCCCCAGAAATGTTTAGGTAATCTGTAAAACAACATATAGATTTTAATGTGCCTCACTTTTGGGTAGGATTACTCATATTTACACCAGCCCCATTGCCAATAGCACTTGAGGAAACTTTGATATCCTGTATGACATCCCCAGAAATGTTTAGGTAATCTGTAAAAGAACATACAGATTTTAATGTGCCTCACTTTTGAGTAGGATTAGCTAGTCTAAGAACATAATAAAATGACTTTCCCTTTATTGGACTTCATTTTGAGTGGCACCTTACTGGTTTGGACCAGTCATTCATGGATACCTCATAATTTTTGAGAGGCTTGCAAATTTTTTTCAAGCTATACATCCAGGGACAAAAGATAAGCAGTAGCAGTTTTTTAGGGACATTAAGTGACATGACCTACATACAGCATACTACCTATCCAACTGTGTGTAGCTTTAGCTCATACCTACATACCCCAGGTTGTAAAATATGTTAGTGCTGTACTCTGGTACCCCTAAGACTGTAAAGAATGTGTAGTAGAACAGAGCCTACATTATATTATCCAGTATCAGTCTGCACATGTGACCGGAAGAAATTCTTCATGTTTGTTTTTTACACCACTTGATATTTGAAGTTGCAGGTTCTTGCATAGCTTAATGAGATTGAGTCTGCATATAAGACAATCCAGAGAAGCTTCTGCTAACCTGGGTACACTGCAGCAAACACTCTTATACTGAAATGTTCTGGGAAGTGACTGTTGTGGAATGAAGAGCACTTTGTTTTCCCTAAGAATTTTGCTGATAGGATTTTTGGTTCACTGAGGATTATAGATAATCATTTTTTCTGGTAAGAATAGTGGTGCAAGTACCAATGTGATAATGTCTTATTTTTTTCATGTAAGATTTATTTTGTGCTGCAGGTACCAAAGTGTTTATACTTTGCCTTTTCTGAATACCATTTCATTGGTCTTTGCTTAATTTCAGGTACCAATCATTGAATCTGACTCACGTACCGGAGCACAGCGTTCAGATTTATGAATTCAGATAAAGGGGCTCGTATGGGAGTTACTACTCTCAAGGCTTAGTGCATATGTGATTTATATTTTATTTGTTCCTCCTCAAAGAAAGATGTTTTATTGGGATGTTGCTGAATCATTTTATTAGATAGGGCTTTATAGCTCATGTATGTATCAATCAGCCTATGCTGTCATTCAGTGGAGAGAGCAGTTTATGCATTTGTTTCAAGTAACTAATGGTCCCTCTTATTAAAAGGCTAAAATATATTTTTCATTCACTCCATGAACCTAAAACTTTATTCTTTTCGGCAGTTTTGTAACATACAGTAATTTACTAATTTTACTTGTAAAGGATAGCTTTTTATGATGTAATTTTTGTCACATTAGTTAATCACTTTAATTTAAATGTTTTAGTGTGTGGGGATTTGCTGTTTTTGAAATGCAAATGTGTGCAGCTGCTTTTTTCAGAAAAGAACAGCATTTCTTTAGTACTGTTTATGCCATTATAAATATATAAATATATATATTTTTCATTACTTCACTTGTAAGGCGGATTAAGTGATAGACACCTTTTTAACAGACCATTTGCCTGTTATGTGGTTGAGATAGACCACTAAGAAGAGTCATTGGTGCAAAAAGTATTATTACATAAAATTGATAAAACTTTCATGTAATCTTTTCCAAATGAATAAACATTGCTCTGTGTAGTATCAAGAAAAATAAAACTACTTTAAAAATCTCAGTTTGGAAATAATTTACTTTGGTCTTATTCCATTTTAATCTAAAAATCTAATGCTAAAATGACTAGCCAGATTCATTAGATATGATTGCAGTATGATGCAAGCAAGTTTGTTTTGCTGAGACAGTATGTGATACTTTATTTGGTTCCTAATTTTAGTTGTCATGTACTTGGTTGTTATGAGGAAATTTGTAATGACCCTTGTTCATTCTCAGTATTGTGTTGGATGTTGTAAGAGAACTTAAGATTTTATAAAGAAAATTTGTTTGAAAAGGACATTAGAATCATTGTGCAGACTTAATGAAAATATTTCCCCTTGAGAAATAGGGATTTTAACAGGTCTCATCAGTACTGACCATCTTGCCAAGGAGTTGGTGGAATATAGATTTATTTAACTTATTTTTGAAATATAATTGTCAGGGTTTGTATTATAACTGTAGCTAAACCTTTTCTATCATTTCAATATCTCCTGTATTATAGGTGTATTTTAGACTAATGTATATTTCTGTGTTCTGCGGTGTTATAGACAATGGTTTAGTATTATTTTGTGAAACTCATTTCCTAGAGAACTCTTCATTTTTTTTTTTTGCAGAATTTATGAACCACTGTTGGTAATTATTTCATTCTGAAATACAATATGGTTTAGTTTTTATACTTTGGGGGTTATCGGTCCATTCTCTATGTTAGAACAGGTGAATTAGTTTATTATACACCTTGATTTTAATGTTAGAATACTCGTGAATAGGAAATCATATTTCAAATGTAAGGAGCTTATACTCTCTGGGTTATACACCTTTTTCCAAGTTAGCCAAATGTGAGACACAAAAGATCAGATTCATGTGGGTTGTATATAGTAAGTGTTTTATTAAACGTTACCAGACTTGGTGAAAGTGAGGAATAGTGTATAACCTTTTGTATGTGTGAGTTCTCATATTCCCTTTAAGCAAATATGACTTAATTTAAAAACATTTGGCCACGGATCAATTGTTTAGCCACTAATGATTCTTAAACTTGCTGTATTTGTGTTTTTAGCTTGTGAATATGTATGTAATCTTTGCTAAATTGACACTGCTTAAAAGTGGCTATTTAGCAGTACCCAACGGTCACCAAAGTATTTTGTGATAAAGCTGATCACTATTAATGAGAACTAGTGGTTGTATTTTGTTATATTATCAGTGATATGTCTGTTTAGATCAGTGAAGTTTTGTTAATTATGTAAATGGAGTCAAAAGGATTTTCTTGCGGAATTGATTTATATCTCATTTCCCTGTAGTTACACTGTAAAATCAAAGATGTTATTTGTTCTCAGTTGATATTTATCATAATTCTCATATTATTTACCTTTCTATGGCATGAAAAGTTTGTTGTAATGGTATTCACAAGCTATTATACTTTTCAAAGTAAAGATTATCAGCATTAATTAAGCATGAGTAGTGGTTGAATAACATACGTAAGTTTTAGGTCTAATTTCCTGTTATGATATATTGTTTATAGATCTTTGGCCAAATGATACTGAACCCCATATGACAGAATCGATTTAGTGGAATATGAAAATGAGCAACTTCATGTGCTGTATATGTCTTCATAAACATGTAAATCAGCACCTATGCACTTAACATACAATTGATATTTGTTTACATGTACCCATGAAATTATGTACAATGTATTTGATAAAATCATATTTGTGCACAGGTCTGCCTATAATTGTATGCAGTCATATATGGTACATATCTCTTTAACTATACATATGTACACATGTATGAGTAAGGAAACAGGAATCAGTGTTTGACGAAATTGATATATTGTATTTTTACAAGAAATTTATCTCAAAATCAAGTTTTGAAAATAGTTTGATTTATTTCATTAACTTGTGAGTTGAAATGATTTATCATATAGTAGAAATTTTCTCTATATGTATTCTATATAGATATGTAATCCATGGCAGAGAATGTTTCAGTAAATTACCACTCCCATACAAAAGAGCATATTTATATTTACTGTGACTTTAATGAAAAGAACAGTGTTTTCTTTGAGAACCTGAAATAATCATTTCTGGGAATTCTTTCATGATGAAGTGGCAGAGCACATTATAGACTTAATCTCTTTAGGGTTATAATGAATGAAATGTAAGGAAGGATATTAACCAAAAAAATCAGCTCACCAATTATTAACCGAAATATTCCATAATTTATGTTGTCACTATTGACATTTGATATTGAAATACATTTGCTTTTCATAAGATCGTTGTGAAGATCACTTTTTCATCATTAATACCAAGATCTTTGTTTCTTTATTAGTTTGAATATTGTGATGTTTGGTTTTTTGGAGGAGCAGGATCTAATGTTTGAAAAAATCTTTTTTCTTTCATGCATGTTCCCTATTGCCCATCAAGAGCAGATGACTAAACCTTTGAGGCAGAATCTTTGTATAGCACTGTAATTCTAAAGTCATTCTTTGAGGTTAAGTCCGCACAAGAATTAGGAGTAGAGGAGTGTTTTCTCAGTTATGGAGGAACTAGTGTAGATTTTGTAAATGAGAGATATTACTGCTCTGAAGAAGTAGATTTTGAGTTGAATTTTTACTGTGTCAGAGGTATAGATTGATGATTTGATTAACAGTTTTTGGTTTTAGGAACAGAGTAACATTAAAGATGACTGTTATAAACCAGTCCTCTTGCTCCTTACTACATTCAAGCTCCTAGTCTCAAGATGATAGTGAAATTTATATAATAAGAAAGTTTAACATGAAAAGTTTGTTAGAAATAATGAAGAATTTATCATTAATTTTTGTTAAAATTGCTTTTCTGTGGTGTTTATGAAATATTTGATAATGTTCGGAAAGTAGTTGTGAAGCTATGTTCGTAACGTTGGGGATGGCTCAGAAAATTAGTTTAAAAACTTGTTTAAGTTTTCAGCAGGAGTATATTATTCTTGTAACTCATTAACTGAAATAATGGTTGCTTAAATTCATCATATGTAAAACATTAGGTAATGTTACTGTTTTTTTTTATCATATGCAATCTAGGGAAGTGATCAGTATGCAAACCTGTGTGCGTTTAAGATATATAAACCTATTTATCTGGTAACATATGGATAAAGCTGTGCTTTTTTCATGGGAAGATGTAAAGTAAATGTACGCTGTAAGAAAAGTGACTGAGGTTCTTACAATATTTCTTTTGGGATTTTTATTTTGTATATGATAGCAACATGAAGACTCCAGACTCTTTAATAATACTTTTCATGACTTAAAGCTGATAAAAGTAATGCTATTAATATTAGCTTTTGGAGGAAAAAAATATTAGGTTTTGGGCAAAGGTTATATCTGTACTTCAGCTGTTTCACTGCTGACAGAATGACTCCTTTGTAAAAGTATCTATTTTTAGAGTTGCCCAGGATAGTGCTGATACATAAATACACTTCATAGTCAAAATACCTAGTTTCTCAGGTGCCCAGACCAATGCTGATAGTAAACATACTCCTTAATAAGTATATCTATTTTCTCAGATGGTGATACAAAACTGCACTCGGCTAGAGCTGATACTGAAAATTTTTAAGTGAAAACATTTAGTTTGTTATTTGCTTAAACCAAAGTTGATACATGAGTGCTCCCCTTTGTGATAATACCTTGTTCCTTTGTTACCTACACCAATTCAGATACAGAACACACTCCTTTGTAGAAATATATATTTTCCTATATGTTTAGGGCAATGCTGATACAGAAATACTCTTAGTAAAAAGGATAAAAAATTTAGTTGCTCATTTGCTTTTGTCAGTGCTGATACAACAGTCTTTGCCATAGAATATGTAATTTTTCAGTTTTCTTGGTCGATATTTAGTAATACAAAAACACTAAATGAAAATGTTAGTCTGTCAGATGCCTTAGCCAGTGTTGATACAAAACACTCCTTAGTGGAAATATGTAGTTTCTTAGTTGTTAGGCCAGTGCTAATGCAAAATTCACACTTCCTTGTGAAAATGTTTCTCATTTGTTTATGATCATCTTTAAGAAATGAGCCAATGAAATTCATCTGAGAAGGATAATTACCTTAAGATTCAGTTATAATCTCATTCATAGGTTTGCATGCACTGTTGGGAACAGGCATCTGCAATAAACTAATATATGACATAGGCAGTTGTGCATTACAAGGACATAAGTGTATCTTTCACTGTAATGAACTGTGTCTTATTTCCATATTTATTTGAACTTATCTCTGGCTGAAGGGGAGTTTCCTAGTCAAGTGACATTAAGTTGATGGAAGTATGAGCATCCTTCACAGAAGGTGGGAGCCTTGCCCAGTGGGTTATTATGCTCTTCCAAAGTACAGGGTGACCATACACTTGCAAAGATATTAGAGTTGCTTTGAAAAAATAAAAGTTTGTAGAACCAGCTATCAGCCTGTTGTCTCCTCCTTGTTCATGTGAGTTAAACTGATTTTGTGGATAGCTGTTACTAGAAAAATGGTAGAACTGCAAGATCCTGCATTTGGTGTGTGCGATAGAATTGGTGCTAAAGTGAGATGACAGAGTGTAGAGTAAACAGGAATTATGCCATCCACAAAAGAAGGCCTCTTCCATTTTCCATGTAGATTTCTTGTACTTTTTAACAAGTTGATGTTGAGTGTCTGGTATCTCGTGTTTAGAGAAGATTCTTAATGGGCAACTGTGCTTCAGTTTTGGGAAGTATTTAGCTTCATATAATGATCCAGCAAAATAAAGTCTGAAGGTGGGACTATAGGGAGCCTTCAATAAGTCTCAGAAATCCTAACCTCTGTAGTAGAATTCATACTTTCACATGTTCATATTAACCAAGGAATGCATGAGAGTAGCATGGCTGCCCATATTCTGTAGAGGAACCTTAATGTGATGCAGACAGTGAACACATGTATTTGAAGGTTTTCTTTATCCTCATTCTCTCTTGGCCATCTTGTGAGTAAACTGAAATATCTAAAAACCTCATACCATTAGTCCTTACAACTTGTCTGCAGTACTTTTTTTCTCAAAACAATTCCATCTAGTATGCCAGGACATGTATGTTTTCTTTGTAGCTTTTTTCTTATGTGCCATGTCTCACCAAATAGGTTGAAAAACTTTTTTGGGGGGAAAGCTGCTTGAATAGAACAACAAAAGATAGTGTAGAGTGTAGGAAGGAGCAGATTGTACAGTCCATGCAACTTGTGTGGATTATGAAACGGTGTGTGGTATGGGTTGATGGAAAATATGAGTTACATGAGTGTTTGCTAAAAAAAGAGAATTGATTGAACAAGGCATTGTTTGTATTTACTCACTACTTGTGTTATAGTAGGGCTTCTTGTGTGCTGAAGCTTTAAAGGAAATGCTCAAATTTCAAAGGGGTAGGGAGGGGGTATTCCTCTGGAATGGAATTTTGAAAGCTTGTGTTAAGTTGTAAAATTTCCTTTTGTCTAATTCATGTGGTAGAATTAGAAAAAATAGAATGTGCAGTAAACTGACGTTCTACTATTTTAATCCTCCCAAATTAAATGTTTGATTGCAGTAAAAGTTTCAGCTTTTAAGGGGAAGGGATGTTATCAGTGCACGAGTCTTTCATATACAGAATGTGAAACGAGGTAAAAAGGTCATGTGCTGAAGGAGTGCACTTTTGTCAGGGGCAAATTTGTTTATAAAGATTTAAGAACTATAGGGAAATTAGGTTTTTAACCTTTATTAGTGCTGCAGGCTTAAATTGACAACTTACTGTTCAGGGTGTGATTGGCATCAATGTATATGTAATTTTTGACTACAGGTTGAGTACCCACATATTGTAGACTCTGTTGGCAGGCCATAGATAGCAACCCAAACATAGGGTTAGTCATTGGAGTTGTGTGGAGGCTTCTGTAACCCATTGGTGACCATGGTAGGCAGTTGCACACCTTTTGAGACTTTCTGTGTCTGTGGTACAAACTGATGCTTAAAGTGCCTGCTGCTATACCCCTGCTACCATACATAAGACTGACCAGTATGGTAAGTAATGTGTTGTTCCTTAACTGGGAATGTCTAACACTTAGTTTATAAAAGATGATGCTTTTGATAGTTTTTCTGTTTTTGTGTGCACCTAGTTATATAAATATAAGTTACAGTTTTCATTGCAGTGGCTAATCTGATGAATAATGTTTTTGGTAAACAAAGAATAGTTGTCGTAATAAGAAAATTTTTTTTAATTTTTGTGCTTTTTCATAAATCATAAAGTTAAAAATAGTTATTTTGCACACAAGGCCAAGAGATTCAGTTGCTCACCAAAAAGGTTAAGTATAAGTGAGAGGTATGTGGGACAGTAGCACTCGAGAAAATTAAAAGGATCATAGTGTCAGGATAAGAAATGAGAAGGATGAATTTATGTTTATGGAAGGGTATAGTTAAATGCACTAGATGTTTTCTGAGTGATTGTGAGGAATTATTGGTAAAACAACTGTATGGACTTGGAAGAATTATGCACGTCAGTAGTAGATGAATTATGTTTCAGAAATCATGGCATCAAAGAAAGCTGCTGCGAGTCATGAAGGTTTCTTTTTAACAATGAGAGTGCAAGTGTCAGTACATGTGGAGGATTGAGAGTTTTGGGTTTTTAAGGTTAGGGTTTTGTATTTGTGTGTTGAATGTCCATGGTTGTTTGATGGCTTGCAAATGGAGCTATGAAGGTGTTGGCAGGAGGTAAAGGTAGAGTGAGACTAGGAAAGGATGAAGGGGAGAGGGAGTTCTTTAAAGATGATGTAAGTCAAGGGGCTCATTATGGAAATGGAAGTCGCATCAGTAGAATTTGGAAGTTGGCATGAGAGTAAGAAGCTGGAAGTGAATGCTTGTAGTGGAAGGTAATGGTGGTTTGAGACAGGGAGATTGACTATTGATATGTATGGAGGGTAAGTGCATATTTGGAATTCAGGTATTCAATTATCACTTCTTGAAGGCAGAGGAATAGATCCACAGGTGTTTAGGTGGTTAAAAGATTTCTGACAAATGCTTTGTTTTTCATGCTTGATTGCTGTTTCCTGCATTAGAAAGGTAGTGCCAGGAACAGACGAAGAACAACCACATGAGCTGAAATCAATTCGATAGCTTCATGTGTAATGGACTGAAACCACAGCTCCTTACCCATAACCAGGCCCCACAGACCTTTCCAAGCTTTATTTGAGCCTGTTCATATGCACTGATTCAGTCCACTTACAGTACGTTGACCCATGCACACCATATTATTCCAATTTTCTATATCCCGTGCATGCCTTTTACCCACTGCATATTGTGGCCCCGAATACTCAAAATCTTTTTCACTCCATCCTTCCATCTCCAAATTGGTCTTCCCGCTTACTCTTTGTTCCCTGCACTTTTGGTACATATATCCTTTTTGTCAATTTTTCCCAGCTTATTCTCTCAGTACGTTCAAACCATTTCATCACCCCCTCTTCAGCTCTCTCAACCACACTTTTTATTATCACACCCCCCTCTCTTACTCTTTTATTACTTACTCGATCACACCTCCTCACACCACATATTGTCCTCAGACATATCATTTTCAACTCATCCTCGCTCCTCAGCACGTTTTCATCTATGGCCCATGCCTTGCAACCATATAGCATTGTTGGAACTACCCTGCTTTCAAACACACCTATTTTTACCCTCCCAAACAATTATCTCACATTCCATGCAGTCTTTACTGTTCCCAGAACCTTTGCCCCTTCACCCGCCCTATGACTCACTTTCACTTTACCACCAGGTTTACTTCCAATACTAAAACGTTTTACTTCCTTCACTTTTTCTCTATTCAAACTCACATCCCTACTAACCTGACCCCCAACCCCAGTAAACCTGATAACCATGCTTTTATTCACATTGATTCTCAGTACCCAAGAATGTTATGATCAGTAAATATGCAAGTTTCTAAGTGTGTTAGGGCATTTCAGATGTATTCTAGCCTGCCCTTATGTATGAGAGTGTAACACAGGTTGCCAGCTTTGCAGCAAGAGAATGAAGTAGTGCAAGCTCTTGAGATGAATATCCTAAGCTTTACATCTAGAGAAAAAAGAAGCATTGAGATAAGAAAGGATTAATGATTGAAATGCAGAGTTGAATGTTTACAATTTAAGAGTATAGATAAAAGGGATGTTAGAGGGAAGACTGCTTCCTTTTAAGCAAAAAGAACAAAAGATAGTTCCTCACATAATATAAAGCAGAGTGAGGAAGTATTAGGTTCAGCAGGTTGTTTGGCATTGCATAAGGAAAGAAAAATGCATGAAGAAAACACTGTGTGCCACCTAACTGGATCATGGGAGACAGCATACTGGATATGGATGGATATGTTAAATTGTGATTATATTTATTGAACAAAAATTGTGCTTAATTGCAGAAGAAATCATTTGTCTGAATATAGTACCTACATGCCTATTCTATTTCATTAATGGTTTTATAACAATGTAAAGGAATTTGGCTCATAATTTTGGAAAGAATGTTGAGGATCTTACTGTGATGTATTCTAAGTTTGCATCTATGAAGTAGAGGAAGAATTTTCTATTACCTATTGTGACTGCATGCAGATGTGTGTCCACAATTTTTAACTTCATATGCAGATGCTTACTAATGAGCACCTCAGCATCCCACCAAAAGCGAGTTTCCCTTACCTTCATTTCATGTCTTTGAAGCCAACTTTGTAATTGGTGATTACCTGTATTATCTGGTGTTACATAGAGTCTCATAGATAATACGGTAGCCTCAGGAAATTCATCTAATTTGTCAGTGATATTTCTGTGACTTTTGAACTGAAATCAGTGCTCTCATTAGTGCTAAAAATTATAGATTCCAAATGTTTAGTTTAGTAAAGTTGCAAGTAATCACCACGGTGTTTATGATAGTTGATGTTTTACATGCATCATGTAAGACTTCTACTATTAGTATGTGGACTTATATACCTATATTATTTAAAAGGAAGCTAGTTGTAAGTAGTCACCCCCAGGAGAATGCTTATCACCTGAGGAGGAATTATTGTAAAAATTTTTGGAATAACAGAGCCAGCATAACAAAAAACAAATATGCATTAATGGATTTGGGGGGGCCCCCCCCCCCCCCCCCCCCCCACTTAAAGGGTTCTAGTAGTGGACTGAAGTTCTCATTAGGATCAGGCCTTGCAAAATGAGAAAGGGAGGGTGAGTGAATGTGAAGACAAAGTTAAAAAAACAGGTGTATTTTGCAAGTATGGAGATATTACATTTAGCTTGGTAAGGAGCATAAGAGAGAGTGATGTTATGAGGTAACAAGAGTTGACATGTATGGCACAAACTGTAAGGTATTAAAACCAGCCAGGTGTTTTTGTCATAATGAAAAAGGAAGGAATATGACCATACACCACATTTAATACTCCTAGGTACTTTATTGGATACCTATTCTAATAGACAATGGACATATCTTGGGTCTTGTGATGATATACTGTAATAGTAAAAAGAATCTTCCTGGAAATTTGAAGAACACGGCCTTCATTTAGTTCATATTCATGTGAAGACTGTGATCCATTTATTGTATGCCATCCTTGTTTTATGATTTTTGCCTTTACCTGTCTTAGTGAGGTTGCATTAGGAACAAACAACCAAGCCTTGGAGGAAAAGTTTTGCTTAGCACATTCTTCTTTTACTGCATTTAGAAAGTGATGATACAGTTGGGGAGGACTGTCAGCCCTCCCTGCTCTAACCCCTCTTAGTCACCATCAACAACACAAATACCCCCAAACATGTTGTGTTTAACTTGGTATCATGAATGAAATGTTGATATTTTGTGATAATAAGTGAGATATTTTCTTTTTAGCATTACAAGTTTTAGAAAATTTACTATATGTATAGATTATATTCATGGGTAGGCTCAAACTACTGTAAGGTAGTGCACTTTTCATATGTGCAGATTAATTCACTGATATATGGGAAAGAATACATGGCAAATTATTTTCTTTCTTTCCAAACATGTGTCAGTGAAGCAAGGTTTGGCAGTGAACAGTTGTGCTGGGTTGGTCTGTTGTGACATGCAATTTGAAGACTTGCCACAGCAAGTTATGTGTACTGTAGTAATACAATGGAAACACTGTGCCCTCAAGAAATGGTTAGTTATCCATTGTATGTTTTTACAGTTTATAAGAGCAGAGTCATGCAGTATATTTGCATTATCTCAGTGTCTCTAAGATATCATGAAATGACAATTATTTGTTGTTTTGTGGCAAATTGTGTCTTTATTCTCATTAGGAGCATAAGAACTGAAATGAATAGTGAGATCTGTGTTATGCTGCAACATTCATCCAGATTGTGGTTTACATATCCAATTTCAGTCCAGAGGTTTAAAAGGACTTGTAGGTATATAGATGTCATTTTAGAACAACAGATATTTGACTGGTTTCATAAGGCTGTATAGTAAGCAAAGTCACATATTTGATACTGTAGTTTATAAACATTGGCTTTAGGAATTTAAATACAGAATGGGGTAATTTTTACTGGATTGCAGGAAAAGTTTTAAGGATCTTATAAGTGAGTTTTATGTTGCTTCATTAATCTTGAAGTTTGCTGGAAAAGTTTTAAGGATCTTACAAGTGAGTTTTACTTTGCTTCATTAATCTTGAAGTTAGAAAATTTATGAACCTAGATTGATTATAGCATCAGTTTGTACAATATTGATATTAGTTTTTGCTCGTGCAGTTAAGCTTTTTATTAGTGGATTATACAGTATTGAAAGACTTAAGGAAAAGAAAATTGTCCATGCAGCCATTCAGGATTCAGGATTAGTATGAAAGTCATCATTCAAGTGTTATGGAAAATTTATAAGATTGAACAGAAGTATTTTGATTTGGGGTGTAGGCTGTGCCAACTCCATCTTCTTGGTTCTAATTGGACAAAATTAGAATGCGTGGACACAACTAATAGGCCTCAAGGATTGTAGCTTACTTTCTCAGATAAGCTGGTAACTATTCATATTTTGATTGAGTGAGTCTGAGGATCAACTCCAGACCTTGAAATTTAAAGCCACATTTCCTAAGCATGTGGTCATGATATCTACCCAGGCTGATGTACAATCATTCCAGATTCTCAAGCACTAAGTAGCAATGATGTGAGACATGGCACAATGTAGGCTGATAACTGGAAACCGTAAAAAAAAAATGACCCACTTAGAAGGTTGTGACACAAATGCCTTTTTGTTTATAGGAAGTTTTCAAAAAGTTTAAAATTGTACTCATGAGTTTTTATATTGTGCATTACTATAGTGCATACATTATCAGTATGTTCTTAGCAATAACAGCATATCAGTGTTAATCACAACTTACAGTGATGTTATTTTGCTTAAATTATTTCTGAGGAAATGATTATATATATATATATATATATATATATATATATATATATATATATATATATATATATACTTTACTTTCCTGCCCCAGGAACCCTTTCCATGAAGCTCCTGCAGTGCACAGGAAGCTTGTCATGTCCTCTGGACAGGATTACAGGTCAGCAGGTGTGGTGATGAGTGTTTATGTGAGGTGAGTGCAAGATAGTTAAGGAGTAAATGTTCAGTGTCGTCAGCATGAAAGTTACATTTTAAGCATGATGGGTCCTATAACATCATGAATCTGTGTTTATAATGTTGTAGAGATGGATGGTATCCATAATGGAGATGAGAGACTGCCACTTGCACATGCATGATGTATGTAGTTTCAAATATGTGTATGTTTAGTTGAGTGAAATTTTAGAGTGGGTTGGGAGGGCACTTTTTTAGTGTTTTTTGAGGATTTTACTCAGTGTATGTGCTTTATCAGTGTCACATTTGTTGGGGAGGGTGCAATTTGTGAGTATAGATTGCAAAGAAAGAAGCAACAGTATTTTTTTTTTAGGAGGTGTTGGTAATTGGTTATGGTTAGATTTGGATGGAAGGGTCTAGGGCTGTTGCAAAGAATTGGGTGCTGAGCATATTGAAGTGACATTGTATTGATTGTATTGAAAGTATTCTGTTTCAGTGGACAGGTGTTGAATGTCTTTGCATGTGTTGATGTTAGAATCCACCTGCAAGAGGTTACTTCGTAATTGAAAAATCATAACATGACTGTATTGTTGTCTGGACAAACAGAGGACAATCTCATCAAAGAACTTTACTGTTGATCGTAGTATGACCTTAGAGCTGCAGAAGCCCAGTAAGAGAGGTCTTGGGGTTATATAATAAAAAATTGCCCCTGGGTGTTTTTCCATGGATATTTTAGTGTTATTCTTGAGTCAGGGTATAAATGTTTAGTATTCCCATTCATTTGTGTGATTATCAATTTTTTTTTATATTGATTAGGAATGTTTAGTTATGCAGCTTTATCATTTATACCCAGAGTGATATGAATCTGTTGTATCTTGCTGTTGTATATCCTGGCAAGTGTTTTGCTTTGGTATTACAGAGGCTATACACTGTGAGAGGTTATGTTTGGATCTACAGATGATGTATTCCTTGGCAGCTGTTTTGTGCAGCTGGTATACAGATGTTGCACATCCTGGCAAGTGTTTTACAAAGCTTTGTAGATGCTGTCCACTTTTTCGTTGTTGGGGGGTGGGAGGGGAATCTGCAGCCATGGTAAATGATTTTGGGTGTAATCTGCAGATGCTGCATGCCCTACAAGTATTTGGTGGATGTAATCTGTAGATGGTGTATACCATGGCTGACATTTTGTAAGTATGATATATAGACATGTCCTCAGGCACTACATGCAGAGTCTATCACACCCAGTTAACTAACAAGTCTACATGTATAGGTTAACTGATACTATAATGCATTCTCCTCTTGAAGTCAGTACTTAGTTTCTGAAAAAAAAAAAATCACATAAGTAACTAGGAAAGATGTACTAGAATGTTATATAAACTTTTTTTTGTGTCATATAAGCTTTCAAGTTTACACTGGATGGCTCATGCAGAACATCCATCATATACCAATATTAAGCACAGTTTTGTATGTAACTCTGCTTTGATGGAGCATACATACTTGCACTAGATGGGCTAGTTCCATCTAAGCTGGGTTCTTACTCTTAAAATGGGTGATTTTTCATGTTGTGGTTGAGGATATGAGTGATACTGTATTAAAAGAAAGTGTCTCAGTATCACAAGATATGTTAGGGATTTCAGAAGCCTGGAATGTTGTATTTTTATGCTGCTTTTGAATATTCTGTGAATATTTGAGAAGCTGTGGAAGCCTACCAGAGCCAATGTTAGTTGTTTTGAACATCATAAAACTGAAACCTTTACAAGTGGTTTGACTGAATACCTATTAATTATGAATAATGATAAAGATACCATGTCCTTCATTTTTTGAAGTTATGAAATCATCAGATAACCTGTCAGTGTGTAGCAATATTACAGGAAAGGTAGCTTATACAGAAATGTTTCTCAACACAGGGGTCACAAGATCTGCACATTTTGTGTTCCAGATATGAACATCAGAACTCAGACATTTACAAACGAAATTTTTATATTGAGAGAGCAAACTAGAAGGTATAACAGTTTCCACTTACATATTTTTTTTTTCTTCTTCATACTATTCGCCACCTCCCGCGACAGCGAGGTAGCATTAAGAACAGAGGACTGGGCCTCTGAGGGAACATCCCCACCTGGCCCTCTTCTCTGTTCCTTCTTTTGGAAAAAAAAAAAAAAAAAAAAACTGAGAGGGGAGGATTTCCAGCCCCCCGCTCCCTTCCCTTTTAGTCGCCTTCTACGACACGCAGGGAATACGTGGGAAGTATTCTTTCTCCCCTATCCCCTATCCCCCTATGAAATTAAGTAAAATTTTGAATCTCACTCTGGCTGGAACATATACGACCTAGTACTTTTTTTACTTCTTTTTTATGACTATAGCAGGGGGCATGTGTTTTATTAATATTTGAATCACCCACCTCTGCTGTAGGGCGAAATATATGGTCATTAATATTTCTAGTGGCATTCCACATGGTGTTCCCAGATGCTATAGCCTAAATTTTTTTCCATATGCTGATTAGTGTATGTGATGTCAAGAAAGTGTGTACAAATGTGTGCCCTCATGTTATACAATTGTGAATTGTTAACGCCCTTACAAGATTGTGGATATTAGTGATGAAAACCCTTGGCACTCATGACAAAAAAACATCCCAAAACAGTACAGTAGAGTACCTCATAATCCTAACAAAAGAGTAGGATAAATTAAAGGGCACATAGAGGCTGTAAACATTGTTTCACCAACTTAAACTGTATTTCCTATTATTTAGAAAATTGTATTTATTTCATTTTATTATACTTAACCGCCATCTCCCGTGTTAGTGAGGAAGCACAAGGAAACAGACGAGGAATGGCCCTACCCATCCACATACACATGTATGTACATAAAAGCCCACACATGCACATATACATACATATACATCTCAACATATACATACGTAGATATACACAGATACACATATATACACGTGTACATATCCATACTTGCTGATTTCATCCATTCCTGTCCCCACCTCGCCACACATGAAATAGCATCCCCCACCTCCAGCGAGGCAGCGCCAGGAACAGACAAAAAGGCCACATTTGTTCACACTCAGTCACTAGCTGTCATGTGTAATGCACTGAAACCATAGCTCCCTTTACACATCCAGGCCCCACAGAACTTTCCATGGTTTACCTCAGATGCTTCACATGCCCTGGTTCAATCCACTGACAGCACGTCGATCCTGATATACCACATCGTTCCAATTCACTCTATTCCTTGCACGCCTTTCACCCTCCTGTATGTTCAGGCCCCAATTGCTCAAAATCTTTTTCACTCCATCCTTCCATCCTCCCACTTCTCCCTCTTCCCTCCACCTCTGACACATATATCCTCTTTTGTCAATCTTTCCTCACTCATGTGTCCAACCCATTTCAACACACCCTCTTTGCTCTCTCAACCACACTTTTTATTACCACACATCTCTCACTCTTTCATTACTTACTCGATCAAACTACCTCACCATATACTGTCCTCAAACATTCAATTTCGAACACATCCATCCTCCTCCGCACGACCTTATCTATAGCCCATGCCTCGCAACCGTATAACGTTGAAACCATTCCTTCAAACATACCCATTTTTGCCCTCCGAGATAACATTCTTGCCTTTCACACATTCTTCAATGCTCCCAGAACCTTTGCTCCCTCCCCCACCCTGTGACTCTCTTCTGCTTCCCTGGTTCCATCCGCTGAGAAGTTCACTCCCAGATATGTAAAACACTTCACATCCTCCAGTTTTTCTCCATTCAAACTTACCTCTCAATTTACTTGTCCCTCAACCCTACTGAACCTAATAACCTTGCTCTTTTTCACATTTACTCTCAACTTTCTTCTTTCACACACTTTACTAAACTCAGTCACCAACTTCTGCAGTTTCTCACCTGATTCAGCCACCAGTGCTGTATCTTCAGCGAACGACAGCTGACTCATTTCCCAAGCCCTCTCATCCAGAACAGACTGCATACTTGCCCCTCTCCAAAACCTTAAAATCACCTCCCTAACCACCCCATCCATAATCAAATTGAACAGCCATGAAGATATAATGAGCCCCTTCTGCAAACCGACATTCACTGGGAATCAATAACTTTTCTCTCTTCCTACTTGTACACATGCCTTACATCCTTGGTAGAAACTTATCATTACTTCTAGCAACTTACCTCCCACACCATGTACTCTTAATACCTTCCACAAAGCTTCTCTATCCACCCCCTCATATGCCTTCTCCAGATCCATAAATGCTACATACAAGTCCATTTGTTTTTTTAAGTACTTCTCAGATACATTCTTCAAAGCAAACACCTGATTCACAGATCCTCTACCACTTCTGAAACCACACTGCTCTTCCCCAGTCTGATGCTCTGTACGTGCCTTTAACCTCTCAATCCATACCCTCCCATATAATTTCCCAGGAATACTCAACAAACTTATGCCTCTGTAATTTGGACACTGACCTTTATCCCCCTTGCCTTTGTACAATGGCACTATGCATGCATTCTGCCAATTCTCAGGCACTTTACCATGATTCATACATACAATGAATATCCTTACCAATCAATCAACAACACAGTCACCCCCTTTTGTTTAGTAAATTCTACTGCAATACCATCCAAACCTGCCGCCTTGCTGGCTTTCATCTTCCACAAAGCTTTCACTACCTCTTCTCTGTTCACCAAAACATTCTCCTTGACCCTCCTCACCACTCTTGACCAAAACACCATATATCTGCCACTCAATCATCAAACACATTCAACGAACCTTCAAAATATTCACCCTATCTTCTCACTTCATCACTACTTATTATTACCTCCCCATTTGCCCCCTTCACCTATGTTCCCATATGTTCTCTTGTCTTATGCACTCTATTTACCTTCCAAAACATCTTTTTATTCTCTCTTGCACCTTTCTCTTGACCTCCTGCCACTTTCGTTTATATATCTCTCAGTCATTTGCACTACTTCCTTGCTAAAATCATCTAAATGCCTCTCTCATCTCTTTCACTAACAATCTTACTTCATCCCACCATTCACTACCCTTTCTAATCTGCCCACTTCCCACCTTTCTCATGCCACATGCATCTTTTGTGCAAGCCATCACTGCTTCCCTAAATACATCCCATTCCTCCCCCACTTCCCTTACATCATTTGCTCTCACCTTTTTCCATTCTGCACTCAATCTCTTCTGGTACTTTCTCACACAAGCCTCCTTTCCAAGCTCACTTACTCTCACCACTCTCTTCTCCCCAACATTCTCTTCTTTTCTAAAAACCTTTACAAATCTTCACCTTGTTTAATCATCATAATAAACTAATGGATTTTTCCTTTAAAAAATTTGAGAATATCCTCCACAAAATGTATGTCAGTAAGACTACTGCAGCAAGAAGTGTAAGAAAGTAGTATCCCAATTGATTTATGTAGACAGAGCTTTATTTATGTTAAAGGTTTCAGTTACAGGCAAATGTCTACATCAAGGCTGGGTCTTACGGTGAAGAGGTTATTGAGAGGGAAATGAAAGTGAATAGATACTTTATGGATATGGGGGGAAACAGAAAGCCTGCCATTCAAAAAAGGTTACTTTATAGGTTTTAGGGAAGAGAAGGCAGAGTGTTCCAAAGCTTTGAGGTGTTGGGACAGACACTGACATCAAAATGACCCCATTCCCCTTGAGTGGGGCCCCACAGTGATCATGTGACACATTAGATAGTCGAGTATTAAGGGACCTAACTAAAGGAGGCAGCACATAACAAAAATACCCACAGAAGTGGAAAGTGAACCAACATTATAGCTTCAAGTGGGTCAAGTTGTTAGATTAGACTAGAAGGGTTTAATGTCGAGCTGTGTCCAGTAAATATGTATAGTTATAGCCTCCTTAGATATGAGTACAGTACTCCATGCAAGGATGAATCAATCCTTCATATAAATGAAGCAACTGTTGTGAAGAGAAGAATTTATGATATTCAAATAGGACTGGCAGTTTCCAAGAGGTAGACTTTGTTATTTGTTTATTATTTATTATGTGTCCATGAAAGGTTAAGAAGAATGAACTTAAAAGCCCAGAGGAGCAGATTGTTACAGCATGTCCAGATGTGATAGTTCGAGACTTAACAGAAGAGTGGGAGTTCATAGTGTTAGCATGTGATGGCATATGGGATGTTATGACAAATGAGGAAGTCATAAATTTTGTCAGACTATGACTTTCCCAAGGAATGGAACCTGAGGATGTTTGTGAAGACCTTATGACAAGGTGCCTGGCCCCTGACTGTCAGATGGGTGGTTTAGGGTGTGACAACGTGACTGTTGTTCTTGTCTGCCTTGTTCATTCAGGATCTTGGCGTGAGTTGCAGGAGAAGTGTGCTCGGCCATCTTTATTGTTGGAAAACCAAAGCAATGATGAGGATAGTGAGTTGGACTTGCAGTGAATATTAGGGTAAACTATTAGACTTTCCATAAGCATATACATAGAAAAATGCATTCTTTCATAATTTATCAGTATATATATATATATATACATATATATATATGTTTATGGATGGGGTTGTTAGGGAGGTGAATGCAAGAGTTTTGGAAAGAGGGGCAAGTATGAAGTCTGTTGGGGATGAGAGAGCTTGGGAAGTGAGTCAGTTGTTGTTCGCTGATGATACAGCGCTGGTGGCTGATTCATGTGAGAAACTGCAGAAGCTGGTGACTGAGTTTGGTAAAGTGTGTGAAAGAAGAAAGTTAAGAGTAAATGTGAATAAGAGCAAGGTTATTAGGTACAGTAGGGTTGAGGGTCAAGTCAATTGGGAGGCGAGTTTGAATGGAGAAAAACTGGAGGAAGTGAAGTGTTTTAGATATCTGGGAGTAGATCTGGCAGCGGATGGAACCATGGAAGCGGAAGTGAATCATAGGGTGGGGGAGGGGGCGAAAATTCTGGGAGCCTTGAAGAATGTGTGGAAGTCGAGAACATTATCTCGGAAAGCAAAAATGGGTATGTTTGAAGGAATAGTGGTTCCAACAATGTTGTATGGTTGCGAGGCGTGGGCTATGGATAGAGTGGTGCGCAGGAGGATGGATGTGCTGGAAATGAGATGTTTGAGGGCAATGTGTGGTGTGAGGTGGTTTGATCGAGTAAGTAACGTAAGGGTAAGAGAGATGTGTGGAAATAAAAAGAGCGTGGTTGAGAGAGCAGAAGAGGGTGTTTTGAAATGGTTTGGGCACATGGAGAGAATGAGTGAGGAAAGGTTGACCAAGAGGATATATGTGTCAGAGGTGGAGGGAACGAGGAGAAGAGGGAGACCAAATTGGAGGTGGAAAGATGGAGTGAAAAAGATTTTGTGTGATCGGGGCCTGAACATGCAGGAGGGTGAAAGAAGGGCAAGGAATAGAGTGAATTGGAGCGATGTGGTATACCGGGGTTGACGTGCTGTCAGTGGATTGAATCAGGGCATGTGAAGCGTCTGGGGTAAACCATGGAAATGTGTGTAGGTATGTATATTTGCGTGTGTGGACGTATGTATATACATGTGTATGGGGTTGGGTTGGGCCATTTCTTTCGTCTGTTTCCTTGCGCTACCTCGCAAACGCGGGAGACAGCGACAAAGCAAAAAAAAAAAAAAAAAAGAATATATATATTTTGAGTGATCGGGGCCTGAACATGCAGGAGGGTGAAAGGCGTGCAAGGAATAGCGTGAATTGGAACGATGTGGTATACCGGGGTCGACGTGCTGTCAATGGATTGAACCAGGGCATGTGAAGCGTTTGGGGTAAACCATGGAAAGTTCTGTGGGGCCTGGATGTGGAAAGGGAACAGTGGTTTCAGTGCATTATTACATGACAGCTAGAGACTGAGTGTGAACGAATGGGGCCTTTGTTTTCTTTTCCTAGCGCTACCTCACACACGAGGAGGGAGGGGGTTGTTATTTCATGCGTGGCGGGGTGGCGATGGGAATGAATAAAGGCAGACAGTATGAATTATGTACATGTGTATATATGTATATGTCTGTGTGTGTATATATATATATGTATACATTGAGATGTATAGGTATGTATATTTGCGTGTGTGGACATGTATGTATATACATGTGTATGTGGGTGGGTTGGGCCATTCTTTCGTCTGTTTCCTTGCGCTACCTCGCTAACGCGGGAGACAGCAGCAAAGCAAAATATATATATATATATATATATATATATATATATATATATATATATATATATATATATATATATATATATATATATATGCATATATATATATATATATATATATATATATATATATATATATATATATATATATATATATATATATGTATATATATATATTCCTCGCGTGTCGTAGAAAGCGACTAGAGGGGACGGGAGCGGGGGGCCAGAAATCCTCCCCTCCTTGTATTAACTTTCTAAAATGGGAAACAGAAGAAGGAGTCACGCGGGGAGTGCTCATCCTCCTCGAAGGCTCAGAGTGGGGTGCCTAAATGTGTGTGGATGTAACCAAGATGTGAAAAAAGGAGAGATAGGTAGTATGTTTGAGGAAAGGAACCTGGATGTTTTGGCTCTGAGTGAAACGAAGCTCAAGGGTAAAGGGGAAGAGTGGTTTGGGAATGTCTGGGGAGTAAAGTCAGGGGTTAGTGAGAGGACAAGAGCAAGGGAAGGAGTAGCAATACTCCTGAAACAAGAGTTGTGGGAGTATGTGATAGAGTGTAAGAAAGTAAATTCTCGATTAATATGGGTAAAACTGAAAGTTGATGGAGAGAGGTGGGTGATTATTGGTGCATATGCACCTGGGCATGAGAAGAAAGATCAAGAGAGGCAAGTGTTTTGGGAGCAGCTGAATGAGTGTGTTAGTGGTTTTGATGCACGAGACCGGGTCATAGTGATGGGTGATTTGAATGCAAAGGTGAGTAATGTGGCAGTTGAGGGAATAATTGGTATACATGGGGTGTTCAGTGTTGTAAATGGAAATGGTGAAGAGCTTGTAGATTTATGTGCTGAAAAAGGACTGATGATTGGGAATACCTGGTTTAAAAAGCGAGATATACATAAGTATACTTATGTAAGTAGGAGAGATGGCCAGAGATCGTTATTGGATTACGTGTTAATTGACAGGCGTGCGAAAGAGAGACTTTTGGATGTTAATGTGCTGAGAGGTGCAACTGGAGGGATGTCTGATCATTATCTTGTGGAGGCTAAGGTGAAGATTTGTATGGGTTTTCAGAAAAGAAGAGTGAATGTTGGGGTGAAGAGGGTGGTGAGAGTAAGTGAGCTTGAGAAGGAGACCTGTGTGAGGAAGTACCAGGAGAGACTGAGTACAGAATGGAAAAAGGTGAGAACAATGGAAGTAAGGGGAGTGGGGGAGGAATGGGATGTATTTAGGGAATCAGTGATGGATTGCGCAAAAGATGCTTGTGGCATGAGAAGAGTGGGAGGTGGGTTGATTAGAAAGGGTAGTGAGTGGTGGGATGAAGAAGTAAGAGTATTAGTGAAAGAGAAGAGAGAGGCATTTGGACGATTTTTGCAGGGAAAAAATGTAATTGAGTGGGAGATGTATAAAAGAAAGAGACAGGAGGTCAAGAGAAAGGTGCAAGAGGTGAAAAAAAGGGCAAATGAGAGTTGGGGTGAGAGAGTATCATTAAATTTTAGGGAGAATAAAAAGATGTTCTGGAAGGAGGTAAATAGGGTGCGTAAGACAAGGGAGCAAATGGGAACTTCGGTGAAGGGCGCAAGTGGGGAGGTGAAAACAAGTAGTGGTGATGTGAGAAGGAGATGGAGTGAGTATTTTGAAGGTTTGTTGAATGTGTTTGATGATAGAGTGGCAGATATAGGGTGTTTTGGTCGAGGTGGTGTGCAAAGTGAGAGGGTTAGGGAAAATGATTTGGTAAAGAGAGAAGAGGTAGTGAAAGCTTTGCGGAAGATGAAAGCCGGCAAGGCAGCAGGTTTGGATGGTATTGCAGTGGAATTTATTAAAAAAGGGGGTGACTGTATTGTTGACTGGTTGGTAAGGTTATTTAATGTATGTATGACTCATGGTGAGGTGCCTGAGGATTGGCGGAATGCATGCATAGTGCCATTGTACAAAGGCAAAGGGGATAAGAGTGAGTGCTCAAATTACAGAGGTATAAGTTTGTTGAGTATTCCTGGTAAATTATATGGGAGGGTATTGATTGAGAGGGTGAAGGCATGTACAGAGCATCAGATTGGGGAAGAGCAGTGTGATTTCAGAAGTGGTAGAGGATGTGTGGATCAGGTGTTTGCTTTGAAGAATGTATGTGAGAAATACTTAGAAAAGCAAATGGATTTGTATGTAGCATTTATGGATCTGGAGAAGGCATATGATAGAGTTGATAGAGATGCTCTGTGGAAGGTATTAAGAATATATGGTGTGGGAGGAAAGTTGTTAGAAGCAGTGAAAAGTTTTTATCGAGGATGTAAGGCATGTGTACGTGTAGGAAGAGAGGAAAGTGATTGGTTCTCAGTGAATGTAGGTTTGCGGCAGGGGTGTGTGATGTCTCCATGGTTGTTTAATTTGTTTATGGATGGGGTTGTTAGGGAGGTAAATGCAAGAGTTTTGGAAAGAGGGGCAAGTATGAAGTCTGTTGGGGATGAGAGAGCTTGGGAAGTGAGTCAGTTGTTGTTCGCTGATGATACAGCGCTGGTGGCTGATTCATGTGAGAAACTGCAGAAGCTGGTGACTGAGTTTGGAAAAGTGTGTGGAAGAAGAAAATTAAGAGTAAATGTGAATAAGAGCAAGGTTATTAGGTACAGTAGGGTTGAGGGTCAAGTCAATTGGGAGGAGAGTTTGAATGGAGAAAAACTGGAGGAAGTGAAGTGTTTTAGATATCTGGGAGTGGATCTGGCAGCGGATGGAACCATGGAAGCGGAAGTGGATCATAGGGTGGGGGAGGGGGCGAAAATCCTGGGGGCCTTGAAGAATGTGTGGAAGTCGAGAACATTATCTCGGAAAGCAAAAATGGGTATGTTTGAAGGAATAGTGGTTCCAACAATGTTGTATGGTTGCGAGGCGTGGGCTATGGATAGAGTTGTGCGCAGGAGGATGGATGTGCTGGAAATGAGATGCTTGAGGACAATGTGTGGTGTGAGGTGGTTTGATCGAGTGAGTAACGTAAGGGTAAGAGAGATGTGTGGAAATAAAAAGAGCGTGGTTGAGAGAGCAGAAGAGGGTGTTTTGAAGTGGTTTGGGCACATGGAGAGGATGAGTGAGGAAAGATTGACCAAGAGATATATGTGTCGGAGGTGGAGGGAACAAGGAGAAGAGGGAGACCAAATTGGAGGTGGAAAGATGGAGTGAAAAAGATTTTGTGTGATCGGGGCCTGAACATGCAGGAGGGTGAAAGGAGGGCAAGGAATAGAGTTAATTGGAGCGATGTGGTATACCGGGGTTGACGTGCTGTCAGTGGATTGAAGCAGGGCATGTGAAGCGTCTGGGGTAAGCCATGGAAAGCTGTGTAGGTATGTATATTTGCGTGTGTGGACGTATGTATATACATGTGTATGGGGGGGGGGGTTGGGCCATTTCTTTCGTCTGTTTCCTTGCGCTACCTCGCATACGCGGGAGACAGCGACAAAGTATAATAATAATAATAAAAATATATATATATATATATATATATATATATATATATATATATATATATATATATATATATATATATATATATATATATATATATATATATATATATATATATATATATATGTATATATATGTATATATATATATATATATATATATATATATATATATATATATATATATATATATATATATATATATATATGTATGTGTGTGTGTGTGTGTGTGTGTGTGTGTGTGTTATCCCTGGGGATACGTGATTAAGAATACTTCCCATGTATTCCCTGCGTGTCGTAGAAGGCGACTAAAAGGGGAGGGAGCGGGGGGCTGGAAATCCTCCCCTCTCGTTTTTTTTTTAATTTTCCAAAAGAAGGAACAGAGGGGGGCCAGGTGAGGATATTCCAAAAAAGGCCCAGTCCTCTGTTCCTAACGCTACCTCGCTAACGCGGGAAATGGCGAATAGTTTAAAAGAAAAAAAGAAAGATATATATATATATATATATATATATATATATATATATATATATATATATATATATATATATACATATATATATATATATATATATACGTTGAGATGTATAGGTATGTATATTTGCGTGTGTGGACGTGTATGTATATACATGTTGGAAAGGATCACAGTTTTGCGCGTGGACTCATAGGAATGATATACATGTGTATGTGGGTGGGTTGGGCCATTCTTTCGTCTGTTTCCTTGCGCTACCTCGCGAACGCGGGGGACAGCGACAAAGTATGATAAATAAAAGTAAAAAAAAAAAATTTCACCTTCTCTAGAAATCGTTGATACTTCATCTCATCTCTTTTTTTCATATCATTAACCTCTGTATGTTTCAATTAAGGGACAGCCTTGATGTGGACTATTGTCTGTGACAAGATCCCAACATATTGAAAGAACAGCACTAATGATTATGGGCAAAAATAGATCTAGAGTGTAAGAATAGTGGTCACAGCATTCAGGAATGTGGGTTAGATTGGTCATAAGGTGCTCAGATTATTAAGAATAGAGAACGTATGGTAGGAATTCAACCATATCCTATGATGTACGTTGAAGCCTCCGATGTAGAAGACCTCAGTTTGAGGGTGAGATGATGTCACGCCTCCATGGCAGGAATTTAGTACAATTTATAAGTTACGAGAGCAAAGGAGAAATAAGGAAAATAATGGTAGTTGGGATGATAAATCTTGTGCAACTTGATATCAAAGTTAGAAAATTCTTTAAAGCTGAATCATGACTTAAGATTATAGTTAAAAAAGTGACAAGAGTTAAAGAATTAAGTAGGATATTATAAGAAGTTCTAGTTGGATGCAGTTCAACAAAAGAGAGGTTACTAGAAAGACTACGAATACTGATGAGACGAATGGAAAAAGTCGGATTTGTCAAAGATGTAGGTGGGGTCGATACTCCTGAACCTTGTCAGACGGATAATGTGGGAGGGGTCGACACTCTGGAACCCTGTCAGAGGAAAAAAAGATGTGGGAGGGAGTCGATACTCCCGAACCCTGTCAGAGAAACAATGTGGAAAGGGTCGACACTCCTGATCCCTGTCAGAGGGACAAAGATGTGGTCGGGGTCGATACTCAAGAACCCTCCCTCTTCATGAGTTACTGTTAGAGTCAGGCAGCAGAGATTGGTTAATTTAATAAACCAGTTTGCAGTATCCTTTTCACAACAGTTTATTTCATTAAAAGTTTATGGCTTGTAGTTATGCAGCCTGTACAGTTGATAGGAAACCACCAGTCAATTATCTACATTTTTTTCAGCCCTGAGTAATATTTATATATCTTGCTAGTACACATACGCATCACAAAATAGGTAATAGGAAATGTTAATAACATCTCATGCTCAATCTTCAAACAATAAAAAATGAGAAGTAACGACCATACTCCACATTCAAGGTCTCCACTAGATATAGTCTTTCCAGACATCAACAAACCGAGTCGGCTGCGTACGGTAGAACTGACACTTCACTGCTGCTACAGCTGCTGCCATTATGTCGTTAACATATTCCCAAAACAGAAGACCTCCAAATATGAAACCCTGTGGAACTCTACATTTTATACTCTTAGCATCAGACTGTGTACCATCATCTACGACCTGTGGTTTGCCAGGTGGGTATGACTGAAACCCAAGTAAAGAATTTTCATTAAGCCCAACACAGTTTCATTTAGACAAGGGGAAATGGTTTACTGTATCAAAATCTTTTTGTGGTAGATCTAACTTAACCATACCTGAGTATTTACCTTTATCACAATCAAGTTTGATATAATCTGGGAGATGTACATGTGTTAGTGGAATATCAATCCAGAGTAAACTCGTACGAGACATGTTAACTAGTTGTTAACAATATATTTGAACACTTTGCCGTATCTTTCTTCTGTCTGACCTAATTTCTAAAATACAAGTACTGTTCATATTCTGACTGAACTTTGAATCTCTTGAATTTGGTAAGGTATCTGTCCCTTCGACTTAGAAAATCAATTACATTTCGGTAGTAATCCATGATTCAGATCTTAGTTTACACCATACCTTCTCATTCAGCACCAAATTATCCACATTAGATGAAATATGGCCTTGAAGTTGGTCCATGCTTCACCGGTGATGGTATATCCATGACATCAGACCAGTCCTGTTCATTGACATCACAAAGCTTCCAGCTATATTGTTTCAGGTATTGACGTCGAATACTTGTGTTTGTTGATCAGAGATTTAGTGGCCTTGCGAGTCCAGAATTTTGACATAACTGATAGTACCTGCCTGACATAATTTCTCATGGTCAGGTACAATAATCAAGACCAGAATAGATTCAGATGCAGCACATATGTTGGGTCCACTATCCATCGTTTGAGACCTTTGGTTCGTTTAAAGCTACACACGGTATTCACAAGAGCATTTCCGAGTTGATATCACATGGTATGAAAGTTACCAATCGCTTTTATACTCAGCAAAACCACTGCCCCCGGCATATGGTTGTTTTAATTGTTCATGAAGGTCATTCTGATTTGGTGGAAAGTAGCAGGCTCCAGTCAGAAAGGGACTATCTTGAGCACAAGGATTTCAACCCCAATCAGTCATGATGCCGTCCTTGGATAGATCGGGGCGCAGGTTGAATGTCAGGTCCTTCTGAGTCGCCAACCCAGTGAATGAGCCACCTTTCTGTCACACCGATTACTACCTTCTTCATCGCTAATTACTGTATGAAAGGTCGTGTACCAAATGAGAGAGGCTTGGAAACTGATATTAGGTGTTGGGATCAATCGTTGCATCTTTCTTTGGAAACTGATTAGGCTGTTGGGATCAACCATCACGTCTTTATTACCAAAAGATTGGTCTAAACTAGCCAAAGAATTCATGATAGGCTTTGAACGTGTTGAGGGCTTTAATCTTGATTGACAGCTTCACGTATTTTGTAATGCATCTACGCATATTTAGGATGCAATTTGTTTATCTCGTGGTGAGATCACAATCAAGGCTTTCCCGTCACTTCACATTTCAATAATATTGTTTAAAATTTTCTATGCTAATCGGACGATGTAGAAGTGTGTAGGATGAAATACTGATGTCCTGTGACTACTGCAGTAACCTGCCAGCGAATAATAGCAGCACAGCAGCGGAAGATTAATCCTAGAAGACAAAAAATTCTAATTTCATTGTGGAAATGTTTAGGTTAATGTTTACCAGTCGCTCAGAGATGGAATGTTAAAGGTGGGATAAGCTCCCTGTCAGCGGTCGATAGCCTTCAGGATTCAACTCCAGTTAACATTATTATGAATGGATAGTTATCAGTTCTAATGGAGGTTTGTCAATCTGGATGGGTGGAACTGCATAGTTTGTTTTTCACACCAACCTACTTATGAGTACCTGTGATTATACTTTTCTTGATTGCCGATGTCACACTGATACATACATATTTTCTACACGCCTGAAGTTAACCTCTTCATAAGTAAATGGAAATCTAGTTTACCAAACTAAAGATGCTGGGTGTCTGATGTCCATCTGGCTATATATATATATATATATATATATATATATATATATATATATATATATATATATATATATATATATATTTTCTTTTTTTTTTTTCTTTTTTTTTTGCTTTGTCGCTGTCTCCCGCGTTTGCGAGGTAGCGCAAGGAAACAGACGAAAGAAATGGCCCAACCCACCCCATACACATGTATATACATACGTCCACACACGCAAATATACATACCTACACAGCTTTCCATGGTTTACCCCAGACGCTTCACATGCCCTGATTCAATCCACTGACAGCACGTCAACCCCGGTATACCACATCGATCCAATTCACTCTATTCCTTGCCCTCCTTTCACCCTCCCGCATGTTCAGGCCCCGATCACACAAAATCTTTTTCACTCCATCTTTCCACCTCCAATTTGGTCTCCCACTTCTCCTCGTTCCCTTCACCTCCGACACATATATCCTCTTGGTCAATCTTTCCTCACTCATTCTTTCCATGTGCCCAAACCATTTCAAAACACCCTCTTCTGCTCTCTCAACCACGCTCTTCTTATTTCCACACATCTCTCTTACCCTTACATTACTTACTCGATCAAACAACCTCACACCACATATCGTCCTCAAACATCTCATTCCCAGCACATCCACCCTCCTGCGCACTACTCTATCCATAGCCCACGCCTCGCAACCATACATATATATACTTAACCGCCATCTACCGCGTCAGCGAGGTAGTGCTAGAAAAGACAAAAAGGGTACATTTGTTCACACTCGGTCTCTAGCTGTCATGTGTAATGCACAGAAACCGCAACTCTCTTTCCACATCCGGGCCTCACAAAACTTTCCATGGTTTACCCCAGATGCTTCACATGCCCTGGTTTAATGAATTGACAGCACGTCGACCCAGGTATTGTGCATCGTTCCAATTCACTTTATTCCTTGCACGCCTTTCACCCTCCAGTATGTTCAGGCCCCGATCGCTCAAAATCTTTCTCACTTCCAAGCCCCCTCATCCACAACAGATTGCATACTTGCCCCTCTCTCTAAAACTCTTACAATCACCTCCCAAACCACCCCATCCATAAACAAATTAATCAACCATGGAGACATCACGCACCCCTGCCGCAAACCAACATTCACTGGTAACCAATGACTTTCCTCTCTTCCTACTCGCACACATGCCTTACATCCTCGATAAAAGCTTGTCACTGCTTCTAGCAACTTACCTCCCACACCATATACTCTTAATACCTTCCACAAATCATCTCTATCAACCTTGTCATATGCCTTCTTCAGATCCATAAATGCTACATACAAATCCATCTGTTTTCTAAGTATTTCTTACATACATTCTTAAAAACAAACACCTGATCCACACATCCTCTACCACTTCTGAAACCACCTGTTCTTCCCCAGTCTGATGCTCTGAACGTGCCTTTACCCTCTCAATCAATACCCTCCCATATAATTTCCCAGGAATACTCAACAAACTTTCACCTCTGTAGTGCCTTTGTACGTTGGCACTATGCGTGCATTCCGCCAACCCTCAGGCACCTCACCATGAGTCATACATACATTGATTATCCTCACCAACCAGTCAACAACACAGTCACCCCCCCTCCCCACCCCCACTTTTTTTTTTTTTTTATAAATTCCACTGCAATCCTGTCCAAACCCGCCGCCTTGCCGGCTTACATCTTTCACAAAGCTTTCACTACCTCTTCTCTGTTTACCAAACCATTCTTCCTGACCCTCTCACTTCGCACACCACCCTGACCAGAATATCCTATCTATGCCACTGCCACTCTATCATCAAACACATTCAGCAGACCTACAAAATACTCACTCCATCTTCTCACTTCACCACTACTTGTTATCACCTACCCATTTGCCCCGTTCGTCGATGTTCCCATTTGTTCTCTTGTCTTACGCACTTTATTTACCTCCTTCCAAAACATCTTTTTATTCTCCCTAAAATTTAATGATACTCTCTCACCCCAACTCTCATTTGCCCTCTTTTTCACCTCTTGCACCTTTCTCTTGACCTCCTGCCACTTTTTTTTTTTTTATACATCTCCTTGTCATTTGCTCTGCTTCCCTGCAAGAATAGTCCAAACGCCTCTCTCTTCTCTTACACCAACAGTCTTACTTCTTCATCTTCTAACTCACTACCCTTTTTAATCTGCCCACCTCCCACCTTTCTCATACCACAAGCATCTTTTGCGCAAGCCATCACTGCTTCCCTAAATACATCCCATTCCTTCCGCACTTCCCTTGCGTCATTTGCTCTCACCTTTTGCCATATTTCATTTAGTCTCTCCTGGTACTTCCTCACACAAGTCTCCTTCCCACGCTCACTTACTCTCACCACTCTCTTCACCCCAACATTCTCTCTTCTTTTCTGAAATCCTCTACAAATCTTCACCTTCGCCTCCACAAGATAATGATCAGACATCCCTCAAGCTGCCTCTCTCAGCACATTAACATCCAAAAGTCTCTCTTTCACACGCCTATCAATTAACATGTAATCCAATAACGCTCTCTGGCCATCTCTCCTACTTACATACGTATACTTTTGTATATCTCTCTTTTTAAACCAGGTATTCCCAATCACCAGTCCTTTTACAGCACACAAATCTACAAGCTCTTCACCATTTCCATTTACAACACTGAACACCCCATGTAAACCAATTATACCCTCAACTGCCACATTACTCACCTTTGCATTCAAATCACCCATCACTATAACCGGTCTCGTGCATCAAAGCAGCTTACACGCCCAGCTGCTCCCAAAACACTTGCCTCTCATGATCTTTCTTCTCATGCCCAGGTGCATATGCACCAATAATCACCCATCTCTCTCCATCCACTTTCAGTTTTACCCATATCATTCTAGAGTTTACTTTCTTACACTCTATCACATACTCCCACAACTCCTGCGTCAAAGTGCCACTCCTTCCTTTGCTCTTTTCCTCTCACCAACCCCTGACTTTACTCCCAAGATATTTCCAAACCACTCTTCCCCTTTACCCTTGAGCTTCGTTTCACTCAGAGCCAAAACATCCAGGTTCCTTTCCTCAAACATACTAAACCTAATCTCTCCTTTTTTCTCATCCCGGTTACAACATCCAAACACATTCAACATCCCAACCTGAGCCTTCGAGGAGGTGAGCACTCCCCGCGTGAGTCCTTCTTCGTTTTCCCCTTTTTTGAAAGTTAAAAATATATATATATAAATATTTTAATATATAAAAATATAAATATAGATATATATATATATAAATAATATATATATTCTTTTCTTTCTTTTTTTTTAAACTATCCGCCATTCCTGCATTAGCGAGGTACGTTAAGAAAAGAGACTGGGGGCCTTTTTGGAATATCCTCCCTGGCCCCCCTCGTTTTCCCTTCCCTTTTTGGGAAAATAGAAAAAAAAAAAAAAAAAAAAAAAAAACGAGAGGGGAGGATTTCCAGCCTCCCGCTTTCCCCTTCCCTTTTAGAGTCGCCTTTTTTCGACCCGCAGGGGAAAACTGGGAAAATATTCTTCATCCCCTATATATATAATATAATAAAAATAACATATATATATAAATATTATAAAAAAATTATATATATATATAATATATAATATAAAATATTTATAATTCCCTGGGGATAGGGAAAAGAATACTTCCCCCGTATTCCCTGCGTTTTCGTAGAAGGCGACTAAAAGGGGAAGGAGGGGGGGGGCCGGAAAACCTCCCCCTCGTTTTTTTTTTAATTTTCCAAAAGAAGGAACAGAGAAGGGGCCAGGTGAGGAAAATTCCCCCCCTAAGGCCCATCCTCTGTTCCCTAAAGCGCTAACCTCGCTAATGCGGAAATGCGAATAGTACGAAAGACGAAAGAAATAATAATATATATATCTTAAAATAATGGTTTCAGAAGTGGTAGAGGAGTGTGATCAGGGATTTTCTTTGAAGAATGTGAGAAATACTTAAAAAGCAAATGGATTTGTATGTATCATATATGTGACCTGGAGAAGCCATAAGATAGAGTTGATAGAGATGCCTGTGGAAGGTATTAAGAATATATGGTGTGGGAGGCTAAGTTGTTAGAAGCAGTGAAAAGTTTTTATCGAGATGTAAGGCATGTGTACGTGTAGTAGAGAGAAATTGATTGGTTCTCAGTGAATGTAGGTTTGCGGCAGGGTGGTGATGTCTCCAAAGGTTTTAATATTGTTTATGGATGGGGAGTGTAGGGAGGTGAATGCAAGAGTTTTGGAAGAGGGGCAAGTTATGAAGTCTGATGGGATGAGAGAGCTGTGGGAAGTGAGTCAGTTTGTTGTTCGCTGATGTTTACAGCGCTGTGCTGATTAAATGTGAGAAACTGCAGAAGGCTGGGTGATTTGAGTTTGTAAAGTGTTGAAAGAAGAAAGTTAAGAGTAAATGTGAATAAGAGCAAGGTTTATTTAGGTAAGTAGGGTTGAGGGTCAAGTCAATTGGGAGGGGGGGATTTTTGAAGGGATAAAAAAACTGGAGAAAAAGTGAAGTTGTTTTTAGATATCTGGGAGTTGGATCTGGCAGCGGATGGAAACATGGAAGCGGAAGTGGATCATAGGGTGGGGGAGGGGGCGAAAATTCTGGGAGCCTTGAAGAATGTGTGGAAGTCGAAAACATTATCTCGGAAAGCAAAAATGGGTATGTTTGAAGGAATAGTGGTTCCAACAATGTTGTATGGTTGCGAGGCGTGGACTATGGATAGAGTTGTGCGCAGGAGGATGGATGTGCTGGAAATGAGATGTTTGAGGACAATGTGTGGTGTGAGGTGGTTTGATCGAGTAAGTAACGTAAGGGTAAGAGAGATGTGTGGAAATAAAAAGAGCGTGGTTGAGAGAGCAGAAGAGGGTGTTTTGAAATGGTTTGGTCACATGGAGAGAATGAGTGAGGAAAGATTGACCAAGAGGATATATGTGTCGGAGGTGGAGGGAACGAGGAGAAGAGGGAGACCAAATTGGAGGTGGAAAGATGGAGTGAAAAAGATTTTGTGTGATCGGGGCCTGAACATGCAGGAGGGTGAAAGGAGGGCAAGGAATAGAGTGAATGGAGCGATGTGGTTTACCGGGTTTACGTGCTGTCAGTGGATTTAATCAAGGCATGTGAAAACGTTTTGGGGTAAACCATGGAAAGCAGTGTAGGTATTTATATTTGCGTGTGGTGGACTTATGTAATACATGTGGGGGTGGGTTGGGCCCATTTCTTTGTCTGTTTTCCCTTTCGCTACCTCGCAACGCGGGAACACGACAAAAGCAAAAAAAAAAGAGAAAAAAAAAAAAAAAATATATATAATATATATATATATTTTATATAATAAATAAATATATATAATAATACTATATTTAATTTATTAATTTATTTTGTTTTGTCGGTCTCCCGCGTGAGCGAGGTAGCGCAAAGGGAAAAAGACGAAAAAATGGCCCAACCCACCCACATACACAAAGTAATATACATACACGTCCACACACGCAAATATACATACCTTACATCTACCAAAGAAAACATATACATACAACACACAGACTTATACATAATAAAACATGTACATAATTTATACCTGTCTGCCTTTATCATTCCCATCGCCACCCCGCCACACATGAAAAAAAAAAACACCCTCCCCCCTCATGTGTGCGAAGTGAGCTAGAAAAGACAACAAAGCCCCATTCGTTCACACTCAGTCTCTAGCTGTCATGTAAAAATGCACCGAAACCACAGCTCCCTTTCCACATCCAGGCCCCACAGAACTTTCCATGGTTTACCCTAGACGCTTCACAGCTCTGGTTCAAACCATTGACACACGTTGACCCCCGGGATACCACATCGTTCCAATTCACTCTATCCTTGCACGCCCTTTTCCCCCCCTGCATGTTCAGGCCCCGATCACTCAAAACTTTTTCACTCCATCTTTCCACCTCCAATTTGGGCTCCCACTTCTCCTCGTTCCCTCCACCCCGGGCACATATATCCTCTTGGTCAATCTTTCCTCACTCATTCTCTTCATGGTGACCAAACCATTTCAAAACACCCTCTTCTGCTCTCTCAACCACACTCTTTTTTATTACCACACATCTCTCTTACCCAACTATTACTTTTTCGATCAAACCAACCTCACACCACATATCGTCCTCAAACCACCCCATCCATAAACAAATTAATCAACCATGGAGACATCACGCACCCCTGCCGCAAACCAACATTCACTGGAACCAATGACTTTCCTCTCTTCCTACTCGCACACATGCCTTACATCCTCGATAAAAGCTTGTCACTGCTTCTAGCAACTTACCTCCCACACCATATACTCTTAATACCTTCCACAAATCATCTCTATCAACCTTGTCATATGCCTTCTTCAGATCCATAAATGCTACATACAAATCCATCTGTTTTCTAAGTATTTCTTACATACATTCTTAAAAACAAACACCTGATCCACACATCCTCTACCACTTCTGAAACCACCTGTTCTTCCCCAGTCTGATGCTCTGAACGTGCCTTTACCCTCTCAATCAATACCCTCCCATATAATTTCCCAGGAATAACTCAACAAAACTTTCACCTCTGTAGTGCCTTTGTACGTTGGCACATGCGTGCATTCCGCCAACCCTCAGGCACCTCACCATGAGTCATACATACATTGATTATCCTCACCAACCAGTCAACAACACAGTCACCCCCCCTCCCCACCCCCACTTTTTTTTTTTTTTTTTATAAATTCCACTGCAATTCCTGTCCAAACCCGCCGCCTTGCCGGCTTACATCTTTCACAAAGCTTTCACTACCTCTTCTCTGTTTACCAAACCATTCTTCCTGACCCTCTCACTTCGCACACCACCCTGACCAGAATATCCTATCTATGCCACTGCCACTCTATCATCAAAACACATTCAGCAGACCTACAAAATACTCACTCCATCTTCTCACTTCACCACTACTTGTTATCACCTACCCATTTGCCCCGTTCGTCGATGTTCCCATTTGTTCTCTTGTCTTACGCACTTTATTTACCTCCTTCCAAAACACTTTTTATTCTCCCAAAATTTAATGATACCTCTCTCACCCCAACTCTCATTTGCCCTCTTTTTCACCTCTTGCACCTTTCTCTTGACCTCCTGCCATTTTTTTTTTTTTTTTTTATACATCTCCTTGTCATTTGCTCTGCTTCCCTGCAAGAATAGTCCAAACGCCTCTCTCTTCTCTTACACCCAACAGTCTTACTTCTTCATCTTCCAACTCACTACCCTTTTTAATCTGCCCACCTCCCACCTTCTCATACCACAAGCATCTTTTGCGCAAGCCATCACTGCTTCCCTAAATACATCCCATTCCTCCCGCACTTCCCTTGCGTCATTTGCTCTCACCTTTTGCCATATTTCATTTAGTCTCTCCTGGTACTTCCCTCACACAAGTCTCCTTCCCACGCTCACTTACTCTCACCACTCTCTTTCACCCCAACATTCTCTCTTCTTTTCTGAAATCCTCTACAAATCTTCACCTTCGCCTCCACAAGATAATGATCAGACATCCCAAGCTGCCTCTCTCAGCACATTAACATCCAAAAGTCTCTCTTTCACACCCTATCAATTAACATGTAATCCAATTACGCTCTCTGGCCATCTCTCCTACTTACATACGTATACTTTTGTATATCTCTCTTTTTAAAACCAGGTATTCCCAATCACCAGTCCTTTTACAGCACACAAATCTACAAGCTCTTCACCATTTCCATTTACAACACTGAACACCCCATGTAAACCAATTATACCCCTCAACTGCCACATTACACACCTTTGCATTCAAATCACCCATCACTATAACCGGTCTCGTGCATCAAAGCAGCTTACACGCCCAGCTGCTCCCAAAACACTTGCCTCTCATGATCTTTCTTCTCATGCCCAGGTGCATATGCACCAATAATCACCCATCTCTCTCCATCCACTTTCAGTTTTACCCATATCATTCTAGAGTTTACTTTCTTACACTCTATCACATACTCCCACAACTCCTGCGTCAAAGTGCCACTCCTTCCTTTGCTCTTTTCCTCTCACTAAACCCCTGACTTTACTCCCAAGATATTTCCAAACCACTCTTCCCCTTTACCCTTGAGCTTCGTTTCACTCAGAGCCAAAACATCCAGGTTCCTTTCCTCAAACATACTACCTATCTCTCCTTTTTTCTCATCCTGGTTACAACATCCACACACATTCAGACATCCCAACCTGAGCCTTCGAGGAGGATGAGCACTCCCCGCGTGAGTCCTTCTTCTGTTTCCCCTTTTAGAAAGTTTAATATATATATATATATATATATATATATATATATATATATATATATTATAATATATATATATATATATATATATATTCTTTTCTTTCTTCTTTTAAAACTATCCGCCATTTCCTGCATTAGCGAGGTAGCGTTAAGAACAGAGGACTGGGCCTTTGTGGAATATCCTCACCTGGCCACCCCTCTGTTCCTTCTTTTGGAAAATTAGAAAAAAGAAAAAAAAAAAAAAACGAGAGGGGAGGATTTCCAGCCTCCCGCCCCTTCCCTATTTAGTCGCCTTTTACGACACTGCAGGAATACGTGGAAGTATTCTTCATCCCCTATATATATATATAATATACATATATATATATATAATATAATATATATATATATAATATATATATATATATTATATATATATATATAATATATATATCCCTGGGATAGGGAGAAAGAATACTTCCCACGTATTCCCTGCGTGTCGTAGAAGGCGACTAAAAGGGGAAGGAGCGGGGGCTGGGAAAACCTCCCCTCTCGTTTTTTTAATTTTCCAAAAGAAGGAACAGAGAAGGGGGCAGGTGAGGATATTCCCTCTAAGGCCCAGTTTCCCCTGTTCATAGCGCTACCTCGCTAATGCGGGAAATGGCGAATAGTATACGAAAACGAAAGAAATAATATATATATATATATATATATGGTTTCAGAAGTGGTAGAGGATGTGTGGATCAGTATTTGCTTTGAAGAATGTTGAAAATACTTAGAAAAGCAAATGGATTTGTATGTAGCATTTATGGATCTGGAGAAGCCATATGATAGAGTTGATAGAGATGCTCTGTGGAAGGTATTAAGAATATATGGTGTGGGAGGCAAGTTGTTAGAAGCAGTGAAAAGTTTTTATCGAGGATGTAAGGCATGTGTACGTGTAGGTAGAGAGGAAAGTGATTGGTTCTCAGTGAATGTAGGGTTTGCGGCAGGGGTGTGTGATGTCTCCATGGTTGTTTAATTTGTTTATGGATGGGGTGTTAGGGAGGTGAATGCAAGAGTTTTGGAAAGAGGGGCAAGTATGAAGTCTGTTGGGGATGAGAGAGCTTGGGAAGTGAGTCAGTTGTTGTTCGCTGATGATACAGCGCTGGTGGCTGATTCATGTGAGAAACTGCAGAAGCTGGTGACTGAGTTTGGTAAAGTGTGTGAAAGAAGAAAGTTAAGAGTAAATGTGAATAAGAGCAAGGTTATTAGGTACAGTAGGGTTGAGGGTCAAGTCAATTGGGAGGTGAGTTTGAATGGAGAAAAACTGGAGGAAGTGAAGTGTTTTAGATATCTGGGAGTGGATCTGGCAGCGGATGGAAACATGGAAGCGGAAGTGGATCATAGGGTGGGGGAGGGGGGAGCCTTGAAGAATGTGTGGAAGTCGAAAACATTATCTCGGAAAGCAAAAATGGGTATGTTTGAAGGAATAGTGGTTCCAACAATGTTGTATGGTTGCGAGGCGTGGACTATGGATAGAGTTGTGCGCAGGAGGATGGATGTGCTGGAAATGAGATGTTTGAGGACAATGTGTGGTGTGAGGTGGTTTGATCGAGTAAGTAACGTAAGGGTAAGAGAGATGTGTGGAAATAAAAAGAGCGTGGTTGAGAGAGCAGAAGAGGGTGTTTTGAAATGGTTTGGTCACATGGAGAGAATGAGTGAGGAAAGATTGACCAAGAGGATATATGTGTCGGAGGTGGAGGGAACGAGGAGAAGAGGGAGACCAAATTGGAGGTGGAAAGATGGAGTGAAAAAGATTTTGTGTGATCGGGGCCTGAACATGCAGGAGGGTGAAAGGAGGGCAAGGAATAGAGTGAATTGGAGCGATGTGGTTTACCGGGGTTGACGTGCTGTCAGTGGATTGAATCAAGGCATGTGAAGCGTCTGGGGTAAACCATGGAAAGCTGTGTAGGTATGTATATTTGCGTGTGTGGACGTATGTATATACATGTGTATGGGGGTGGGTTGGGCCATTTCTTTCGTCTGTTTCCTTGCGCTACCTCGCAAACGCGGGAGACAGCGACAAAGCAAAAAAAAAAGAGAGAAAAAAAAAAAAAAAAATATATATATATATATATATATATATATATATATATATATATATATATATATATAAATACTATATTTATTTATTATTTATTTTGTTTTGTCGGTCTCCCGCGTGAGCGAGGTAGCGCAAGGAAACAGACGAAAGAATGGCCCAACCCACCCACATACACATGTATATACATACACGTCCACACACGCAAATATACATACCTATACATCTCAACGTATACATATACATACACACACAGACTTATACATATATACACATGTACATAATTCATACTGTCTGCCTTTATTCATTCCCATCGCCACCCCGCCACACATGAAATAAGAACCCCCTCCCCCCTCATGTGTGCGAAGTAGAGCTAGAAAAGACAACAAAGGCCCCATTCGTTCACACTCAGTCTCTAGCTGTCATGTAAAAATGCACCGAAACCACAGCTCCCTTTCCACATCCAGGCCCCACAGAACTTTCCATGGTTTACCCTAGACGCTTCACATGCTCTGGTTCAATCCATTGACAGCACGTTGACCCCGGTATACCACATCGTTCCAATTCACTCTATTCCTTGCACGCCTTTCACCCTCCTGCATGTTCAGGCCCCGATCACTCAAAATCTTTTTCACTCCATCTTTCCACCTCCAATTTGGTCTCCCACTTCTCCTCGTTCCCTCCACCTCTGACACATATATCCTCTTGGTCAATCTTCCCTCACTCATTCTCTTCATGTGACCAAACCATTTCAAAACACCCTCTTCTGCTCTCTCAACCACACTCTTTTTATTACCACACATCTCTCTTACCCAACTATTACTTACTCGATCAAACCACCTCACACCACATATCGTCCTCAAACATTTCATATATATATATATATATATATATATATATATATATATATATATATATATATATATATATATATATATATATACCTTCCAATTAACTTGTCCCTCAACCCTACTGAACCTAATAACCTTGCTCTTATTCACATTTACTCTCAACTTTCTTCTTTCACACACTTTATCAAACTCAGTCACCAACTTATGAAGTTTCTCACTCGAATCATATTTGTATATCACAAAGAAATATTTTTTTTTATCAGCCAACCCAGTTGTGGGCCAATCAGGCCTCCTGTTGTCCGTCTTGAAACTGGGTCCAGTTGTGGTCTTACTGTGTTCAGTTTCGGTCACCCTACTTGAAGACAGACATTAATGGAATGGAGATAGGAGAGCGTCGAGCCACAGAGATAAGATTTGAGAAGCAAATCCTATGAGAACCGACTAAGCTACTTATATCTATTTAGCTCAGAAAAAGAGGAATGTTGAGGTGGTCTAATGCAGGTGCTCATAATGATCAATGGGTTTTTATAATCTCGATCAGTCTCGACTGACAAGCTGCTTGAGACTTGATTCGTCTGTCTCGGCTCGTTGTAATGGATATTAAACTCGTGTGTCAATGTTTTACCTCGAGTGACGTGAAATACTGGTTTTTCAACAGGATTGTTTACACGTGGAATACTTTATCGATTAAGGTGGTTAAAAGTAGTATTATAGATAGATTTTAAGAATATAGCCTTGATACTTCGCTTTAGGTCCACCATTACCACCATTTGTGCTTCCTTCGTCAAGCGATCATCTGACTTATGCGTATTTCTATCTACTTTTACAGCTCTGTGAGTTTCTGATCCCAGCCTCAGTTACCTATCCACATCCAGGCCCCACAGACCTTTCCACGTCAACCCCTGTGTATCACATTGTTCCAGTTCATTCTATCCCATGCACGCCTTTCACCCTCCTGCACGTTCAGGCCCCAATTGCTCAAAATTTTTATCACTTCATCCTTCCATCTCCCCTGATATCCACCTTATACACATATACACCAGTGTGCCTCTGCCCACAGTGCCAATTACCCATCACTGAAATGACTCCATCTGATGCTGAAACAGCAGTTAGTGGCATCAGCTTCACTGTATTTCATTGTCTTTTGTTACGTGGTTTGTTTAAACGGAAGCGCACTGCGCATCTAAGTCTTCTTTTGTTTGTAAGTTGTTGTTGCGAACATGGCGGCACAATAAACAAGGCTCTTCTCTCCATGTATCTTTATTACCTAACTATTACCATTGCCTGATATGCTCGACCCGGAGTACTTCGTGACCCACAGCTCTGGACATGCAACAAGCACTCAGAAGGTAATTCCCAAACTCCTTCTCTCAGCCCAAAACAAACCGCTAACAAACAGGATAAAAATGCTCTCTCGCTTTTCACAAACAAACCCCCACTATTCCACACAACAAACTAACAAACTAAACAACCCCCTTCCCCCTACAAACAAACACAAAGGTATACTCAACCCAGCTCAACCAAAATTGTTCATGTTAGGTTTAGGTTTTGAGCTTAGTTATTTTGTAATTCACTGGAGCACTGTAGGTGTATGATGTGATATGGTAGAAAGGTGATATGAAAGCTTTATATATACAAATTACCAACCGTTGATAGCAGCAGCAACAACAATGCTTCACTGTCCTATGTAAACTGATAAACAATGGCCTCTGTTTCAGCACACACACACACACACACACACACACACACACGAGATGGGGCCCCGCGAATGCAACATTCACCTTCTTCCATTCCCCATTCCCCTGTACATGAAAAATAGGTAATTACCATACAAAAAGCCAAAATTGGAGAAATGAGTGTGTGTGTGTGTGTGTGTGTGTGTGTGTGCGTGCACAGTCATAAAACTGAAAATACTTCATATAACATGAAATTATTATGATTATTTGATCCTTAAAAGTTTATTGTATTAGGAATGTCAGCAGTTTCATTGTCGAATCAGGACTGGAGAAAATATTTCAACGAATTTTCAAAACCTAAAACTTTCTTAAATCAAAATACATTCATCCATTACAGTGACCACTTGCTCTTCTGTATAGTTAAATATTTTCATTTCCCATTTGGGTAAGTGGGGACTGCAAGGAAGATAAGGCAAAAAACAAAAAAAAAGTCTATTTATATTTTCTCTCTAACTTCAGGAACTTAAAGAATATCTTACCAAATTGTTATAATTCAGTTTTCAAGCAGATATATTTTGGGTTTCAGATTACCTTAAACTATTACCTGCATTTTTTTTTTTTTTTTTGCATTTAGGGAAATTGATTTGCTCAAGAAATTCAGAATAAAGATTAATTTTCATATCTTGAATCTCGCATTGATATAGTGTCTGGGGTTATTAAGGCATGTAATTCACTATTTAAATTATTATAGTTTTAAAAGATGTTTCTATCATTTGCTTCGTATTTATTTGATGTTTTCCTTGATTTAATTCTTAATTCAAGTCTTGTTTATCATAAGATTTAATGTGCAAGTGGAGGCCAAGTAGGAATTCTCCATATTCATAGATTTTCTTTATTTTACATGAGATTTGCTTCTGGTAGAGCGTCCAATCCCGATGCCTCCTGGACTCCCACTACCGACCCTTCTCGCACTCTGGTTAATAAATGGAAAAGAATTTAATGAGGAAACTTTCTAGAAAAAAAAAGGTCCCCTACCCCCCTCAGCTTCTTGGGGGGGGGGGGGGGGGGACTGGCCGTCAGCAAACAAACAAACCTCAGCTACATTGCCACTCCGCCTCCATGGTGTCTTTTAATCTGAAAAAAAAAGATAAAGAACTGAATGATAAATTCCTCTTTGTCCGCTTTCGATCGCAAATTAGAAAAGGGGGTTAGATTTCACCTCCCTTCCCATCCCCACACCTTTTCAGATCACCCCTCATCCCTTTATCTCACCCCCACCCCATTCCACCTTAATCCAATCCCTCCCCATTCCAATACCCCAACCCGAACCCCCCTCCCCATTCCACCTGCCCCCCCCCCTCTCTCTCTCTCTCTCTCTCTCTCTCTCTCTCTCTCTCTCTCTCTCTCTCTCTCTCTCTCTCTCTCTCTCTCTCTCTCTCTCTCTATATATATATATATATATATATATATATATATATATATATATATATCACATACTATGGTTAGAGGAGAGGAAGAAATGGGACAAGGGAAGGGATAGTTTGAAATGGAATAGGAAGTTGAATTGTGAATAGGTCTACGGTGTATATTTTCGATGAATGTTGGTCTGTATCCCCTTCCCCTAACCCCTAAAATACCATAGATATATATTAAACAATAAAGTGGCAAAACCATTTAAGAGACATGTTACACTGTGCTGTTTTTAAGGTCTGACCGCTATCTTATAAATACGTTCCCTCTATATATATCTCATCCTTTCCGGGTAAATTAAGGCTTATCTTATCATTAGTTATTTATTACTCTCATGTATCAAGCCATTCCAAGAGAAAAAATGAAACTCGCTGTAAATACAATGTATGTCGATATTTGGGGAGACCGACCTGGTGATAACATTGCAAAATACTTATTTTCACTTTGATTAGTAGCAAGTCTTTTCCTATTATAACTTGCATTGTTGGAACAACTCATTTTAATACAATTTAGCAATCAGGATGGCATATACTGTTTTTCCAATATATTTCGGCTAATTTTGGCCAGTTTGTTTGATATCAGGGTTGGGTTGCACACCTTCATCATTCGGTTATTTACAAACGCAAAATCATAAATATGGCACATATGCTGTCAGGTCGTATATGTTATCCTTAGTTCTAGGAGAATGAAAACGCAACTCAAACCTATATATATATATATATAAATGGAATGAGCAAGTGTTCAAATGTTCACTCGTCTTCCTTCTTGATAGAAGCAACGTTCTAGAAATGCGATCCCCTCCCCCCTTGATTAACGCAACATTTCAAAAATGTTTATTCTTTTATAGTAATAATAGGGGAGCTCCTTGAAACATTAATGCTAAGATCATAACTGAAGTGCAAGGTGCACATTGAGAGGACGGAGATTTGTTTTTAAAAACAAAAGACTCGCTTTAAATGAACAGACGGGCAATATTCACTCCAGCACGAGTTATACACCGAAAAATAACCATTCTCTTAAAAGAAGGATAAGAAGAAAACGTAATCTCTAACGGGGATACTTAGACAAAAGTTGAGTTTAACACGTCATATTCCTCCTGATCTTCCCCTTACTCTTTTCCCCATTTTGTTATGAATGAGACAGACTTTCCTTGCCATATCTAATGCTATCTACATTAGCTTTTGGGCAAACCTTGACGTCAAAAGTGAAAGCGGCAAGGAAAGGGAAAATAAGTGATTTACCCCTTGCGATATTCCTCCAATGAAGTGATTCTAGCTCGCGTTATTTTGATAATCATTTCGTTTTCAAATTCTAGATCCATGAAAAGCCTGAGATCCAGTTTAGAATAAGTCTTGAGACTACCAAGCATGGGGGACAGCCATGAAGAATAGCGACGATGAAAATTCACAAAGTTTTTCCAGACAAATATGTGTGTGTGTGTGTGTGTGTGTGTGTGTGTGTGTTTATAATAACTGTCGTACATGTACGTTGCAAAGCAAATACCATCATCACTGCTACCGTGATGACGAGCCTGTCATTCGTTTGTCAGTACATAATGTAAGAGAAAGGTTTTGATAATCTTGTGTTGCTGAAGTTAAGCAACGCTCAGCACTTACCCTCTGCTTAGAGAAGTTTGGCGAGTAGCTTGGCAAATGATTTTACTTAAATAAAAGTGCATAAGGTCTGTCTTTGATGGATATCAATCTATTAGATATAGACATGATTCTATAGAGGTGAAATGCATGGAGCAATGGCAGGGAGCCTCAAAAATCGTGTTGTTAGCTGAATAATTTTCTCAAAATTTGAAGGACGTAAAAATGCAATTAAACCTCTTATCTCAATGTAAGATTCATTTATGATGATTTAATAAACTTGTGAAAAGTGATGGAAGGACTCTTTAAGCCAGTGCCCATGCCCTAAGGTTCGTTCGGCCAGAATCATTTACTAGTCGAAAAATTGTGGAAATGGGTGAGACTTTATTCCCACTGCGGGAGAACTGTAGTGTATGAACAAAGATCAAAGCTCACATACACTAAGCAAGTGCTTTTGCCATGAAGCCAGGCGCTTTCCCTTCATACTTTCTGTAGAAATCAATGAACACGTGTTTTAAGAATATTTAAATGTTGGCGGTGTGAGCGGTTAACGCCATTTTTGTTGCTATAAATAGCAGGTCATACGATTCCATATTCTTTTTGTTCCATTACTCACGGCACTATATAACGTATTTCCACTGAAAATGCATAATTTATTATGAAATGGAATATACTGAAATACTGTATTTGGCTTAAATCACACAACGGATGGCAATAATGAATAGAAATAATCTACGGTAGTGTATCGTAGGCGCATGCGCAGAACGATTTGAAAATCAGTCCTCTGTGAGACCTTGCGAAAGGGGGACAACAATCTCTTCCCTTGGAATTCGCCACAACTTTTCACTGGAACCCCTGACCTCACACCAGGACCGTGGCAACTTCAGATATAGAAGATGACTTTGAACCCGCAGTATCAGCAGATCGGGGAGACCTTCGCCAAGCAGTACTATGCGATATTTGATGGCGAGAGGGAGGGAAGGGAAAAGCTGGTCAACTTTTATCACGTGAGTGTCGTGTGAGGGAAATTATCTAGGTGTCACTAAACGTCTCCATGTGTTAAATCTTGGAAATTAGTCCGTGGAGCAGCCTCCTCTGGAGAGATTATGGAGGAAACACCTCCACCCGTAAACGTGTTTGGGTATTTTTGGACGGCAAAGTCTTGGAAACATGATATCCAAGTTAGGTTTACCTGTTTTGTAACTTGGGGTCTTCCATTTAGCCTTGTTTTTTTGGTAGGAATTGTCATCGGCTCGGGTTTATGGAAGACGTCAGAAGCAAAGGGGATGGATGAGAATGAATCTTTGCCTTTGGTGTACGTCTAAATGTAGAAAAGATACTCTTATCTCTACTCGGGAAACGAGGTGTGGGTAAGATTATGTATCTTAGGTTCTGTTCATATTTCTCTCGAGTTAATGATATTTTACCCCCACGTATCCCCCTAAGCTTCATAACCCTCACCTCTGTCCGCTTAATACCGTAAGTAGATATGAGCCCACGTATGCAGCATCACTCTTGATTGTGATAACATAATTATTAAACAACCATTTCTAAACCACTAATTAATATTCCAGAGCTAAAAGGTGACATTTCTAAACTGCTTGCTGGAGAATGTTTATTGTTGATGGAAGGAGAATACCTTTATCTTTGCTTTTGATAAATGGAATACTACCAAATCTCACATTTAAATAGTACTATTGAAGTACACTAATAATGTACACAGTGGGGAAATTCTATCTGCAATGATGTCGAACAATAAGGTTAGAAAAGATCACAGTTTCTGGAACTTTTTGGAGCTGAGAATATACTGGAATTTTGAATACCTGTAAAATTTTAGTAAAGGCCTTCGACACTATTACCTTTAGAATATTTCAGTCTTGGTTTAGTTTTCATTGAACACAATAACAGATGCAGAGCATGATTTGTGGTATTATATGGTAAAAGTCTAATTTGTCTCGGCATCAAAACTAACTTTGGAAAGTAGCTTATAATTGAAGTGCTTCGTATAGTTTGCTGTTATCAGAGATACTTGTGGAGGATTGATTTTTCATGTTTTGTAAACAGTATTAGATAATGCAATGAAAGTGTATGAGGGAAACTAAAGGATTAATCAGAGTAAATGCAGATGATACACGGCCAGCAACTTAACAGCATCTGTGAAAACCAAACCTCTCCTCCCATTCATTTAGGATTTGCTATAATGTTCAGTATTCATTGGAAATATTTGGATCTCCCAAAAACCGAAATGCATCTTGAATATGTAGATATGAAGAAATACAAGTAGAATGCAGAGGAGTCGGGGAAATGCCCATGTAATCATATAGGTTACACCATCTACTATCCTAAGTGTTATCAGTTAATGCAGTATTTTCCTTTTCTTTGTATATTTTGAGAGTACTGTATTGTGTGGTCCTCCTGAATGCATGTTACAATACCATTTTGGATAGTCTGACTGCAATTACCATGTGTTGCAATGGTAAAGTGTACTGTTGTGACTAGTTCTCTTAGGTATCAGGAAAGCAATATGCGTGAATTGGGCATGATGTTTAAGTTGTGACCCCAGTTGAATCTTAATGAAGATTGTATTGCATGTATTGCATCATGGGAATGTAGATCATGAAAGAAAATATGAAGATTGTATTGGATGTATTGCATCATTGGAATGTAGATCATGAGAGAAAATCCTGAGTATGAAATATTGATAAACTTATAAACAGGTGTTGTTGGTCAAATGGGTCTCCTTCACTGTTGCATGTGTATTTTGCTAACCTTTCTGCAATCCTCTTCTATTTTGGTTAATCTTGCTTCAACAGATGACACAGCGTGTATGCTTGTAATCTCATGCTGGAAGTGACTTTAGTTCTTTTATATTTCTACCTCTACTTTTACGTTAAATAACCTTATATTTTGTCTGATGTATGTAATCACATCTTGATAGTATTATTTGATGAAATATACTGCTCAAAATTTTGCTTTGTAATTTAGTGTATATGAAAACTACACTAGCCATTTTAAATGATTACTTTTTACTGAATATCAAGATTGGGTAATATTAGTGAGGGTTATGTATATCGGGGAAAATTTAAGAAGAGGTATTACAGAGGTAAAAAGTCAAAAGGTTTTGTTTTGCAGTTGTTATTGTATTCTCCAAACAGTACTATACACTAGCATTACAGAACAAAATCACTTGATGCTTAGATCTCAGAACAATATGGTACTGAGCTGAATTTTTACCTGAATAATAGTGATAACCACATTAGTATTGTTTCATGGGCCTCTGTGGTGTAGTGGTTTGTGGTACTAACCATCAGCATGGGTCAGCTTGGGGTTGGACTTGAATGGGTTTGTATGAGGGCATGGCATAATGGCCTGCACCCATCTCAGGTGTTCATCCTTCCCTCAGAGCTCTGACTGGTTGATGAATGGGCACCTGGTTAATGATGGTGTGTGTGTGTGCACATATATGTGGAGTTAATTACATCTAAGGTTAAGAGACGGTAACACGAGTGTGCGTTGTTTCCCCTGACATCCCAAAAGTATTTACACCTGTGAAGTCAACTTTTGAGATGAATTAGATATGCATTTATCCAGTAGATAACTTGAAAGTCAGGCATAGCATTGAAGATTTAGAACTACTATGAATCTCTCTCTCTCTCTCTCTCTCTCTCTCTCTCTCTCTCTCTCTCTCTCTCTCTCTCTCTCTTGTATATGTTGGAGGCTCCTGACATTTACAAAAGTGCACATCAAGGCTAGGCCTTAATAGAGATATAAAGAGAACTCTTGATTAAAAGGTTTCCCTTGAATTGCCACTGGCCACACAGTAAACATGTGATGCAACAGCTTGCTGGGTATTGCATGATCTAGCAAGTGGTGGGGGCACACAAGCAGGCAGCTTTTAGGAGCAAAATGTTGCCTATAGAAGAGGGAGAGTGAACCATCATTGCAGTGTTTGGCAAATGGATCAGGTTTTGAACTTATCTTCAGAGAGTTGAGAAGTCAGACCAATTTCAACTCGACTCTGTCAGGTAAAGATGTAGAGTTAGAGCTTCCTCATATGTGAAAGCAGTACAAGGGTGGATCAATCCTTTGTATGAACAGGGCATCTATTTTGAAGAAGAGAAATTTTGACATCTGAACAGGAGTCCTAGTTTCTTAGCGGGAGCCTTTGCTGTTTCTGTAATGTGAGGTTTCCAAGATAGTGTGTATGCTGCAATAATACTAAGTATTTTCATTGAGGCAAGAGGTGGAATTATAGATCACTTAAAGGAGAGAGGAAAGTTGTAAGGTGGAATATGCTTTTGCAATGTTCAGTATTTTTATTAAAACATAAAATATGGTTAATTATTGAGCTAAGGGTAATAACTTAGTGGAATATTATTCACAATGTTTTGCCGCTTTAGTTTACTTTAGCATGCAAAAAACTTACAATTGGTTTCTGTTTTTTGTATTGTGACGATAATAATTTGATAGTTGGGAATTTAAGTATCTGGGAGCTATCTTGGGTAAGTGTGGTGATATGGAAGGAGAGATAAATGAAGAGAGCAGTACAGGGTAGAAGAGTCATTGGATCCCATAATAGAATAATGAAGGGTATAGGTGTAAGTATGGAAGTGAAGAGAGGATTAAGGGACAGTATAGTCCTCACAACCCTGACCGATGCAGCCGATACATGGATGTGGAATGAGGGACAGGGATCAAGAATTCAGGATGTGGAAATGAGCAATTTGAGAAGAGCATGTGGTGTGACTAGATGGAATGAAGAAAGAAATGAAAGGATGTATGAGATATGTGGTATGGCAAAGAATGCAAAAGGAATGAATTGTGGAGTGGTAGAATGGGTGAAACATAATACTTTGAGGTGGTTTGGGCGTGTGGAAAGAATGCAAGATTGGGAGTTTATAAGGAGAGTGTATGATAGTACAATTAAAGGGGTTGGTGTGAGTGTAAGACCACCTGGGAGAGAAACAGAAGAAGAATGCTGGGAATGGTGTATGTGAGGGAGGCATGTAAGGACAAGGATAAGTGGAGACTCTTTTGCCATGGCCACCCCTTGTTGGGAGTTCCTGAGTGTTATGGGGGTCAGAGATAGCCATGAATCTCTAGGAAAATATGGGGATGAGTTAACATATAGTTTGTGAAGCCTTTCTGGAAATCAGTAGAATATATGGCATCACCTAAGTTTACTTACCAGATGCAATTTAATTTAATTTTCAGTGTTATAATTGAAACATGTTTATACTATTGTATTATGCTGTCATCTGCCACATTATGGTTTCCAGCAGCAGACCTCATCAACAATGATATGTATTCAATATGATTCCAGTATAATTCTGGGAGTATTGAAAAATGTGTGGAAGGCGAGAACGTTATCTCAGAGAGTAAAAATGGGTATGTTTGAAGGAATAGTGGCTCCAATAATGTTATATGGTTGCATGGCATGGGCTATAGATAGGGTTGTGTGGAGGAGGGTGGATGTGTTGGAAATGAAATGTTTGAGGACAATATGTGGTGTGAGGTGGTTTGATCGAGTAAGTAATGATGAAAGGGTAAGAGAAATGTGTAGTAATAAAAAGAGTGTGGTTGAGAGAGCAGAAGAGGGTGTATTGAAATGGTTTGGTCACATGGAGAGAATGAGTGAGGAAAGATTGTCAAAGAGGATATATGACATATGTCAGAGGTGGAGGGAACAAGAAGTGGGAGTGAAAAAGATTTTGAGCTATTGGGGCCTGAACATACAGGAGGGTGAAAGGCTTGCAAGGAATAGAGTGAATTGGAACGATGCGGTATACCGGGGTTGACATGCTGTCAATGGATTGAACCAGGGCATGTGAAGTGTGTGGGGTAAACCATGGAAAGTTGTGTGGGGCTTGGATGTGGAAAGGGAGCTGTGGTTTGGTGCATTACACATGACAGCTAGTGACTGAGTGCTGAGTGTGAACGAATGTGGCCTTCGTTATCTTTTCCTAGCGCTACCTCGCGCACGCGGGGGGGATGTTTGCTGTTTTTCGTGTGGCGGGCTGGCAACGGGAATGGATGAAGGCAGCAAGTATGAATTTGTGCATTTGTATATATGGTTATGTCTGTGTATGTATATGTGTGTATACGTTGAAATGTGTAGGTTTGTATATGTTCGTGTGTTGGCGTTTATGTATACATGTGTGTTCCTATGAGTCCACAGGAAAAATGAAACATGATAAGTTCCCTAATGCACTTTTGTGTAATAATCACACCATCAGGGGAGACACAAGAGAGAAATATGTCACTTGATATACATCGAAGAGATGAAGCAAGGATGCCATTTGGTAAACATGCGATTGTCCAAGACAGACAACGACCTTTCATAAACTTATTTTACAAATTTTATCAACAATAAAGTTATCTAATTTGTATAGACCATCACTAATGTTAAGATTATAATTCTTTGTGTATTCAGTAATAGAAGATTCAATGATGTTTCTCTTGGTAATAGAGTTAGAGTTAATAACTGAGATGGCATTACTCCATTCAGTACAATGATCATAGTTTTTGACATGATTAGACAAGGCATTTGATTCTTGTCCCATTCTTATGCTATATTTATGTTGCTCAAATCTAACAGAAAGATCCTTACCAGTCTGCCCAACATAAAACTTATCAATTTCTACATAGCACTTTATAGATGCACCCAAGAGAATTTTCTGGTGAATTCCTGATTAAGATATTCTTTATAGTATTATTGTTGCTGAAGGCAACATTTACATTAAAGGATTTAAGCAACATTTTTTTTTTTTTTTTTATACTTTGTCGCTGTCTCCCGCGTTTGCGAGGTAGCGCAAGGAAACAGACGAAAGAAATGGCCCAACCCCCCCCCCCCCCCCATACACATGTATATACATACATCCACACACGCAAATATACATACCTACACAGCTTTCCATGGTTTACCCCAGACGCTTCACATGCCTTGATTCAATCCACTGACAGCACGTCAACCCCGGTATACCACATCGCTCCAATTCACTCTATTCCTTGCCCTCCTTTCACCCTCCTGCATGTTCAGGCCCCGATCACACAAAATCTTTTTCACTCCATCTTTCCACCTCCAATTTGGTCTCCCTCTTCTCCTTGCTCCCTCCACCTCCGACACATATATCCTCTTGGTCAATCTTTCCTCACTCATCCTCTCCATGTGCCCAAACCACTTCAAAACACCCTCTTCTGCTCTCTCAACCACGCTCTTTTTATTTCCACACATCTCTCTTACCCTTACGTTACTCACTCGATCAAACCACCTCACACCACACATTGTCCTCAAACATCTCATTTCCAGCACATCCATCCTCCTGCGCACAACTCTATCCATAGCCCACGCCTCGCAACCATACAACATTGTTGGAACATGGGAAGTAAAATAAAATTATCATTAAAAGGGAGAACTAAAAGGTTCTTGGTATCAGTGGGAGGTTTGGGCTCAACTCTATAAAATGATATCTTTGCTAACTTAAGGGATTTATCAATGAAAGATCTAGGATACTTTAACTTAGATCCAATAGAATATATCTTCTCAAACTCATCATCAATAAACTCTGGACTGCAAATATGTGTATGTGGGTGGGTTGGGCCATTCGTTCGTCTGTTTCCTTGTGCTATCTCGCTAATGTGGGAGACAGCGACTAAGTATAATAGAATAAAAATCATTCCATCAACAATGATACATTTTCAATGTAATTCTTACTGGCGTGGGACGTTAGGTTGCCTTTGATAAGTTAATTTTTACAGTTTTTTAATCAACTTTTATCGTTAACTACATTATTTTCTTGATCATAGTCCTTCCCACAATCACTTGTTTTCATAAGATAAAACAGATATACTGCAAGTCATGCACTGCTTAATCACTTAGTTTGACTGTATGGATATGAGTTTTGTCCATTTCCAAAAAGAAATAGATTGGTGGGGCTAAGCTGATGCTGTACCCTTTTTTATGAGGTCTGCTGTGGTTACACCTCTTTTTTGATGTTTTTTGAAAAATAAGTGATTGTTATGATCTCATGTTTATATGCAGTTGCCAGGAGGTGTGTGCACTACGTGGTAATGCGTTTAAAAATGTCTTGTGAACCTTCTTCATGATGTGCTTAGCACACAAACATGTGGTAGGAACAGCTGTAAATAACATTAATGTTGGTATTATATTGATGATGTTGGCATTGATAATATCAACTGCACAGGAAAGTCAGAAAAGGTTGTCTACAGGTGCTCTTGATTTCTAGGGAAGGTTTTCAGAGGTGCTCTTTATTTGTAATGAGGTTTTCGCGGGTTCTTCATTTCTAGAAGTGTGACACATGCTTTTACATTAACCCAGCCTTTTTCTTGATTCTTATAGCACTCCCCTTTGTCAACTTATTTACTGTAGTTGTATAAAAAGAAGTAATTATACTTCCTGAGCACAAAACCACTTTTGATGTGTAAGTGTTAGGATTAGGAGTCCATTGATTTGAAACCCTGGTATTGGCACATTCAACTTGTGTATGTGTGAGCTGCTCACTTGAGTGTGAAATAAATATCCATATGAAATAAGAAAATGTGTACAGTATAGTATGTCAAGAGGTTTGCTTACATTGATGAAACATTTCAAATGGTGTAGTGGTGTGAACTACACAACCACTGGCATCAGCCAGTGTGTGAGTAGTGTTTACAGTCACCGCACTAGTTTTTTTCGCAGTGTATTAAGTCTTGCTTAGTTACCATATGCAGAATGGTCTCCCATGCTTGGCATAGCAAACCTGGCTTTTATGTTAATAGGTACCATGAAATGCTGATTTAAAGGTATATCACTGAAACTGATACATGAGACCCGTAAATATACTCTGTAGGTCTTTGTACTGTGTGCCAAGTTTTCACACACTTCCTTTGATGAGTATATCTCGTCACTAGCATTTTACTGTGTCATGGGTAATTATTTGGACTTCATAATCCCAGCTTTTGAAGTACCTTGTGTTTTGAAGTAGTTTTAGAAAATTCAACATTTAGTGTGATAAATGTTTATGACTGAAAGATGTATAACAGTAGCAGAAGGTAATGAAAAATAGTTAGTTTTGGTTGTATAGATTGACTAGTTATTATTCTCTTTAGAGATAATTGATTTTGCAGTGCAGTGTAGTAAGTATAGCCACATCTGCAGTTGAAATGCATATCTGAGGTGTGTCTAATTTTATATAACTAATGAGATTTATTGTGGTATATCATTGAAGATGGGGGGTGCACTGTTTCCTGTGTGGTGGGGTAGCGACAGGAATGGATGAAGGCAAGCAGGTATGAATATATACATGTGTTTATAGGTATATGTCTGTGTATGTATATACGTGCGTGTGTGGGCATTTATATATGTTATATGGTTGTGAGGCATGGGCGATAGGTAGGGTTATGCAGAGGAGGGATGGATGTTTTGGAAATGAGATGTTTGAGGATGATATGTGGTGTGAGGTGATTTGATTAAGTAATGAAAGGGTAAGAGAGATATGTGGTAATAAAAAGAGTGTGATTGAGAGAGGAGAAGAGGGTGTATTGAAATTGTTTGACCACATGGAGAGAATGAGTGGGGAAAGATTGACAAAGATCTATGTGTCAGAGGTGGAGGGAACAAGAAGTGGGAGACCAAATTGGAGGTGGAGGATGGAGTGAAAAAGATTTTGAGCGATTGGGGCTTGAACATAAAGGAGGGTGAAAGGAGTGCTTGGAATAGTGAATTAGAACGATGTGGTATACCGGGGTCAACATGCTGTCAGTGGATTGAACCAGGGCATGTGAAGCATCTGGAGTAAACCATGGAAAGTTTTGTGGGGCCTGGATGTGGAAAGGGAGCTGTGGTTTCGGTGCTTTATACATGACAGCTAGAGACTGAGTGTGAACAAATGTGGTCTTTGTTGTCTTTTCCTGGCGCTTACCTCACGTGCATGTGGGGGGGAGGGGGTTGTCATTTCATGTGTGGTGGGGTGGTGGTAGGAATGGATAAAGGCAGTATGTATGAGTATGTACATGTGTATATATGTATAGGTATGTATATGTGCATGTGTGGGCAATTATGTATATACATGTATATGTGGGTGGGTTGGGCCATTCTTTCGTCTGTTTCCTTGAGCTACCTCGCTGATGCGGGAGACAGTGTCAGAGTATAATGATATAATGATAATAATGGGCTGACACGGAAATAGGGGAGAAAGAATACTTCCCACGCATATCTCACGTGTCGTAGAAGGCGACTAAAGGGTACGGGAGCAGGGGGCTAGAAACCCTCCCCTCCTTTTATTTTAACTTACTGAAGGGGGAAACAGAAGAAGTAGTCACGCAGGGAGTGCTCATCCTCCTCGAAGGCTCAGATTAGGGTGTCTAAATGTGTGTGGATGTAACCAAGATGAGAAAAAGGAGAGATAGGTAGTACGTTTAAGGAAAGGAACCTGGATGTTTTGGCTCTGAGTGAAACGAAGATCAAGGATAAAGGAGAAGAGTGGTTTGGGAATGTCTTGGGAGTAAAGTCAGGGGTTGGTGAGAGAACGAGTGCAAGGGAAGGAGTAGCATTACTCCTGAAACAGGAGTGATGGGAGTATGTGATAGTGTAAGAAAGTAAACTCTAGATTGATATGGGTAAAACTGAAAGTGGATGGAGAGAGATGGGTGATTATTGGTGCATATGCACCTGGGCATGAGAAGAAAGATCATGAGAGGCAAGTGTTTTGGGAGCAGCTGAGTGAGTGTGTTAGTAGTTTTGATGCACGAGACCGGGTTATAGTGATGGGTGATTTGAATGCAAAGGTGAGTAATGTGGCAGTTGAGGGAATAATTGGAGTGTTCAGTGTTGTAAATGGAAATGGTGAAGAGCTTGTAGATTTATGTGCTAAAAAAGGACTGGTGATCGGGAATACCTGGTATAAAAAGAGAGATATACATAAGTATACGTATATCAGTAGGAGAGATGGCCAGAGAGCCAGGTGGCCAGATTATGTGTTAATTGATAGGTGTGCGAAAGAGAGACTTGGATGTTAATGTGCTGAGAGGTGCAACTGGAGGGATGTCTGATCATTATCTTGTGGAGGCAAAAGTGAAGAGATGTAGAGGTTTTCAGAAAATAAGAGAGAATGTTGGGGTGAAGAGAGTGTTGAGAGTAAGTGAGCTTTGGAAGGAGACTTGTGTGAGGAAGTACTAGGGAGACTGAGTACAGAATGGAAAGAGGTGAGAACAAAGGATGCAGGGGGAGTGGGGGAAGAATGGGATGTATTTAGGGAAGCTGTGATGGCTTGCGCAAAAGATGCTTTTGGCATGAGAAGTGTGAGAGGTGGGCAGATTAGAAATGGTAGTGAGTGGTGGGATGAAGAAGTGAGATTATTAGTGAAAGAGAAGAGAGAGGCATTTGGACGATTTTTGCAGGGAAATAATGCAAATGAGTGGGAGATGTATAAAAGAAAGAGGCAAGAGGTCAAGAGAAAGGTGCAAGAGGTGAAAAAGAGGGCAAATGAGAGTTGAGGTGAGAGAGTATCATTAAATTTTAGGGAGAATAAAAAGATGTTTTGGAAGGGGGTAAATAAAGTGCGGAAGACAAGGGAACAAATGGAAACATCAGTGAATGGGGCAAATGGGGAGGTGATAACAAGTAGTGGTGATGTGAGAAGGATATCGAGTGAGTATTTTGAAGGTTTGTTGAATGTGTTTGATGATAAAGTGGCAGATATACGGTGTTTTGGTCAAGGTGGTGTGCGAAAGTGAGAGGGTTAGGGAAAATGAGTTGGTAAACAGAGAAGAGGTAGTAAAAGCTTTGTGGAAGATGAAAGCCGGCAAGGCAGCAGGTTTGGATGGTATTGCAGTGGAATTTATTAAAAAAGCGGGTGACTGTATTGTTGACTGGTTGGTAAGGTTATTTAATGTATGTATGACTCATGGTGAGGTGCCTGAGGAATGGCGGAATTCTTGCATAGTGCCACTGTATAAAGGCAAAGGGGATAAGAGTGAGTGCTCCTATTACAGAGGTATAAGTTTGTTGAGTATTCCTGGTAAATTATATGAGAGGGTAGTGATTGAGAGGGTGAAGGCATGTACAGAGCATCAGATTGGGGAAGAGCAGTGTGGTTTCAGAAGTGGTAGAGGATGTGTGGATCAGGTGTTTGCTTTGAAGAATGTATGTGAGAAATACTTAGAAAAGCAAAGGGATTTGTATGTAGCATTTATGGATCTGGAGAAGGCATATGATAGAGTTGATAGAGATGCTCTGTGGAAGGTATTAAGAATATATGGTTTGGGAGGCAAGTTGTTAGAAGCAGTGAAAAGTTTTTGTCGAGGATGTAAGGCATGTGTACGTGTAGGAAGAGAGGAAAGTGATTGGTTCTCAGTGAATGTGGGTTTGTGGCAGGGGTGTGTGATGGCTCCATGGTTGTTTAATTTGTTTATGGATGGGGTTGTTAGGGAGGTGAATGCAGGAGTTTTGGAAAGAGGGGCAAGTATGCAGTCTGTGGTGGATGAGAGAGCTTGGGAAGTGAGTCAGTTGTTGTTCACTGATGATACAGCGCTGGTGGCTGATTCATGTGAGAAACTGCAGAAGCTGGTGACTGAGTTTGGTAAAGTGTGTGAAAGAAGAAAGTTGAGAGTAAGTGTGAATAAGAGCAAGGTTATTAGATACAGTAGGGTTAAGGGTCTAGTCAATTGGGAGGTAAGTTTGAATGGAGAAAAAGTGGAGGAAGTGAAGTGATTTAGATCCCTGGGAGTGGATTTGGCAGCGGATGGAACCATGGAAGCGGAAGTGGATCATAGGGTGGGGGAGGGGGCGAAAATTCTGGGAGCCTTGAAGAACGTGTGGAAGTTGAGAACATTATATCGGAAAGCAAAAATGGGTATGTTTGAAGGAATAGTGGTTCCAACAATGTTGTATGGTTGCGAGGCGTGGGCTATGGATAGAGTTGTGCGCAGGAGGGTGGATGTGCTGGGAATGAGATGTTTGAGGACAATATGTGGTGTGAGGTGGTTTGATCGAGCAAGTAATGTAAGGGTAAGAGAGATGTGTGGTAATAAAAAGAGTGTGGTTGAGAGAGCAGAAGAGAGCATTTTAAAATGGTTTGGTTAGATGGAGAGAATGAGTGAGGAAAGATAGACCAAGAGGATATATGCGTCAGAGGTGGAGGGAACGAGAAGTGGGAGACGAAATTGGAGGTGGAAAGATGGAGTGAAAAAGATTTTGAGTGATCGGGGCCTGAACATGCAGGAGGGTGAAAGGCGGGCAAGGAATAGAGTGAATTGGATCGATGTGGTATACTGGGGTTGACGTGCTGTCAGTGGATTGAATCAGGGCATGTGAAGCGTCTGGGGTAAACCATTGAAAGTTGTGTGGGGCCTGGATGTGGAAAGGGAGCTGTTGTTTCGGGCATTATTGCATGACAGCTAGAGACTGAACGTGAACGAATGGGGCCTTTGTTGTCTTTTCCTAGCGCTACCTCGCACACATGAGGGGGGAGGGGGATGGTATTCCATGTGTGGCGAGGTGGCGATGGGAATGAATAAAGGCAGACAGTGTGAATTGTGTGCATGGGTATATATGTATGTGTCTGTGTGTGTATATATATGTGTACATTGAGATGTATAGGTATGTATATTTGCGTGTGTGGACGTGTATGTATATACATGTGTATGGGGGTGGGTTGGGCCATTTCTTTCGTCTGTTTCCTTGCGCTACCTCGCAAACGTGGGAGACAGCAACAAAGGAAAATAAAAAAATTATATATATATGTATATATATATATATATATGTGTGTGTGTGTGTGGTGTGTGTATATGAGTGGATGGGCCATTCTTCATCTGTTTCCTGGTTCTTGCCTTGGTGATGCGATTAAGTATGATAAATGATGAATATGATAGATATAATGAAGTTAGTCACAGAGCCACTTTTCAAGGACCAAGGTTAGTGTATTGTAGGTTCAATTAGAAGAAATTGTTGATATTAGGTGAATTGTCTTTGATCATGAAATTCAGTTCATTGGGTTAGGTGATGATACTTCCCCATGCTTAAAGTGAAAGCTGTCTTGGATATTGAGTTTTGTTTTAGTTGTTACTGTTAAACTGAAATATCTATGTAAGAGGTAGAAAATTGAATAAAAGATTTGACATTAATGTTTTAAAGTTCTCCTCTTTTATGCTTGTTATATTTCTTCAGGCGGAGCTCTCGTTAATGTCTTTTGAAGGAGTCCAAGTTCAAGGAGCTGCTCAGATTTTGGACAAGATTAAGGTAAAGTTTTATTGTGTTTGGGAAAGATTCTGTTCCTTGAAGCTTTGTAAGAAGTATGTCATCTTCAGACAGTCAAGCTATAATTTTCTTACAAAGCTTATTTTTAATATCCACAATGATTAAAGATGAGACTATTAACAGTTCTGATGTCTTTTAGCACAGGATAAGGTTAGCTGCAGGTAAGGGTAGGACATGACTGCTTACTTCGCTTCCACTGTCACGGGTAACTAGAGTGTACTTTGGGATTGTTTTCAGCATTGAAAGGAGATTTCTGTTTTTAATGATCTAACCAATATTGAGAGATACCAATTATATCATATACCATTTATATCGTAACTCTTCTAATGCAGTTGCTTCAGACTGAAAATTTATTTCATAAAATGAATGCACTTTCAATGAATATTCTAACAATTGGAAATTGATGCAGGAAGTACTTACAGAGGGGGACAGGCATGCTGCACATAGTCTCAATTTTTTAAAACTATAGCGCAGCTGTTAACTCATTGAGAAGCCTGTTGAATTACCAAACACTGAAATGGTTCTCTTGTAATATATCCATCGTAAACACATTAGGCCTTATGTAAAAATGTTGCTGATAACAGAAGTTAACTTGTTGATCACAGCTTGTTATGTCAACCTCAAAGTACATCAGTATTTGTACCATGTTGACTTAACTTTTGCTTGTAATCTCTAATGTGGAGTTTTATTGAATGCTTTCTGAAAATTTGAATAAGGTGCCTCATCCATGTTACCTTCAGCATACATGATATAACTAGATATTTAACAAGAATCTTGTTAAAGGAGTTGGAAAGTGGGTGCTTGTACAGTATAAGAGTTGAGGATGAATGGAATGAATGACTGAAGATGTTGTTAATGCAGATAGCACACAGAGATTTGATAAGTAGTATGATTGTAGAGAATGTTTCCCTATGCAGTACAGCACAGACAGACAGGCAAATTAGATAAGGAAGATTTTGTAGCAAGCTGTCCATATTTCAAGTTGGTCATCACCCCTAAAGAAGCACAAATTGGTTATAGAGAAAGTCCAGAGGATGGCAACAAAGATGGTACCAGAATTGAGACAGCAAAGTCATAGGGAAAAGCTAAAGGCTTTAGATATGCCCACCTTGGAAGAGAGAAGAATAAGGGTTGATCCGATGACAATGTTCAAGTTCCAAAAATAGGTCTTTGATGTGGACAGAAAATGTTTTTTTGTGAGATGTAAGGATAGAGCAACCAGAGGACGTAACATGAATTTAAGCAAGAAACTTATGAAAAAAGATGTAAAGAAGTATTTTCATAGTATGAGAATGGTGGATGGATGGAATAGGATGAATGAGGACATTGTTGATGCAGTCAGGATAGAAGTATTTTAAGCAGTGTGGTATTAGAGAATATTCAAGTGATTGGGCCCCTTGAGGGCAAAAAAACCACCCCATATAGTACAAATGTGTTTTTGCCATATTTATTACTTTTTGAGATAAATACGGCAGTATGATTTTTCTTAGTAAAATATGCTTTTTGAAATTTTGGTTGTATGGTCATGTATTGTACATGTACTGTGTATGTAATATATGGGAAGTTCATGGGGGTGCACTGTTCATGAACATATGTGGTGTATGTTCTCATTGTACATGCAAGTACTAAGGTAGTGTACAAAATAATAGTCGGACATTGGTCAATTATGACCATTTCGCAGAAATGACTGCACAAATTATTGCACACTCATTTGTACTGTCCAATTGTATCTTTAGCTTGTGTAACCAGGCTAGTCCTACTTGTAGGCCAGGTCCTCCTGAGGCTTCAAAAAGTTGTGCAAAATTGTCTTGTATAGAAGTGGATAAGAAATTACTAGGTCCCTTAAAGATATAACAAAATGCTTTATAGTCAGGACTGAATATGAGTGGACAAACAAACATTAGAACCTGTGTTGACTTAGTTCAAGGATCGAAAATGTTATTGTTGACTATATACTTTGTTAGTTTAAAATTAACAATTGTGGACTATCTATGTAGATAGATAAACAAATGGAGATAACAGCTTGAGCATGGGACATCACAATTTCCTGTGTTGAAAGTGCAGCCTGTATTGCGCATGGTTGAAAGTTTCATTTTGCTAAATTCCTTTTTTTTTTTACTCAAAATTCCTACTTTTTGCCATATTCATTCCTTTTTTTGTTTGACAAGGTTGGCAGCTCTGGTAATTACATGTTGCATGCAGTATATTGTAAAAGAAATGAAACAGATTGGTCATACATGATAGATTGCATGGAAAGCCATGCTGTGACTTCTAACCACTTTTCTCATATGTTTGTCAGTTTTTACACCCAGCCAGCTGCATAGACCTCTCAGGTCTCAGCTGTGAGAAGCAGCCAGCATGGATGGGTTAGCTCATGTTTTGTCTGATTTTCCTTGTTTCATTTGTAGTCATATGGGTAATTATTAATGTTTGCATTACGTTTAGACCTGTTGAAGATAACTGATGAAAATTTTTTATAGTAATTTCTATTTTTTTTACCTCATACTTGATTGCCATTTGCCATGCTGAAAATGTAGCTCCCAGAACAGATGAAAAAAGGCCACATTTGCACACATCCATTCTTAGCTTTCATTTGCAACACACCAAAACCACATCTCCCTATTCACAACCAGGCTCCACATTCCTCTCCATGGTTTACCCCAGCTGCTTCAAATACCCTGGTTCAGTCCATTGGCAGTATGTCGACATCTTCGTGCCTGTTCAAGCCTCATTCAAAATCTTTTTCACTCCAGCCTTCAATCTTCAGTTTGATCTCCCTCTTCTCTTTGTTCCCCACTTTTGACACATCCTGTTTGTTAACCTTTCTGCACTCATTCTTCCAATATTTCCAAACCATTTGAGTGCATCTTCAGCTGTCTTAACCACACTCTCTCACCCTTTTATTGCTTCCTCGATCAAATCACCTCACACCACAAATCTATCTATCTACATCTCTTATGCATGTTCCACCTGGAACTCCCTCATGGGGGTGACCATGGCAATAGAGTCTCCTCGATTAGTGGACCCCAGTGTCACTTAGCCTTTAGTGCCTCACCTTTAACAGGCCACTGGCAGAGAGCAACTCTAGCACAGTGTTTGCGGAGGCTCCTACCTAATGTTCTTATTGACTACAACCATAATGTATCTACCTAATGCTCCTGCATACTACTTCCTAATGTTTCTACCTAATGTTCCTGCTTACTACTACTTCCTAATTTTTCTACCTAATGCTCTTACCTAAATGTTCCTACCTACTACTGCTATCTACTGCTTCTACCATTTCACCAAAAGGCAGGGCTAGTGCATATTGTCCTCAAACATTTCAGTTCAACACTTCTATCCTCCTCCTCAAATCCTTATCTATAGCCCATGCCTTGCATCCTTGAAATATTGTTGGGAATGCTATACTGTTATTCATAACCATTTTTGCCTTTCCAGATAATGATTTCTCTTCCCACACATTATTCAGTGCTCCCAGAAACTCTGCCTACTCATCCACCCTGTGTCTCACTTCTTCCGTGGTTCCATTTGCTGCCGTGTCCACTCCTAGGAATCGAAAATACGTCACTTCTTCCAATTTTTCTCAGTTCAAACTCATGCCTCAACTCACCTGTCTCAACTGTCCTAAACCTAATAACCTTGCTGGGACTCACATTTACTCTTAACTTCTTCCTTTCACAAATTCTTCCAAACTCTGTCACCAACTTCTGCAGTTTCTCTCTTGAATCTGCCTCCAGTGCTGTAAAAGCAAAGAACAAGTGACTCACTTCCCCGGACCTCTTATCCTGTACAGACTGCATGAGTGTCGCCCTTTCCAAGACTCTCGCATTTACCTCCCTCACCACCCCATCCATAAACATTAAACAGCCATGGTGACATCACACACCCCTGCTGCAGACCGACCTTCACTTGGAACAACTCACCCTTCTCTCTTCCTCCTTGTATTATATTGGTGAGTATAGATTAAACTTTGTGTCTGCACTCATTCACTCTGCTTTCCCTGCCCGAGTTCTTTGTTATTTTTGCAGATATCTGAATAAGTGTTAGGTCATAAGTTTGCTTGAATTTGCACTGAAGAGAAATGTGAGTTTAAGTGAAGTATGTATATTCCTGCAGCAGCTGTCAGCAGAAAATGGAGGCTTCTATTTTCAAGCTCTGCCCACTCATGTGAACATTATTATTAGTTTATGAGTTAGGTAAAAGCAAATAAAGAGAACTGCACCATGCAGAAAGAAATATATTTGTAATAGTTTCTACATGAGAGAAAGTTATGAGTCTGTTATGGTGCCATAGATGGCATGAACAAATTAGGACACTGAGCACTACAAGCAATATATATTAGTGATGAAATCCTTAAGTATTCGTATTGTTTTTGACAAAAACACCTCTAAAAATACCATCCTCCCTACTTCACAGTTAATTTGCAGGATAGTTTTCTTCAAAGCTCCTTAAAGAGTTCACAAAAGGCCAAGTTTGCATCTCTGCAAAAGGAAGCCCCTTCAGGGGAAATGGCATTTTTCTCCTTTCACACACTTTTTCCAAACTCAGTCACCAATCTCTGCAGTTTCTCACCTGAATCAGCTACTAGAGCTGTATCTTTGGCAAACAACAACTGACTCACTTTCCAGGCCCTCTTATCTACAACAGACTGCTTACCTGCCCCTCTTTCCAAAACTCTTACATTTACCTCCCACCCCATTCATAAATATATTAAACAACTGTAGGGATATCACACACCCGTCGCAAACTGACATCACTGGGAATCAGTCACTCTCCTCTCTTCCTACTCGTACACATGCCTTACATCCTTGGTAAAAACTTTTCACTTCTTCTAACAACTTACCTCCCACACCATATACACTTAAAACCCTCCATAGAGCATCTCTATCAACCCTATGCCCTCTCCAGAACCATAAGTGCTACATACAAACCCATCCATTTTTCTAAGTATTTCTCACATACTTTCTTCAAAGCACACATTATGTGTGTGTGAGTTTGGAGTGATGGAGTGAAAAAGATTTTGAGCAATTGGGGCCTGCACATGCAGGAGGGTGAAAGGCATTCACAGAATAGTGAATTGGAACGATGTGGTATACTGGGGGTCAATATGCTGTCAGTGAACTGAACCAGGGTGTGTGAAATGTCTGGGGTAAACCATGGAAAGGTGTATGGGGCCTGGATGTGGATAGGGAGCTGTGGTTTTGGTGCATTACATGACGATCAGAGAATGAGTGTTAGTGGATGTGGCCTTTTTTGTGTTTCCTGGCATTACCTTGCTAACGGAGGGGGTGACAATGCTGTTCCTTGTGCGGCAAAGTGGTGCTGGAAATGCATGAAGGTGAGCAAGTGTGAATATGTATATTTGTATTTATGTATGTGTGTCACTCAAAATCTTTTTCACTCCATCCTTCCACCTCCAATTTGATCTGCTTCTCTGTGTTCCCTCCACCCCTGACACGTATAACCCCTTTGTCAACCTTTTCTCACTCATTCTTTCCATATGTCCACACCATTTCGGTACCCTCTTCTGCTCTCTCATCCACACTCTTTCTGTTACCACACATTTCTCTTACCCTTTCATTACTCACTCAAACCACTTCACACTATATATTGTCCTCGAACATTTCATTTCCAACACATCCACCCTCCTCACTTTCATTTATTCTTGGCACCACCCTGCCCCACAGGAAATAGCATTGGCACCCCTGCATCAGCAAGGTAGCACCAAGAAACAGATGAAGAAAGGCCACACACGTTTGCATTCATATATGAGCTGTCATGTGTAATGCACCAAAATCACAGCTCCCTATTCACATTCAGGCCCCACAGACCTTTCCGTGGTTTGCCCTGGAAGTTCCACGTTCCTTGGTTCAGTCCATTGAGGGACTGTTAATCCCAGTGTACCACATTGCTTCACTTCACTCCATTTCTTGCACACCTTTTTTTTTTCCTCAAACATACTATTTATCTCTCCTCTTTTCTCGTCTTGGTTACATCCGCACATGTTTAGACACTCCAATCTGAGCCTTCGAGGAGGATGTGCATCCCCTGCTTGACTCCTGTTTCCTGTAAAGATTGAAATACAAGAAGGGGAGGGTTTTTACCCCCCCCCCCCCCCCCCCCCACACACACACACACACACACACACACACACACACACACACACACACACACACACACACAACCACCATCACCACTCCCGCCCCCTTTAGTTGCCTTCTACAGCATGCAGGGAATATATAATAGCTAACTTAGAAAAAAATATGTTGGATAATCTTTTGGCAGGTGTGTGGTGATTGGGATGTTGAGGTATGTGAAATTAGAGTCATGGCAAGTGGTTGGATGAAAAGAAATCAGATGCTGAAAGCTTTACATAGGATAATATGTGGCAAAGGATCTGGAATGGTTAAGATTACAGTTGAATTTTTCAGTAAAGGGTGTGACTGTTGTGCATTGTTTATGTGGGATTTTCATTGTATGTATGCCTCAAGATGGTGTGCCATAGGATTAGAGGAATATCTGTATATTGCCACTGCGTAAAAGCAAGGGGGACATAGTGAATGCTCTGTTTACAGAGATATTTTTTTTTTTATTATTTTGCTTTGTCGCTGTCTCCCGCGTTAGCGAGGTAGCGCAAGGAAACAGACGAAAGAATGGCCCAACCCGCCCACATACACATGTATATACATACTCGTCCATACACGCAAATATACATACCTATACATCTCAATGTACACATATATATGCACACACAGACATATACATATTTACACATGTACATAATTCACACTGTCTGCCTTTATTTGTTCCCATCGCCACCTCGCCACACATGGAATAACAACCTCCTCCCCCCTCATGTGTGCGAGGTAGCTGTCATGTAATAATGCACCGAAACCACAGCTCCCTTTCCACATCCAGGCCCCACACAACTTTCCATGCTTTACCCCAGACGCTTCACATGCCCTGGTTCAATCCATTGACAGCACGTCGACCCTTTTATACCAAATCGTTCCAATTCACTCTATTCCTTGCACGCCTTTCACCCTCCTGCATGTTCAGGCCCCGATCATTCAAAATCTTTTTCACTCCATCTTTCCACCTCCAATTTCGTCTCCCACTTCTCCTCGTTCCCTCCACCTCTGACACATATATCCTCTTGGTCAATCTTTCCTCACTCATTCTCTCAATGTGACCAAACCATTTCAAAACACCCTCTTCTGCTCTCTCAACCACACTCTTTTATTTTCCACACATCTCTCTTACCCTTACATTACTTACTCGATCAAACCACCTCACACCACATATTGTCCTCAAACATCTCATTTCCAGCACATCCACCCTCCTGCGCACAACTGTATCTATAGCCCACGCCTCGCAACCATACAACATTGTTGGAACCACTATTCCTTCAAACATACCCATTTTTGCTTTCTGAGATAATGTTCACGACTTCCAAACATTCTTCAAGGCTCCCAGAATTTTCGCCCCCTCCCCCACCCTATGATTCACTTCCGCTTCCATGGTTCCATCCGCTGCTAGATCCACTCCCAGATATCTAAAACACTTTACTTCCTCCAGTTTTTCTCCATTCAAACTTACCTCCCAATGGACTTGACCCTCAACCCTACTGTACCTAATAACCTTGCTCTTATTCACATTTACTCTTAACTTTCTTCTTTCACACACTTTACCAAACTCAGTCACTAGCTTCTGCAGTTTCTTACATGAATCAGCCACCAGCGCTGTATCATCAGCGAACAACAACTGACTCACTTCCCAAGCTCTCTCATCCACAACAGACTGCATACTTGCCCCTCTTACCAAAACTCTTGCATTTACCTCCCTATCAACTCCATCCATAAACAAATTGAACAACCATGGAGACATCACATACCCCTGCCACAAACCCACATTCACTGAGAACCAATCACTTTCCTCTCTTCCTACACGTACACATGCCTTACATCCTCAATAAAAACTTCTCACTGCTTCTAACAACTTGCCTCCCACACCATATATTCTAAAAACCTTCCACAGAGCATCTCTATCAACTCTTATCATATGCCTTCTCCAGATCCATAAATGCTACATACAAATCCATTTGCTTTTCTAAGTATTTCTCACATACATTCTTCAAAGCAAACACCTGATCCACACATCCTCTACCACTTCTGAAACCACACTGCTCTTCCCCAATCTGATGCTCTGTACATGCCTTCACCCTCTCAATCAATACCCTCCCGTATAATTTCCCAGGAATACTCAACAAACTTATACCTCTGTAATTTGAGCACTCACTCTTATCCCCTTTGCCTTTGTACAATGGCACTATGCAAGCATTCCGCCAATCCTCAGGCACCTCACCATGAATCATACATACATTAAATAACCTTACCAACCAGTCAACAATACAGTCACCCCCCTTTTTAATAAATTCCACTGCAATACCCTCCAAACCTGCTGCCTTGCCGGCTTTCATCTTCCGTAAAGCTTTTACTACCTCTTCTCTATTTACCAAATCATTTTCCCTAACCCTCTCACTTTGCACACCACCTCGACCAAAACACCCTATATCTGCCACTCTATCATCAAACACATTCAACAAACCTTCAAAATACTCACTCCATCTCCTTCTCACATCACCACTACTTGTTATCACCTCCCCATTTGCCCCCTTCACTGAAGTTCCCATTTGCTTCCTTGTCTTACGCACTTTATTTACCTCCTTCCAAAACATCTTTTTATTCTCCCTAAAATTTAATGATACTCTCTCACCCCAACTCTCATTTGCCCTCTTTTTCACCTCTTGCACCTTTCTCTTGACCTTCTGCCTCTTTCTTTTATACCTCTCCCACTCATTTGCATTTTTTCCCTGCAAAAATTGTCCAAATGCCTCTCTCTTCTCTTTCACTAATAATCTTACTTCTTCATCCCACCATTCACTACCTTTTCTAATCAACCCACCTCCCACGCTTCTCATGCCTCAAGCATCTTTTGCGCAATCCATCACTGATTCCCTAAATACATCCCATTCCTCCCCCACTCCCCTTACCTCCTTTGTTCTCACCTTTTTCCATTCTGTACTCAGTCTCTCCTGGTACTTCCTCACACAAGTCTCCTTCCCAAGCTCACTTACTCTCACCACTCTCTTTACCCCAACATTCTCTCTTCTTTTCTGAAAACCCCCACAAATCTTCACCTTCACCTCCACAAGATAATGATCAGACATCCCTCCAGTTGCACCTCTCAGCACATTAACATCCAAAAGTCTCTCTTTCGTGCGTTTATCAATTAACACGTAATCCAATAACGCTCTCTGGCCATCTCTCTTACTTACATACGTATACTTATGTATATCTCGCTTTTTAAACCAGGTATTCCCAATCACCAGTCCTTTTTCAGCACATAAAGCTACAAGCTCTTCACTATTTCCATTTACAACACTGAACACTCCATGTATACCAATTATTCCCTCAACTGCCACATTACTCACCTTTGCATTCAAATCACCCATCACTATAACCTGGTCTTGTGCATCAAAACCACTAACACATTCATTCAGCTGCTCCCAAAACACTTGCCTCTCATGATCTTTCTTCTCATGCCCAGGTGCATATGCACCAATAATCACCCATCTCTCTCCATCAACTTTCAGTTTTACCCATATCAATCTAGAATTTACTTTCTTACGCTCTATCACATACTCCCACAACTCCTGATTCAGGAGTAATGCTACTCCTTCCCTTGCTCTTGTCCTCTCACTAACCCCTGACTTTACTCCCAAGACATTCCCAAACCACTCTTCCCCTTTACCCTTGAGCTTCGTTTCACTCAGAGCCAAAACATCCAGGTTCCTTTCCTCAAACATACTACCTATCTCTCCTTTTTTCTCATCTTGGTTACATCCACACACATTTAGACACCCCAATCTGAGCCTTCGAGGAGGATGAGCACTCCTCGCATGACTCCTTCTTCTGTTTCCCCTTTTAGAAAGTTAAAATACAAGGAGGGGAGGGTTTCTGGCCCCCTGCTCCCGTCCCCTTTAGTTGCCTTCTACGACACATGATATATAAGTTTTTTTTATATATATATGTTAAATTTTATCCCTGGGGATAGGGGAGAAAGAATACTTCCCACACATTCCTCACGTGTCGTTTACGTGTAGGAAGAGAGGAAAGTGATTGGTTCTCAGTGAATGTAGGTTTGCGGCAGGGGTGTGTGATGTCTCCATGGTTGTTTAATTTGTTTATGGATGGGGTTGTTAGGGAGGTGAATGCAAGAGTTTTGGAAAGAGGGACAAGTATGAAGTCTGTTGTGGATGAGAGAGCTTGGGAAGTGAGTCAGTTGTTGTTCGCTGATGATACAGCGCTGGTGGTTGATTCATGTGAGAAACTGCAGAAGCTGGTGACTGAGTTTGGTAAAGTGTGTGAAAGAAGAAAGTTAAGAGTAAATGTGAATAAGAGCAAGGTTATTAGGTACAGTAGGGTTGAGGATCAAGTCAATTGGGAGGTAAGTTTGTATGGATAAAAACTGGAGGAAGTAAAGTGTTTTAGATATCTGGGAGTGGATCTGGCAGCGGATGGAACCATGGAAGCGGAAGTGAATCATAGGGTGGGGGAGGGGGCGAAAATCCTGGGAGCCTTGAAGAATGTGTGGAAGTCGAGAACATTATCTCGGAAAGCAAAAATGGGTGTTTGAAGGAATAGTGGTTCCAACAATGTTGTATGGTTGCGAGGCGTGGGCTATGGATAGAGTTGTGCGCAGGAGGGTGGATGTGCTGGAAATGAGATGTTTGAGGACAATGTGTGGTGTGAGGTGGTTTGATCGAGTAAGTAACGTAAGGGTAAGAGAGATGTGTGGAAATAAAAAGAGCGTGGTTGAGAGAGCAGAAGAGGGTGTTTTGAAATGGTTTGGGCACATGGAGAGAATGAGTGAGGAAAGATTGACCAAAAGGATATATGTGTCGGAGGTGAAGGGAACGAGGAGAAGTGGGATACCAAATTGGAGGTGGAAAGATGGAGTGAAAAAGATTTTGTGTGATCGGGGCTTGAACATGCAGGAGGGTGAAAGGAGGGCAAGGAATAGAGTGAATTGGATCGATGTGGTATACCGGGGTTGACGTGCTGTCAGTGGATTAAAACAGGGCATGTGAAGCATCTGGCGTAAACCATGGAAAGCTGTGTAGGTATGTATATTTGCGTGTGTGGATGTATGTATATACATGTGTATGGGGGTGGGTTGGGCCATTTCTTTCGTCTGTTTCCTTGCGCTACCTTGCAAACGTGGGAGACAGCGACAAAGAAAAAAAAAAAAAAGTATGTCAGTAGGAGAGATGGCCAGAGAGTGTTGTTGGATTACGTGTTAATTGATAGGTGCGCGAAAGAGAGACTTTTGGATGTTAATGTGCTGATAGGTGCAACTGGAGGGATGTCTGATCATTATCTTGTTGAGGCGAAGGTGAAGATTTGTAGAGGTTTTCAAAAAAGAAGAGAGAATGTTGGGGTGAAGAGAGTGATGAGAGTAAGTAAGCTTGAGAAGGAGACTTGTGTGAAGAAGTACCAGGAGAGACTGAGTATAGAATGGAAAAAGGTGAGAACAAAGGACGTAAGGGGAGGGGGGGAAGAATGTTCTCACCTTTAGGGAAGTAGTGATGGCTTGCGGAAAAGATGCTTGTGGCATGAGAAGCATCGGAGGTGGGCAGATTAGAAAAGGTAGTGAGTGGTGGGATGAAGAAGTAAGATTATTAGTGAAAGAGAAGAGAGAGGCATTTGGATGATTTTTGCAGGGAAATAATGCAAATGACTGGGAGATGTATAAAAGAAAGAAGCAGGTCAAGAGAAAGGTGCAAGAGGTGAAAAGGAGTGCAAATGAGAGTTGGGGTGAGAGAGTATCATTAAATTTGAGGGAGAATATAAAAAGATGCTTTGGAAGGAGGTAAATAAAGTGCGGAAGACAAGGGAACGAATGGGAACATTAGTGAAGGGGGCTAATGAGGAGGTAATAACAAGTAGTTGTGATGTGAGAAAGAGATGGAGTGAGTATTTTGAAGGTTTGTTGAATATGTTTGATGATAGAGTGGCAGATATAGGGTGTTTTGGTTGAGGTGGTGTGCAAAGTGAGAGGGTTAGGGAGAATGATTTGGTAAACAGAGAAGAGGTTGTAAAAGCTTTGCGGAAGTTGAAAGCCGGCAAGGCAGCGGGTTTGGATGGTATTGCAGTGGAATTTATTAAAAAAGGGGTATGACTGTGTTGTTGACTGGTTGGTAAGGTTATTTAATGTATGACTCATGGTGAGGTGCCTAAAGATTGGCAGAATTGCATAGTGCCATTTTTTAAAGCAAAGGGGATAAAGGTGAGTGCTCACATTACAGAGGTATAAGTTTGTTGAGTATTCCTGGTAAATTATATGAGAGGGTATTGATTGAGAGGGTGAAGGCATGTACAGAGCATCAGATTGGGGAAGAGCAGTGTGGTTTCAGAAGCGGTAGACGATGTGTGGATCAGATGTTTGCTTTGAAGAATGTATGTGAGAAATACTTAGAAAAGCAAATGGATTTGTATGTAGCATTTATGGATCTGGAGAAGGCATATGATAAAGAGTTGATAGAGATGCTGTGTGGAAGGTATTAAGAATATATGGTTTGGGAGGCAAGTTGTTAGAAGCAGTGAAAGGTTTTTATCGAGGATGTAAGGCATGTGTACGAGTAGGAAGAGAGGAAAGTAATTGGTTCTCAGTGAATGTAGGTTTGCGGCAGGGGTTCGTGATGTCTCCATGGTTGTTTAATTTGTTTATGGATGGGGTTGTTAGGGAGGTGAATGCAAGAGTTTTGGAGAGAAGGGCAAGTATGCAGTCTGTTGTGCGTGAGAGAGCTTTGGAAGTGAGTCAGTTGTTGTTCGCTGATGATACCGCGCTGGTGGCTAATTTATGTGAGAAACTGCAGAAGCTGGTGACTGAGTTTGATAAAGAGTGTGAAAGAAGAAAGCTGAGAGTAAATTTGAATAAGAGCAAGGTTATTAGGTACAGTAGGGTTGAGGGACAAGTCAATTGGGAGGTACATTTGAATGGAGAAAAACTGGAGTAAGTGAAGTGTTTTAGATATCTGGGAGTGGATTTGGCAGTGGATGGAACATGGAGGCGGAAGTGAATCATAGGGTGGGGGAGGAGGCGAAAGTTCTGGGAGCCTTGAAGAATGTGTGGAAGGCGAGAACGTTATCTCGGAAAGCTAAAATGTGTATGTTTGAAGGAATAGTGATTCCGTCAATGTTATATGGTTGTGAGGCGTGGGCTATAGATAGAGTTGTGCGGAGGAGGATGGATGTGCTGGAAATGAAATGTTTGAGGCCAATATGTGGTGTGGTGGTTTGATTGAGTAAGTAATGAAAGGGTAAGAGAGATGTGTGGTAATAAAAAGAGTGTGGTTGAGAGAGCAGAAGAGGGTGTTTTGAAATGGTTTGGTCACATGGAGAGAATGAGTGAGGAAAGATTGACCAGATTGTGTCAGAGGTGGAGGGAACAAGGAGAAGTGGGAGACCCAATTGGAGGTGGAAAGATGGAGTGAAAAAGATTTTGAGTGATTGGGGCCTGAACATGCAGGAGGGTGAAAGATGTGCAAGGAATAGAGTGAATTGGAATGATGTGGTATACTGGGGTGACATGCTGTCAGTGGATTGAACCAGGGCATGTGAAGCGTCTGGGGTAAACCATGGAAAGTTTTGTGGGGCTTGGATGTGGAAAGAGAGCTGTGGTTTCGGTGTATTATACATGACCGCTAGAGACTGAGTGTGAACGAATGTGGCTTTTGTTGTCTTTTCCTAGTGCTACCTCGTGCACTTGTGGGGGAGGGGGTTGTTATTCCATGTGTGGCTGGGTGGCGACGGGAATGAATAAGGGCAGACAATATGAATTATGTACATGTGTATATATGTATATGTCTGTGTGTGTGTATATATGTATACGTTGTGGTGTATAGGTATGTATATGTGCGTGTGTGGACGTGTATGTATATACATGTGTATGTGGGTGGGTTGGGCCATTCTTTCGTCTGTTTCCTTGCGCTGCTTCGCTAATGCAGGAGACAGCAACAAAGTATAATAAATAGATGAATAAATGAATAAATGTGTTACATTGTATTGGAATATGGTGATTGAAAAAGTGGTGGCATGTACAGAACATCAAAATTAGGAGGAACAGTATAGCATCAGGAGTGGTAAGGGATGTGTGACAATTTCTTCATGTGAAATATTGTTTTGTATCTTTATTCTGACTTACTTGCAGGTGGTGTGTCTTCTGGAACTTTGTATTGGCCATATCTGTACTTGTATGCTCTTTATTTATTTTATGTTATCCATATATTTCTTTGTAGCTTGTGATTTCCAATTTATGTTATTTTTGGGATATACTAATTTCATAAATTTTTTCAGAGTCTAACATTCACCAAAATTGTAAGGGCAATTACGACTGTCGACTGCCAACCCACTTTTGATGGAGGTGTTTTGGTCAATATTCTTGGCCAGCTTAAGGTGGGCAAATAATGAACCTAACTACAGTATTATTATAGCCGAGATATTTTCTAAAAATAGGATAATTGTTTCTATTATTATTGTTGAATCATTTATCTCTCTGTCAATTGTTCAGATATTTTATCCTCTGTGTCAGTGTATTGTGTCCCTTTTTATAGTGTTAAAGGAGGGTGATGCCTGTAGAATCTTCCTTATGTATTTTGGTTGCTGATCATCTCCATACCCTTGAGTATTCAGGAACCAACATCTTCGTTATGAATATTTTGTGAAGAATTCTACCTGTTACGTAGTTTGACCTTCCTGCCACTTGTAAGAGGATTACTTGAACCATAGACACTGGGGTTATATGAATTTTAACACAAGTGTTTTAAGACATGAAAGAATGTTAACATGTCACTGGACTACAATGAAAAGTCTTAAAGACTGAATTTAGGAACAGTAAAAAGTAAGCTTGCTAAGTATAAGAGGTAACAAGTATGGCATGTGGATAAAGAATGAATGACAAAACTTAGATTTACTTAGAGAAATTTTTTCTATATAGATACAAAGTAGCTCTAGGGACATTTGTTATGACTTGTATATCTGTGTAGCTATCTGTGTCTCTGATGCTCATTCTCCCCTTGAATTCCCTTATGGGGGTGACCATGGCAAAAGAGTCTATAATTGGTGAACTCCAGTGCTGCTTTTTATCCTTTGATGCCTTACCCTTAAGAGGCCACTGTCAAAAGGACAACTCTGACACACTGTATATATTAAAGAATTTGTAAAGTCATACATGAATCAGTAACTAAATATGATGGTTCACACCTTCCAAGTTTAGCTTGGCAAATAATAAGTGAAGTTGTCAGGGCTGACTTAATCCTAAACTAATTTTGAATATGGTGAAACCATTGCTATGCTGAAGGGAAATTGGTTCCTCAACCCTCCATACTTTTTTGTACTTACTAACCCAGGTTGATAATCACATGAAATTCCTTCATGAGGAGTAGAGCTAGAGAAAAGCATACACACTACTGTGCTGATGTTAGTGTTGAGAGAAAATGTGTGAAGAGATTGTGCCTTAATGTATGATCAAATTTTGCTTAAGACAGGGATAGTTTATAATGGCCTCCATGTATGTTGCTTGTATAACAGTATGTAGTAAGACTTTGCATTTTTGTTGATGTTGGCATCATCTAGAACAAATTTAGGCTGTTTTTCCTTGTCTTCTTTTCAAGGTATTTGTTTTCTCATCTTGCATACTTGTACTCTTGCTGGGCAAACCATTAAACAGTCTCTCTTTTTCTTTCTTGGCTTGGATGTTTTTGTTTGATGCCTTTTTGATATATTGTTTGGAATTATTGTAAGTTTGTTTTTTACCTTCATTTTGTTTTGTTTGTAGTGCTAGATTTTTTTTTTCTTGTTTGTTGCCATGCATAGAATATAACTCTCCTGTCTAGACTGTTTAGTTCACTTCTTTGGTATTTGATGATAGTTCATGTATACCATTTCTTCACTAGTAAAGAACATCTAAACACTGTGCAGCTTATTTATTTTGTTTTGCTTAGCTGGCAACCGAACAACCCAGCATGGGAGGGTAAATGTTTAGTGCTTGTCGCATCATTTCAGTTTGCTTATCTTTTTTATGTTTTTTGGTGTTTGTTGGTGATATGGCTTAGCGTGTATAGTTTTTTTTTTCATTACTTCTGGGGGATAGGTGGTTGATCATGGAGTGGTATATTGATAAGCATATTGCTGTGATGATTATAATGATTGGTATGGTTCTGAAAAGTTTAACAACCATAGATACAAAGATAGTGTTGAAATTTTTTATTTGTATGTAAGCATTACACATGACAACTAGAGAGTGAGTGTGAATGAATGTAGCCTTTTTTGTCTGTCTTCTTGACGCAACATCGCTGAAGCAGGGGGTAGCGATGCTGTTTCCCGTGGGGCGGGGTAGCGCTGGGAATGGATTGGATGAAGGCAAGCAAGTATGAACATGTACATGTGTATATATGTATATGTCTGTATTTTTTTTTTTTTTTTTTTTGCCGGTCTCCTGCGTTTGCGAGGTAGCGCAAGGAAACAAACGAAAGAAATAGCCCAACCCACCCCCCCATACACATGTATATACATACGTCCACACATGCAAATATACATACCTACACAGCTTTCCATGGTTTACGCCAGACGCTTCACATGCCCTGATTCAATCCACTGACAGCACATCAACCCCGGTATACCACATCGATCCAATTCACTCTATTCTTTGCCCTCCTTTCACCCTCCTGCATGTTCAGACCCTGATCACACAAAATCTTTTTCACTCCATCTTTCCACCTCCAATTTGGTCTCCTACTTCTCCTCGTTCCCTCCACCTCTGACACATATATCCTCTTTGTCAATCTTTCCTCACTCATTCTCTCCATGTGCCCAAACCATTTCAAAACACCCTCTTCTGCTCTCTCAACCATGCTCTTTTTATTTCCACACATCTCTCTTACCCTTACGTTACTTACTCGATCAAACCACCTCACACCACACATTGTCCTCAAACATCTCATTTCCAGCACATCCATCCTCCTGCGCACAACTCTATCCATAGCCCACGCCTCGCAACCATACAGCATTGTTGGAACCACTATTCCTTCAAACACCCATTTTTGCTTTCCGAGATAATGTTCTCGACTTCCACACATTCTTCTAGGCTCCCAGGATTTTCGCCCCCTCCCCCACCCTATGATCCACTTCCGCTTCCATGGTTCCATCCGCTGCCAGATCCACTCCCAGATATCTAAAACACTTTACTTCCTCCAGTTTTTCTCCATTCAAACTTACCTCCCAGTTGACTTGACCCTCAACCCTACTGTACCTAATAACCTTGCTCTTATTCACATTTACTCTTAACTTTCTTCTTTCACACACTTTACCAAACTCAGTCACCAGCTTCTGCAGTTTCTCACATGAATCAGCCACCAGTGCTGTATCATCTGCGAACAACAACTGACTCACTTCCCAAGCTCTCTCATCCCCAACAGACTTCATACTTGCCCCTCTTTCCAAAACTCTTGCATTTACCTCCCTAACAACCCCATCCATAAACAAATTAAACAACCATGGAGACATCACACATCCCTGCCACAAACCTACATTCACTGAGAACCAATCACTTTCCTCTCTTCCTACACGTACACATGCCTTACATCCTCGATAAAAACTTTTCACTGCTTCTAACAACTTGCTTCCCACACCATATATTCTTAATACCTTCCACAGAGCATCTCTATCAACTCTTATCGTATGCCTTCTCCAGATCCATAAATGCTACATACAAATCCATTTGCTTTTCTAAGTATTTCTCACATACATTCTTCAAAGCAAACACCTAATCCACACATCCTCTACCACTTCTGAAACCACACTGCTCTTCCCCAATCTGATGCTCTGTACATGCCTTCACCCTCTCAATCATTACCCTCCCATATAATTTACCAGGAATACTCAACAAACTTATACCTCTGTAATTTGAGCACTCACTCTTATCCCCTTTGCCTTTGTACAATGGCACTATGCACGCATTCCGCCAATCCTCAGGCACCTCACCATGAGTCATACATACATTAGATAACCTTACCAACCAGTCAATAATACAGTCACCCCCATTTTTAATAAATTCCACTGCAATACCATCCAAACCTGCTGCCTTGCTGGCTTTCATCTTCTGCAAAGCTTTTGCTCCCTCTTCTCTGTTTACCAACTCATTTTCCCTAACCCTCTTACTTTGCACACCACCTCGACCAAAACACCCTATATCTGCCACTCTATCATCAAACACATTCAACAAACCTTCAAAATACTCACTCCATCTCCTTCTCACATCACCACTACTTGTTATCACCTCCCCATTTGCGCCCTTCACTGAAGTTCCTATTTGCTCCCTTGTCTTACGCACTTTATTTACCTCCTTCCAGAACATCTTTTTATTCTCCCTAAAATTTAATGATACTCTCTCACCCCAACTCTCATTTGCCCTCTTTTTCTCCTCTTGCACCTTTCTCTTGACCTCCTGTCTCTTTCTTTTATACATCTCCCACTCAATTGCATTTTTTCCCTGCAAAAATCGTCCAAATGCCTCTCTCTTCTCTTTCACTAATAATCTTACTTCCTCATCCCACCACTCACCACCCTTTCTAATCATCCCACCTCCCACTCTTCTCATGCCACAAGCATCTTTTGCGCAATCCATCACTGATTCCCTAAATACATCCCATTCCTCCCCCACTTCCCTTACTTCTATTGTTCTCACCTTTTTCCATTCTGTACTCAGTCTCTCCTGGTACTTCCTCACACAAGTCTCCTTCCCAAGCTCACTTACTCTCACCACCCTCTTCACCCCAACATTCACTCTTCTTTTCTGAAAACCCATACAAATCTTCACCTTAGCCTCCACAAGATAATGATCAGACATCCCTCCAGTTGCACCTCTCAGCACATTAACATCCAAAAGTCTCTCTTTCGTGCGCCTGTCAATTAACACATCTGGATTTTGTGTGATCGGGGCCTGAACATGCAGGAGGGTGAAAGGAGGGCAAGGAATAGAGTGAATTGGATCGATGTGGTATACCGGGGTTGACGTGCTGTCAGTGGATTGAATCAGGGCATGTGAAGCGTCTGGGGTAAACCATGGAAAGCTGTGTAGGTATGTATATTTGCGTGTGTGGACGTATGTATATACATGTGTATGGGGGTGGGTTGGGCCATTTCTTTCGTCTGTTTCCTTGCGCTACCTCGCAAATGCGGGAGACAGCGACAAAGCAAAAAAAAAAAAAAATATACATACACACATACATACGCACATATACACACATACACACAGACATATATATATATATATATATATATATATATATATATATATATATATATATATATATATATATATATATTTTTTTTTTTTTTTTTTTTTTTTGCCGCTGTCTCCTGCGTTTGCGAGGTAGCGCAAGGAAACAGACGAAAGAAATGTATATACATGTGTATGGGGGTGGGTTGGGCCATTTCTTTCGTCTGTCAATTAACACATCTGGATTTTGTGTGATCGGGGCCTGAACATGCAGGAGGGTGAAAGGAGGGCAAGGAATAGAGTGAATTGGATCGATGTGGTATACCGGGGTTGACGTGCTGTCAGTGGATTGAATCAGGGCATGTGAAGCGTCTGGGGTAAACCATGGAAAGCTGTGTAGGTATGTATATTTGCGTGTGTGGACGTATGTATATACATGTGTATGGGGGTGGGTTGGGCCATTTCTTTCGTCTGTTTCCTTGCGCTACCTCGCAAATGCGGGAGACAGCAACAAAGCAAAAAAAAAAAAAAAAAATGAAGAATGTAAGAAATGATTAGAAAACTGAAACTTCTAGCTTGAAATGAAATGAAAAATGAATGTCACATAATGGTTCAACCTCTGAAATGGTTTGGGCACATGGAGAGAATGAGTGAGGAAAGATTGACCAAGAGGATATATGTGTCGGAGGTGGAGGGAACGAGGAGAAGTGGGAGACCAAATTGGAGGTGGAAAGATGGAGTGAAAAAGACTTTGAGTGATCGGGGCCTGAACATGCAGGAGGGTGAAAGGCGGGCAAGGAATAGAGTGAATTGGATCGATGTGGTATACCGGGGTTGACGTGCTGTCAGTGGAGTGAATCAGGGCATATGAAGCGTCTGGGGTAAACCATGGAAAGTTGTGTGGGGCCTGGATGTGGAAAGGAAGCTGTGGTTTCGGGCATTATTGCATGACAGCTTGAGACTGAGTGTGAACGAATGGGGCCTTTGTTGTCTTTTCCTAGTGCTACCTCGCACACATGAGGGGGGAGGGGGATGGTATTCCATGTGTGGCGAGGTGGCGATGGGAATGAATAGGGGCAGGCAGTGTGAATTGTGTGCATGGGTATATATGTATGTGTCTGTGTGTGTATATATATGTGTACATTGAGATGTATAGGTATGTATATTTGCGTGTGTGGACGTGTATGTGTGTACATTGTGTATGGGGGTGGGCTTTGCCATTTCTTTCGTCTGTTTCCTTGCGCTACCTCGCAAACGCGGGAGACAACGACAAAGCAAAATAAATAAATATAAATAAAAGAAATTGCGAAATGTAGTTAAGGTTAGTCTTAGGTGGATCTAGAGTTGATAGTTATGGGATGTGTGTTGTGATGGAGAAACAGTAGTATGCATCTGACATGACGTAGGATGAACATTATAAGCTGGCATATCCCTTTAGGCAAAATTTTGTCAGACAAACTGAGGTAGGTATGGAAGTTCTCATTATCATGTCACTCTTTATCTGACTCATAATTGGAAATGATTCAGAGTTGTCTTCTAATTTCAGCTTTTTGTATATGATATAGAGCTTTTGTCATATTTTCACTAACACTCATCACTTGTGGACCCTTTTAATGTATCAACTTTATCTTGTTGATTATCCTATGATGTCAAGTTTCATTTACTCCATTTTATATTTTTTCTTTTTCTCCTTTTCCTCTTATCACTCTGTTGTGTGTTCATCAGCAGAGCTTATCAGTTGAGCATATGACCATACTTTTTTAGCTTTGTCTATATATGGTTATATAAGGAATTATTTACAAATGTGAGTATCTCTGATGAGATTGTGCTAACAGGCAGGATTAGTTTAGCTTGATACTGTTTTCATCCATCGCCTTGTACATCATGGAATTATTGATCCTAAGTTCATCCTGAAGTGCTTTTAACCATTCATCAATGTTGCTTTTGAATCTTTCAGTACTCATCCCTTAGGATTTTCTTATTTAAACCTTTTATACTTTCTCGTCATGTCCCATGTTAGAGAGGTAGCGCCAGGAACAGATGAAGAAAGGCCACATCTGCTCACATCCATTCTCTGTCTGTCACATGTAATGCACTGAAACCACAGCTCCCTGTCCATTACCAGGCCCCACAGAACTTTCTGTGGTTTACCATGGATGCTTCACATGCTGTGGTTCAGTCCATTGACATTTTAATCCCTGTATACTATATGGCTCCAATTCACTCTGTCCCTTACACACCTTTCACCCTCTTGTGTGCTCAGGCCGAAATTGCCCAAAGTCTTTTTCACTCCATCCTTCCATCTCAATTTCGGTCTCTCTGTTCTCTTGTCCCCTCCACTTCTTACACATATATCCTCTTTGGCAGCCTTTCCTCACTTATTCTCTCTGTATTCCCTGCCCTCCCTCCTTTCAGCAAGGTAGTGCCAGGAAGAGTCTTTTTTTAAAAAAGGCCACATTCGTTCACACTCATTGTCTAGCTGTTATGTGTAATGCACCGAAACCACAGCTCCTTATCCTCGTCCAGGTCCCACAGATCTTTCCATGGTTTACCCCAGACATTCACATGCCCTGGTTCAGTCCATTGACAGTACCCCGGTGTATCACATCATTCCAATTTACTCTATTCCATGCAAGCTTCTCACCCTCCTGTATGTTCAGGCCCTGATCGCTCAAAACCTTTTTCATCCCATCCTTCCACCTCCAATTTGGTCTCCCACTTCTCCTTGTTCCCTCTACCTCTGACACATATATCCTCTTTGTCAATCTTTTCTCACTCATTTTCTCCATATGTCCAAACTATTTCAACACACCCTCTTCTGCTCTCTCAGTTACACTCTTATTTTCACACATCTCTCATACCCTTTCATTACTTACTCAATCAAACCTCCTCACTCCACATATTGTCTTCAAACATTTAATTTCCAATACATCCACCCTCCTCCATACAACCCTATATGTAGCCCATGCTTTACAACCATATAACATTGTTGGAACTACTATTCCTTGAAACATACCCATTTTTGCTGTCCGAGATGACATGCTCTTCCTCCACACATTCTTCAGCGCTCACAGAACCTTTTCCCCCTCCCCCACCATATGGCTCACTTCTGCTTTCATGTGATGCCCTTAATTAGGGCCTTAGCTGCCTGTGCCATCTCAGCTAACATAAAAAAAGAAATATTTTTCACCCATCCCCTGTAAGTCCTGCCCAGATGCCTCTCTTTTCTCTTTCACATGCAACTTCTTCATTCCACCACTCACTATCCTTTCAAATCTGCTCACCTCCCACCTTTTGCATGCCACATGCATCTCTCTCACATGCCATCACTGCTTCCGTAAATACCTCCCATTCCTCACCCATTCCTCTTGCTTAATTTTCAGATTCCTTTTGTGATTCTACATCCATTCTCTCTTGATATTTCTTCACACAAGTCCCTTTTCCATGCTCTTTTCTTAAATTCACTGTTTCGTCTTTTCTGAAAACCTCTACAAATCTTCACCCTCACCTCCAGAAAATTGTGATCAGACATTTCACCAGTTGCCCTTCTCAATGCATTTACATCCAAGTCTCCGTTTTACACACCTATCAGTTAATATGTAATCCAGTAATGCTTGCTTAAATCTGTAGATTTTTGTATGTCCCTCTTTTTAAAACAGGTAATTCCCAGTCACCAGTTGTTTACCTGCTCACAACTCCACAAGGTCTTCATTTTCATTCATAAAATTGAATACCCCATCCCCCCAATTGTTCTCTCAGCTGCCACATTAATCATCTTTCATGTAGCTTACCTATCACTAATATCTAGTCTCATACATCATATCTGCTGACAAACTCACTCAGCTGCTCCCAAAATACTTGCCTCTCGTGATCTTTCTTCTCATGGCTGGGTGCATAATCACTAATGATCACCTGTCTCTCACATGAATCTAGGATGTAGTCATGTTAACTCTATCACACACTCCCACAACTCCTGTTTTAGGAATAGTGTTACTGCTTTTTTATCTGTTTTAGGAGTAGTGATATTCCTTCCTTAGCTCTTGTCCTCTCACCAGCCAATGACTTTACTCCTTAGGCATTTTTGAACCATTCCTCTGTATTACCCTTGAACTTTGTTTCACTGAGGGCCAGAACATCAGGTTTTTTCCTCAAACATTCTTCCTACTTATCGTTTCTTCACGTCTTGGTGACATCCACACATATTTAGACACCCCAGCCTTTGCCTTCAAGGAGGGTGAGTACTCCCTGCTTTGCTCCTTATTTTATTTCTTCTTTTAGAAATTGAAATACAAGAAGGGCGGTTCAGCCCCTTGTTCCCACCCACTATAGTTGCCTTCTGCGACATGCAAGGAATACAGAGATAGAATTCTTTCTCTCCTACCTTTGGAGAGTACATTAGATAGCTTGTCCTCTTTCACAGGACTATCCTGAAGTTTTGTTTGATATCTTGAATGTTGGTGGTTGCATGAGGCCATATCTTCATCTGCTCCTGGCACTACTGCAGTGTTTAAGGAAATGGGGAAAATGTATGAATAGAAGAAACTGTTTTTGGTATATTCCAAGGTATTTCTGTAAGCTTAATTTTTGTGTTTCTTCCTTGGTGAAAGGCCTTTAACCCAAGTACATTGTTTTTGATAATCTGAATTTGTTGTCATGCAAAATTGTTTGTTTCTTGTCCTCATAATAGGTTGTAGATTCTTAATCCTTCATGGCAATTCAAAAGTTTATTCCCCTTGATATTACCTTTGAGATGTCGAATTCTTTCTGACTAATTGATTTCCTCTTGCTTAGATGGTGACCAGCAGATACAGTAGTGTTTGTGGGTGCTTTCATATTATTCATATTCGTCATCACTTTTATATTGTGTGAAAGTATCATCACTTCACTCTTTCTTTAAACCAGATGATTTTATATATGTGTTCTCCATATTTTGGCTCTTCATTTGTGATTATGGTATGTCTTTAAGCTCTCTCTTCTTCACATCTTTCCTTTCCATTTGCCATCTTTAGGTTGTAACCATCGTATCACCTATATTTTCATGATGCTTTTTTTTAATCTATCTAGATCCATGAGATTCTCCCCTGCCCATGTCTTCCTTTTTGCACTTTGTCTGCTGCCTGTGTGTAGCATCTTGTACTCTTTTCATTTGTGAAATATCTTACTATGCCTTCTTTTATGTCTGTATATTGTGGATGTTATGAAGAATACAGATGCTGTTGCTTTTCCTCTAAGGTCTTGTTAAAACATTTTCCTCCACTGACCGTTGTATTTGGCACTACTATAAATTTTCTTATAGTTAGAGACTTCCTTAATCCCTCTTCATAAATTAAGTCTTTTGATTTGATGTGCTATTTTTCCAAAATTATTCTAGACATTAATTTGTCAGATGCATAAATAAAGTCATGAAAGAATGTATCCATGCTGTGTTAGGATGAATCAAGTGCACTGTTTTTTCAGTTTTCTCTCACATATACTTACCCTGTATCTGGTAAGCTACAGTGGAACATTGGTTTCCTTGCCAGCACTTGTTGAGATTCAAAAATTGATAACATTTGGGACCAAGTTATGCACAGATTACTGAAATCTACATGTTTTTGAAATGGGCTTTAAGATTATGGTCTGAATGTATCATAACCGTAACAGTGTTTAGTGTATTTAAAATATGTTTGAATGTTTATTGTATGTAATATGTAAATATGTACTATATACAACACAGTCATTTACTGAAATTATTGCACTGCATTATCTTTCCATGATAATCTTCCATAATGTGTTAGACTAAGGTAGAGGTTGTTTGTCATATAAAAGTGGTAGGGTTAGCATTGGGCACAGCTTAAGGATATTTGATTGGAGAAGCTGGAGGCTGGTCTTGCATTTCATCAATTGTAAGAGCTGGTGTTGATGTGCATGGTGGGTCATCATAGTTAAGCAAGTGCTGTCTTGATGGTATGCAAAGGTAACAGCAGGGTGTCAGGTTTCTGTAAATTCCTCTAAATGTGGAAATTCATATATTTTCAATATAAGATTTCAGATTCCAATGAAATCTTAATTTTTCAAGATTTGTCCACATATTAGTAATGTCAAAAATAACAGAATGATCTTTTGAATACTGTTTAAACTATTTCGGTGATAATCTTATGTTTGTAAGAGCGTGTTTGAAGTAAATTTTCTGTTTATCATTTACACTGATATTCCTTATATTTTCTTTCTTTTATTCTCACATTTCTTTCCACATATATGCATTGGTTTTACATTTTATCATTAGAATTTTATTGAAATTAAGGTGCAGGAGATTTTGTAGTTGTAATGGAAATATACATTGGCATTTTGGGAACAGCCATTGGAACTTGTAGCTGTTGGTATCAACCATTCATAACTGTCGTCTGTTTATAAGCATATATGGGCTGCACATTACATTAAAGATATTTTTTGAAATGCCAAACTGATACTGGAAAGCCTAACTTACCCATCAAAGACGGTTACCTCTCTTCTTGAGAAAGTCAACTGCAGTCTGATCCAATCCAGCTGCTTTGCCACACTTCATCCTGTGCAAAGCTTTCACAACCTCTTCACCATACCAGTTACCTGGACTTTTGCTCTGTATACCATCTCATGTTGTCAAAATCACTACTGTATATGCTATTTCCTGATAATCTAACACATTCAGCAGTGCTTTAGAACATTGACTTTTTCTATTTCACCTCTTCTTTGTTTGCTTCTACTTTCCCATCTTATTACCTCACTGATACTTGTATTTTGTTCTCATGTTTTCCACACACTTTTCACTTCCTTTCAACACATTTTCTTATTCTCATTAAAGTTCATTGATAAACTTTCATCATGGCTATCATGTGCCTCTGGACCTGCTGCTGCTTTCTGTTTTACTCCTCTCAGCTACTTGGCTTCCATCCCAGCAGATACTATACATACACATCTCTTTGCTCTTTCACTAGCAATTTAACTCCCTTATCCCATCACTAATGCATTACCCTTTCTCATTCATCCACATCCCACCTTCTGAAGGTCATACACTTCACATATAGGTGTAAGCATTGTTTCTCTTGATACCTTCCTTGCCTTTCCTAGTTCCCTTGTTTCATTCATTGTTACCCTTTTCTACTCATAGTGCTTTTATAAAGATGTGGGCAGTGGGGGAGGGGACAAAGTTGAATATTCCAGTTACGGAGGCATAAGTCTTGACTGCACATGGTAAGTTGTACGGGAGGATGTTGATTTTGAGTGTGATAGCAAGCTCAGAACATGTGGTTGGGGACAAGCAGTGTGGTTTCAAGAGTACCTTCAAACAGCAATAAAGAGATTTTGCCAAAGTGGCAGGTTAGTGTGTGAGAGATGTGTGGATTTGTTAGAAATGTTCAGGGAAAGAGAGTAACTTGTAATTCCCAACTATCCATTGCTTCATTGTTTGGTGTTGATGAAAGTGATAAATTGTATAATTTAAAAGGTATAAAAAACCACACTTGGTAATAGCAGGTGATGACTCTTTTGCTATAATACTCCTTCACTTGCAAGCGCAGTAGCAGCTTCCTCTAAAGCATATACAGTATACTGCATTTTGCCCTTGAAGAAATAAGAAAATGTACAGAATACCTAAAAAAATGTAGAAAGATATGAAAATCGGTCAGTGCTATCAACAGCCTGTTCCATGAAAAAATGTAAAGAGTGGTAGTGGGAGAAGTGTGTTACATAAAGGAGGTGGTGGAGGGGGTAAACACCATCATTCTTCTTGCATCCTTCATCCCATTTATGTTGGCAATACAGCTCTAACTGATTTTGTAATATTTTGTATATATAGAATTATGTAAAATAATGCTTTAAGCACAAATACAAACAAAATTAAAGGTCTTTGAACAGTTTTTCTGGAAACATCACTGTCATGAGTGGACTTAAGGAATTTTGTTTCTCTCTGATTTGGAATCCTCCACATTTATAGTTAGCAAAAGTGATATAGTTTTTAACAAAAAGTAACACTGAGTTTCCTGAATCAGATTGCAAGGGAAAGTTGAAGGGGTGGTTGAAGCTTATGATGTCGTGGAGACGCTGTCAGAGTTGGCTTCTGTGATGGGTTGTTGTGGTTAAAATTCTACCCTTCAATTTCAAGTTCAATGATTATATAATGCATCCTATACAACTGATGTTCACCACAAATGTGATTAGAATCAGTGCAGTTTTGGTGATGAAATGGATGAGGTGGGGGTGGAGGGAGTAATCCCACTGCTCATTCCTCCTTCCAGCTCACTTGCTTCATCATGAACTGACCTCACAGCAGGCTTATTGTTGTCAAATTAGAGAAAAATTTACCAAATCTAGCAAATTTTGTTCCCTCCTCAACAGAGTTTTGAGTTGGTCTTGAGGAATGGAAATTACTTTTAGGCTGTTACTGCATATTACCCTCTCCATACTCCAACTAAAACTCTCCACCACTTTCACCACCAACTCCACTTGTGCCTGCATGTTGCATCTGTTAGTGAATGCTCTTTTTTGCTTTTGTGCTTTTTTTGCATACAGTACACTCATGTAATTGTATTTAGATTCTTCACTTTTAATGTCATCTGTGAGTGATTGAAATTGGTCTGAGGATGAGTTGGCTGAGAATCTGGAATGTAATCCTCTGCTATGTGTAGTTATAGCACATGTGAGAAGTCACTTTCAGCAAGGTTGCTTTTCATCACTGGATGCGGAGGAGTACAATCTTGTTGAGGGACTTCTTACTCCAAAGCAATATTTCATTTCTGTACTACTAATTGTATCACAGCCATGAAGCTGCAGGAGCCTTGTGAAAGGGAGTCTAGGGTTATATGATGAAGATATATACTGCACTGCTGGATAGTAGGTAGGTAGCCAACCACCAGGGAGGTATATTACCAGTACTACCCACCTGGGTATTGGAAGGGTTAGTGACGGCTGCATAGTGAGCCAACACTTGATTGGATTGGTTGTCAAGTTGCTTTCCTATGACCTAGGTGGCTGTCTTTTATTTCTGCCTCACCCATACATCGACTGATGGCATTCTGTCCATAAACATACAATCTCTCCTTGTCATACGTAACACTTGACAACACTTAACTCACACAGCTCATTCTTCGTAACTAGGTTTTCCAACAGTGAGCACTGTGTGCTAGCCCTCCTTTTTAGCAAAATGATAGGAGCAATAGATAGAGGTAGTTGTATGTAGTAGGTGGTAGGCAGCCAATGACCAGGAAGGTATTTTACCAGTACTACCCGCCTGGGTATCGGGAGGGTTAGTGACATCTGCTTCAATGGTTGTCAAGTTGTGCTTCTCTGACCTAGGTAGCTGTCTTTTCTTTCTGCCTTACTAGTTCTTGGACTGCTGGCATTCTGTCCACAAAAGCACAATCTCTCCTTGTCGTACAAAACACTTAACAACACTTAACTCACACAGCTCATTCTTCACAAGTCTAGATTTTCCTGTGGATAGCACTATGTTATAGCCCTGCTTTTTGGCAGTATGGTAGGAGCAGTAGATAGAAATAGTAGGACGGAACATTCTGGCAAGAGCATTAGAAATTTTAGGTAGTAGTAGTTGGAAAGTATACCGGGGATGATGTGCTGTCAATGGACTGAACCAGGGCATGTGAAGTGTCTAGGGTAAACCATGGAAAGGTCTGTGGGGCCTGGATGTGGATAGGGAGCTGTGGTTTTGGAGCATTACACATGACAGCTAGAGACTGAGTTTGAACGAATGTGGCCTTTTTTGTCTGTTTTCCTGGTGCTACCTCGCTGAAGTAGGGGGTAGCGATGCTGTTTCCAGTGGGGCGGGGTAGTTCCAGGAATGGATGAAGGCAAGCAAGTATGAATATGTTTTTTTTTTTTTTTTTTATACTTTGTCGCTGTCTCCCGCGTTTGCGAGGTAGCGCAAGGAAACAGACAAAAGAAATGGCCCAACCCCCCCCCCCCCCCCATACACATGTACATACACACGTCCACACACGCAAACATACATACCTACACAGCTTTCCATGGTTTACCCCAGACGCTTCACATGCCTTGATTCAATCCACTGACAGCACGTCAACCCCTGTATACCACATCGCTCCAATTCACTCTATTCCTTGCCCTCCTTTCACCCTCCTGCATGTTCAGGCCCCGATCACACAAAATCTTTTTCACTCCATCTTTCCACCTCCAATTTGGTCTCCCTCTTCTCCTCGTTCCCTCCACCTCCGACACATATATCCTCTTGGTCAATCTTTCCTCACTCATTCTCTCCATGTGCCCAAACCATTTCAAAACACCCTCTTCTGCTCTCTCAACCACGCTCTTTTTATTTCCACACATCTCTCTTACCCTTACGTTACTTACTCGATCAAACCACCTCACACCACACATTTTCCTCAAACATCTCATTTCCAGCACGTCCATCCTCCTGCGCACAACTCTATCCATAGCCCACGCCTCGCAACCATACGACATTGTTGGAACCACTATTCCTTCAAACATACCCATTTTTGCTTTCCGAGATAATGTTCTCGACTTCCACACATTTTTCAAGGCTCCCAAAATTTTCGCCCCCTCCCCCACCCTATGATCCACTTCCGCTTCCATGGTTCCATCCGCTGACAGATCCACTCCCAGATATCTAAAACACTTCACTTCCTCCAGTTTTTCTCCATTCAAACTCACCTCCCAATTGACTTGACCCTCAACCCTACTGTACCTAATAACCTTGCTCTTATTCACATTTACTCTTAACTTTCTTCTTCCACACACTTTACCAAACTCAGTCACCAGCTTCTGCAGTTTCTCACATGAATCAGCCACCAGCGCTGTATCATCAGCGAACAACAACTGACTCACTTCCCAAGCTCTCTCATCCCCAACAGACTTCATACTTGCCCCTCTTTCCAGGACTCTTGCATTTACCTCCCTAACAACCCCATCCATAAACAAATTAAACAACCATGGAGACATCACACACCCCTGCCGCAAACCTACATTCACTGAGAACCAATCACTTTCCTCTCTTCCTACACGTACACATGCCTTACATCCTCGATAAAAACTTTTCACTGCTTCTAACAACTTGCCTCCCACACCATATATTCTTAATACCTTCCACAGAGCATCTCTATCAACTCTATCATATGCCTTCTCCAGATCCATAAATGCTACATACAAATCCCTTTGCTTTTCTAAGTATTTCTCACATACATTCTTCAAAGCAAACACCTGATCCACACATCCTCTACCACTTCTGAAACCGCACTGCTCTTCCCCAATCTGATGCTCTGTACATGCCTTCACCCTCTCAATCAACACCCTCCCATATAATTTACCAGGAATACTCAACAAACTTATACCTCTGTAATTTGAGCACTCACTCTTATCCCCTTTGCCTTTGTACAATGGCACTATGCACGCATTCCGCCAATCCTCAGGCACCTCACCATGAGTCATACATACATTAAATAACCTTACCAACCAGTCAACAATACAGTCACCCCCTTTTTTAATAAATTCCACTGCAATACCATCCAAACCTGCTGCCTTGCCGGCTTTCATCTTCCGCAAAGCTTTTACTACCTCTTCTCTGTTTACCAAATCATATGTACATGTGTATATTTTATTTTTTATATTTTATTATACTTTGTCGCTGTCTCCCGCGTTTGCGAGGTAGCGCAAGGAAACAGACGAAAGAAATGCCCCCCCCCCATACACATGTATATACATACGTCCACACACGCAAATATACATACCTACACAGCTTTCCATGGTTGACCCCAGACGCTTCACATGCCTTGCTTCAATCCACTGACAGCACGTCAACCCCGGTATACCACATCGCTCCAATTCACTCTATTCCTTGCCCTCCTTTCACCCTCCTGCATGTTCAGGCCCCGATCACACAAAATCTTTTTCACTCCATCTTTCCACCTCCAATTTGGTCTCCCTCTTCTCCTTGTTCCCTCCACCTCCGACACATATATCCTCTTGGTCAATCTTTCCTCACTCATCCTCTCCACGTGCCCAAACCACTTCAAAACACCCTCTTCTGCTCTCTCAACCACGCTCTTTTTATTTCCACACATCTCTCTTACCCTTACGTTACTCACTCGATCAAACCACCTCACACCACACATTGTCCTCAAACATCTCATTTCCAGCACATCCATCCTCCTGCGCACAACTCTATCCATAGCCCATGCCTCGCAACCATACAACATTGTTGGAACCACTATTCCTTCAAACATACCCATTTTTGCTTTCCGAGATAATGTTCTCGACTTCCACACATTTTTCAAGGCCCCCAGGATTTTCGCCCCCTCCCCCACCCTATGATCCACTTCCGCTTCCATGGTTCCATCCGCTGCCAGATCCACTCCCAGATATCTAAAACACTTCACTTCCTCCAGTTTTTCTCCATTCAAACTCACCTCCCAATTGACTTGACCCTCAACCCTACTGTACCCAATAACCTTGCTCTTATTCACATATACTCTTAACTTTCTTCTTCCACACACTTTTCCAAATGGATTTGTATGTAGCATTTATGGATCTGGAGAAGGCATATGATAGAGTTGATAGAGATGCTCTGTGGAAGGTATTAAGAATATATGGTGTGGGAGGAAAGTTGTTAGAAGCAGTGAAAAGTTTTTATCGAGGATGTAAGGCATGTGTACGTATAGGAAGAGAGGAAAGTGATTGGTTCTCAGTGAATGTAGGTTTGCGGCAGGGGTGTGTGATGTCTCCATGGTTGTTTAATTTGTTTATGGATGGGGTTGTTAGGGAGGTAAATGCAAGAGTTTTGGAAAGAGAGGCAAGTATGAAGTCTGTTGGGGATGAGAGAGCTTGGGAAGTGAGTCAGTTGTTGTTCACTGATGATACAGCGCTGGTGGCTGATTCATGTGAGAAACTGCAGAAGCTGGTGACATGTGTATATATGTTAATATATATACTTTTTATTATACTTTGTCGTTGTCTCCCGCGTTAGCGAGGTAGTGCAAGGAAACAGACGAAAGAATGGGCCAACACACCCACATACACATGTATATACATACACGTCCACACACAGCACGTATACATATCTATACATCTCAATGTATACATATATATATACACACACAGACATATACATATATACACATGTACATAATTCATACTGTCTGCCCTTATTTATTCCTGTCGCCACCCCGCCACACATGAAATGAAAACCCCCTCCCCCGAATGTGTGCGAGGTAGCGCTAGGAAAAGACAACAAATGCCACATTCGTTCACTTTCAGTCTCTAGTTGTCATGTATAATGCACCGAAACCATGGCTCCCTTTCCACATCCAGGCCCCACAAAACTTTCCTTGGTTTACCCCAGATGCTTCGCATGCCCTGATTCAATCCACTGACAGCACGTCAACCCCGGTATACCACATCGATCCAATTGACTCTCTTCCTTTCCCTCCTTTCACCCTTCTGCATGTTCAGGCCCCGACCACTCAAAATCTTTTTCACTCCATCTTTCCACCTCCAATTTGGTCTCCCACCACTCCTCATTCCCTCCACCTCTGACACATATATCCTCTTGGTCAATCTTTCCTCACTCATTCTCTCCATGTGCCCAAACCATTTCAAAACACCCTCTTCTGCTCTCTCAACCACGCTCTTTTTATTTCCACACATCTCTCTTACCCTTACGTTACTTACTCGATCAAACCACCTCACACCACACATTGTCCTCAAACATCTCATTTCCAGCACATCCATCCTCCTGCGCACAACTCTATCCATAGCCAATACCTCGCAACCATACAACATTGTTGGAACCACTATTCCTTCAAACATACCCATTTTTGCTTTCCGAGATAATGTTCTTGACTTCCACACATTCCTCAAGGCTCCCAGGATTTTCGCCCCCTCCCCCACCCTATGATCCACTTCCGCTTCCATGGTTCCATCCGCTGCCAGATCCACTCCCAGATATCTAAAACACTTTACTTCATCCAGTTTTTCTCCATTCAAACTTACCTCCCAATTGACTTGACCCTCAACCCTACTGTACCTGATAACCTTGCTCTTATTCACATTTACTCTTAACTTTCTTCTTTCACACACTTTACCAAACTCAGTCACCAGCTTCTGCAGTTTCTCACATGAATCAGCCACCAGCGCTGTATCATCAGCAAACAACAACTGACTCACTTCCCAAGCTCTCTCATCCACAACAGACTTCATACTTGCCCCTCTTTCCAAAACTCTTGCATTCACCTCCCTAACAACCCCATCCATAAACAAATTAAACAACCATGGAGACATCACACACCCCTGCCGCAAACCCACATTCACTGAGAACCAATCACTTTCCTCTCTTCCTACACGTACACATGCCTTACATCCTCGATAAAAACTTTTCACTGCTTCTAACAACTTGACTCCCACACCATATATTCTTAATACCTTCCACAGAGCATCTCTATCAACTCTATCATATGCCTTCTCCAGATCCATAAATGCTACTTACAAATCAATTTGCTTTTCTAAGTATTTCTCACATACATTCTTCAAACAAACACCTGATCCACACATCCTCAACCACTTCTGAAACCACACTGCTCTTCCCCAATCTGATGCTCTGTACATGCCTTCACCCTCTCAATCAATACCCTCCGATATAATTTACCAGGAATACTCAACAAACTTATACCTCTGTAATTTGAACACTCACTCTTATCCCCTTTGCCTTTGTACAATGGCACAATGCACGCATTCTGCCAATCCTCAGGCACCTCACCATGAGTCATACATACATTAAATAACCTTACCAACCAGTCAGTAATACAGTCACCCCCTTTTTTAATAAATTCCACTGCAATACCATCCAAACCTGCTGCCTTGCCGGCTTTCATCTTCTGCAAAGCTTTTACTACCTCTTCTCTGTTTACCAAATCATTTTCCCTATCCCTCTCACTTTGCACACCACCTCGACCAAAACACCCTATATCTGCCACTCTATCATCAAAAGAAAGAGAAGAGAGAGGCATTTGGATGATTTTTACAGGGAAAAAATGCAATTGAGTGGGAGATGTATAAAAGAAAGAGACAGGAGGTCAAGAGAAAGGTGCAAGAGGTGAAAAAGAGGGCAAATGAGAGTTGGGGTGAGAGAGTATCATTAAATTTTAGGGAGAATAAAAAGATGTTCTGGAAGGAGGTAAATAGAGTGCGTAAGACAAGGGAGCAAATGGGAACTTCAGTGAAGGGCGCAAATGGTGAGGTGATAACAAGTAGTGGTGATGTGAGAAGGAGATGGAGTGAGTATTTTGAAGGTTTGTTGAATGTATATATATATGTATATATATATTGGGAAGGAGACTTGTGTGAGGAATTACAAGGAGAGACTGAGTACAGAATGGAAAAAGGTGAGAACAAAGGAAGTAAGGTGAGTGGGGGAGGAATGGGATGTATTTAGGGAAGCAGTGATGGCTTGCGCAAAAGATGCTTGTGGCATGAGAAGCGTGGGAGGTGGGTTGATTAGAAAAGGTAGTGACTGGTGGGATGAAGAAGTAAGATTATTAGTGAAAGAGAAGAGAGAGGCATTTGGAAGATTTTTGCAGGGAAAAAATGCAAATGAGTGGGAGAGGTATAAAAGAAAGAGGCAGGAGGTCAAGAGAAAGGTGCAAGAGGTGAAAAAGAGGGCAAATGAGAGTTGGGGTGAGAGAGTATCATTAAATTTTAGGGAGAATAAAAAGATGTTTTGGGAGGAGGTAAATAAAGTGCATAAGACAAGGGAGCAAATGGGACCTTCAGTGAAGGGGGCTAATGGGGAGGTGATAACAAGTAGTGGTGATGTGAGAAGGAGATGGAGTGAGTATTTTGAAGGTTTGTTGAATGTGTTTGATTATAGAGTGGCAGATATAGGGTGTTTTGGTCGAGGTGGTGTGCAAAGTGAGAGGGTTAGGGAAAATGATTTGGTAAACAGAGAAGAGGTAGTAAAAGCTTTGCGGAAGATGAAAGCCGGCAAGGCAGTGGGTTTGGATGGTGTTGCAGTGGAATTTATTAAAAAAAGCAGGTGACTGTATTGTTGACTGGTTGGTAAGGTTATTTAATGTATGTATGATTCATGGTGAGGTGCCTGAGGATTGGCGGAATGCTTGCATAGTGCCATTGTACAAAGGCAAAGGGGATAAGAGTGAGTGCTCAAATTACAGAGGTATAAGTTTGTTGAGTATTCCTGGTAAATTATATGGGAGGGTAGTGATTGAGAGGGTGAAGACATGTACAGAGCATCAGATTGGGGAAGAGCAGTGTGGTTTCAGAAGTGGTAGAGGATGTGTGGATTAGGTGTTTGCTTTGAAGAATGTATGTGAGACATACTTAGAAAAGCAAATGGATTTGTATGTAGCATTTATGGATCTGGAGAAGGCATATGATAAGAGTTGATAGAGATGCTGTGTGGAAGGTATTAAGAATATATGGTGTGGGAGGCAAGTTGTTAGAAGCATGAAAAGTTTTTATCGAGGATGTAAGGCATGTGTACGTGTAGGAAGAGAGGAAAGTGATTGGTTCTCAGTGAATGTAGGTTTGCAGCAGGGGTGTGTGATGTCTCCATGGTTGTTTAATTTGTTTATGGATGGGGTTGTTTGGGAGGTGAATGCAAGAGTTTTGGAAAGAGTGGCAAGTATGCAGTCTGTTGTGGATGAGAGAGCTTGGGAAGTGAGTCAGTTGTTGTTCGCTGATGATACAGCGCTGGTGGCTGATTCATGTGAGAAACTGCAGAAGCTGGTGACTGAGTTTGGTAAAGTGTGTGAAAGAAGAAAGTTAAGAGTAAATGTGAATAAGAGCAAGGTTATTAGGTACAGTAGGGTTGAGGGTCAAGTCAATTGGGAGGTAAGTTTGAATGGAGAAAAACTGGATGAAGTAAAGTGTTTTAGATATCTGGGAGTGGATCTGGCAGGGGATGGAACCATGGAAGCAGAAGTGAATCATAGGGTGGGGGAGGGGGCAAAAATTCAGGGAGCCTTGAAGAATGTTTAGAAGTTGAGAACATTATCTCAGAAAGCAAAAATGGGTATGTTTGAAGGAATAGTGGTTCCAACAATGCTGTATGGTTGCGAGGCGTGGGCTATGGATAGAGTTGTGCGGAGGAGGGTGGATGTGCTGGAAATGAGATGTTTGAGGACAATGTGTGGTGTGAGGTGGTTTGATCGAGTAAGTAATGTAAGGGTAAGAGAGATGTGTGGAAATAAAAAGAGTGTGGTTGAGAGAGCAGAAGAGGGTGTTTTGAAATGGTTTGGTCACATCGAGAGAATGAGTGAGGAAAGATTGACGAAGAGGATATATGTGTCGGAGGTGGAGGGAACGAGGAGAAGTGGGAGACGAAATTGGAGGTGGAAAGATGGAGTGAAAAAGATTTTGAGTGATCGGGGCCTGAACATGCAGGAGGGTGAAAGGTGTGCAAGGAATAGAGTGAATTGGAACGATGTGGTATACTGGGGTCGACGTGCTGTCAATGGATTGAACCAGGGCATGTGAAGTGTCTGGGGTAAACCATGGAAAGTTGTGTGGGGCCTGAATGTGGAAAGGGAGCTGTGGTTTCGGTGCATTATTACATGACAGCTAGAGACTGAGTGTGAACGCATGGGGCCTTTGTTGTCTTTTCCTAGCGCAACCTTGCACACATGATGGGGGAGGGGGATGTTATTCCATGTGTGGTGAGTTGGCGATGGGAATAAATAAGGCAGACAGTATGAATTATGTACATGTGTATATATGTATATGTCTGTGTGTGTATATATATGTGTACATTGAGATGTATAGGTATGTATACGTGGTGTGTGGACGTGTATGTATATACATGTGTATGTGGGTGGGTTGGCCCATTCTTTCGTCTGTTTCCTTGTGCTACCTTGCTAATGCGGGAGACAGCGACAAGGCAAAATAAAAAGAAAAAAATGATAATATATATGAGAGTGGATTTAGCAGGGGATGGAACCATGGAAGCAGAAGTGGTTCTACAGAGTCTACAGAGAATCTCTATCAACTCTATCATATGCCTTCTCCAGATCCATAAATGCCACGTACAAATCTATTTGCATTTCTAAGTATTTTTCACCTACATTTTTCAAAGCAAACACCTGATCCACACTTCCTCAACCACTTCTGAAACCACACTGCTCTTCACCAATCTGATGCTCTGTAAATGCCTTCACTCTCAATCAATGCCCTCCCATGTGATTTCCCAGGAGTACTCAACAAACACATACCTCTATAGTTTGAACACTCGCCTTTATCCCCTTTGCCTTTGTACAATGGCACTATGCATGCATCCTGCCAATCCTCAGGCACTTCACCATGCACCATACATACACTGAATATCCTCACCAACCAGTGAACAACACAGTCACCCCCTTTTTAAATAAATTCCACTGCAATACCATCCAAACCCGCAACCTTACTGGCTTTCATCTTCCGCAAAGCTTTCACTTCGTACACCACCTCGACCAAAATACCCTATATCAGCCACTCTGTCATCAAACACATTCAACACATCTTCAAAATACTCACTCCATCTCCCTCTCACTTCACCACTGTTTGTTATTATCTCCCCATTTGCCCCCTTCACTGATGTTCCCGTTTGTTCTCGTCTTATGCACTTTATTTACCTCCTTCCAAAACATCTTATTCTCCCTAGAATTTAAAGATACTCTCTTACCCCAACTGTCATTTGCCCTCTTTTTCACCTCTTGCACCTTTCTCTTGAACTCCTGCCTCTTTCTTTTATATATCTCCCAGTCATTTGCACTATTTCCCTGGAAAAATTGTCCAAATGCCTCTCTCTTCTCTTTCACTAACAATTTTACTTCTTCATCCCACCACTCACTACCCTTTGTAATCTGCTCACCTCCCACCTTTCTCATGCCACAGGCATCTTTTGTGCATGCCATCATATATATATGTAAATATATGTATACGTTGAAATATATATGTATGTATATGTGCGTGTGTATGTGGGTGGGTTGGGCCATTCTTTCATTTGTTTCCTTGCGCTACTTCGCTAACCCAGGAGACAGCGACAAAGTATAATAAATATATTTTTTTTTTTTTTTTGCTTTGTCGGTTTCCCGCATTTGTGAGGTAGCGCAAGGAAACAGACGAAAGAAATGGCCCAACCCACCCCCATACGTATATATATACATACGTCCACATACGCAAATATACATACCTACACAGCTTTCCATGGTTTACCCCAGATGCTTCACATGCCCTGATTCAATCCACTGACAGCACGTCAACCCCGGTATACCACATCAATCCAATTCACTCTATTCCTTGCCCTCCTATCACCCTCCTACATGTTCAGGCCCCGATCACTCAAAATCTTTTTCACTCCATCTTTCCACCTCCAATTTGGTCTCCCACTTCTCCTCATTCCCTCCACCTCCGACACATATATCCTCTTGGTCAATCTTTCCTCACTCATTCTCTCCATGTGCCCAAACCATTTCAAAACACCCTCTTCTCCTCTCTCAACCACGCTCTTTTTATTTCCACACATCTCTCTTACCCTTACGTTACTTACTCGATCGAACCACCTCACACCACACATTGTCCTCAAACATCTCATTTCCAGCACATCCACCCTCCTGCGCACAACTCTATCCATAGCCCACACCTTGCAACCATACAACATTGTTGGAACCACTATTCCTTCAAACATACCCATTTTTGCTTTCCGAGATAATGTTCTCGACTTCCACACATTCTTCAAGGCTCCCAGAATTTTCGCCCCCTCCCCCACCCTATGATTCACTTCCGCTTCCATGGTTCCATCCGCTGCCAGATCCACTCCCAGATATCTAAAACACGTTACTTCCTCCAGTTTTTCTCCATTCAAACTTACCTCCCAATTGACTTGACCCTCAACCCTACTGTACCTAATTACCTTGCTCTTATTCACATTTACTCTTAACTTTCTTCTTTCACACACTTTACCAAACTCAGTCACCAGCTTCTGCAGCTTCTCACATGAATCAGCCACCAGTGCTGTATCATCAGCGAACAACAACTGACTCACTTCCCAAGCTCTCTCATCCCCAACAGACTTCATACTTGCCCCTCTTTCCAAAACTCTTGCATTCACCTCCCTAACAACCCCATCCATAAACAAATTAAACAACCATGAAGACATCACACACCCCTGCCGCAAACCTACATTCACTGAGAACCAATCACTTTCCTCTCTTCCTACACTTACACATGCCTTACATCCTCGATAAAAACTTTTCACTGCTTCTAACAACTTGCCTCCCACACCATATATTCTTAATACCTTCCACAGAGCATCTCTATCAACTCTATCATATGCCTTCTCCAGATCCATAAATGCTTCATACAAATCCATTTGCTTTTCTAAGTATTTCTCACATACATTCTTGAAAGCAAACACCTGATCCACACATCCTCTACCACTTCTGAAACCACACTGCTCTTCCCCAATCCGATGCTCTGTACATGCCTTCACCCTCTCCATCAATACCCTCCCATTTAATTTACCAGGAATACTCAACAAACTTATACCTCTGTAATTTGAGCACTCACTCTTATCCCCTTTGCCCTTGTACAATGGCACTATGCACACATTCCGCCAATCCTCAGGCACCTCACCATGAGTCATACATACATTAAATAACCTTACCAACCAGTCAACAATACAGTCACCCCCTTTTTTAATAAATTCCACTGCAATACCATCCAAACCTGCTGCCTTGCCGGCTTTCATCTTCCGCAAAGCTTTTACTACCTATTCTCTGTTTACCAAATCATTTTCCCTAACCTTCTCACTTTGCACACCACCTCGACCAAAACACCCTATATCTGCCACTCTATCATCAAACACATTCAACAAACCTTCAAAATACTCTCTCCATCTCCTCTCACATCACCACTACTTGTTATCACCTCCCCATTTGCGCCCTTCACTGAAGTTCCCATTTGCTCCCTTGTCTTTCGCACTTTAATTACCTCCTTCCAGAACATAAATATATGTAAATATATACATATATGGGGTAAGAGAGTGGTGAGAGTAAGTGAGCTTGGGAAGGAGACTTGTGTGAGGAAGTACCAGGAGAGACTGAGTACAGAATGGAAAAAGGTGAGAACAAAGGACGTAAGTGGAGTGGGGATGCATTTAGGAAAGCAGTGATGGCTTGCGCAAAAGATGCTTGTGGCATGAGAAGCGTGGGAGGTGGGCAGAACAGAAAGGGTAGTGAGTGGTGGGATTACGAAGTAAGATTATTAGTGAAAGAAGAGAGAGGCATGAGGCAGGAGGTCAGGAGAAAGGTGCAAGAGGTGAAAAAGAGGGCAATTGAGAGTTGGGGTGAAAGAATATCATTGAATTTTAGGGGGAATAAAAAGATGTTTTGGAAGGAGGTAAATAAAGTGCGTAAAACAAGGGAACAAATGGGAACTTCAGTGAAGGGGGCTAATGGGGAGGTGATAACAAGTAGTGGTGATGTGAGGAGATGGAGTGAATATTTTGAAGGTTTGTTGAATGTGTTTGATGATAGAGTGGCAGATATAGCGTGTTTTGGTCAAGGTGGTGTGCAAAGAGAGAGGGTTAGGGAGAATGATTTGGCAAACAGATAAGAGGTAGTAAAAGCTTTGCATAAGATGAAAGCTGGCAAGGCAGCATGTTTGGATGGTATTGCAGCGGAATTTATTGAAAAAGGGGGTGACTGCATTATTGACTGGTTGGTAAGGTTTATTTAATGTATGTATGACTCATGGCGAGTTGCCTGAGGATTGGCGGAATGCTTGCATAGTGCCATTCCACAAAGGCATAGGTGATAGAAGTGAGTGCTCAGATTACAGAGGTATAAGTTTTTTGAGTATTCCTGGTAAATTATATGGGAGGGTATTGATTGACTTGGTGAAGGCATGTACAGAGCATCAGATTGGGGAAGAGCATTGTGGTTTCAGAAGTGGTAGAGGATGTGTGGATCAGGTGTTTGCTTTGAAGAATGTATGTGAGAAATACTTAGAAAAGCAAATGGATTTGTATGTAGCATTTATGGATCTGGAGAAGGCATATGATAAGAGTTGATAGAGATGCTCTGTGGAAGGTATTAAGAATATATGGTGTGGGAAGCATGTTGTTGGAAGTAGTGAAAAGTTTTTATTGAGGATGTAAGGCATGTGTACGTGTAGGAAGAGAGAAAAGTGATTGGTTCTCAGTGAATGTTGGTTTGCGGCAGGGGTGTGTGATGTCTCCATGGTTGTTTTATATGTTTATGGATGGGGTTGTTAGGGAGGTGAATGCAAGAGTTTTGGAAAGAGGGGCAAGTATGCAGTCTGATGTGGATGAGAGAGCTTGGGAAGTGAGTCAGTTGTTGTTTGCTGATGATACAGCGCTGGTGGCTGATTCATGTGAGAAACTGCAGAAGCTGGTGACTGAGTTTGGTAAAGTGTGTGAAAGAAGAAAGCTGAGAGTAAATTTGAATAAGAGCAAGGTACAGTTGGGTTGAGGGACAAGTCAATTGGGAGGTACGTTTGAATGGAGAACAACTGGAGGAAGTGAAGTGTTTTAGATAGCTGGATGTGGATCTGGCAGTGGATGGAACCATTGAAGCGGAAGTGAATCATAGAGTGGGGAAGGGGGCGAAAATTCTGGGAGTGTTGAAGAATGTGTGGAAGTCAAGAACATTATCTCGGAAAGCAAAAATGGGTATGTTTGAAGGAATAGTGGTTCCAACAGTGTTATATGGTTGCGAGGCGTGGCTATAGATAGAGTTGTGCGGAGGAGGGTGGATTTGCTGGAAATGAGATGTTTGAGGACAACATGTGATGTGAGGTGGCTTGATCGAGTAAGTAATGTAAGGGTAAGAGAGATGTGTGGAAATAAAAAGAGTGTGGTTGAGAGAGAGCAGAAGAGGGTGTTTTGAAATGATTTGGTCACATGGAGAGAATGAGTAAGGAAAGATTGACCAAGAGGATATATGTGTCAGAGGTGGAGGGAGCGAGAAGTGGGAGACCAACTTTGAGGTGGAAAGATGGAGTGAAAAAGATTTTGAGTGATCGGGGCCTGAACATGCAGAAGGGTGAAAGGTGTGCAAGGAATAGAGTGAATTGGAACGATGTGGTATACTGGGATCAACATGCTGTCAATGGATTGAACCAGGGCATTTGAAGCGTCTGGGGTAAACCATGGAAAGTTCTGTGGTGCCTGGATGTGGAAAGGGAACTGTGGTTTCGGTGCATTATTACATGACAGCTTGAGACTGAGTGTGAACGAATGTGGCTTTTGTTGTCGTTTCCCAGCGTTACCTTGTGCACATGCAGGGGAGGGGGTTGTTATTTCTTGTGTGGCGGGGTGGCGATGGGAATGAATAAAGGCAGGCAGTATGAGTTATGTACATTTGTACATATGTATATGTCTGTGTGTGCATATATATGTATACGTTGAGATGTATAGGTATGTATATGTGTGTGTGTGGACATGTATGTATATACATGTATATGTGGGTGGGTTGGGCCATTCTTTCGTCTGTTTCCTTGTGCTACCTCGTTAATGTGGGAGACAGCGACAAAGAAAAATGAATAAATAAAATATGTATGGGGGACAGGGGAGAAAGAATACTTCTCACTCATTCCCTGCGTGTTGTAGAAAGCAACTAAAGGGGAGGGGAGCGGGTGGGTAGAAACCCTCCCCTCCTTGTATTTTAACTTTCTAAAGGGGGAAACAGAAGGAGTCAGATTGGGGTGTCTAAATGTGTGTGGATGTAACCAAGATGAGAAGAAAAGAGAGATAGGTAGTATGTTTGAGGAAAGGAACCTGGATGTTTTGGCTCTGAGTGAATCGAAGCTCAAGGGTAAAAGAGAAAAGTGGTTTAGGAAAGCTTTGGGAGTAAAGTCAGGTGTTGGTGAGAGAACAAGAGCAAGGGAAGGAGTAGCACTACTCCTGAAACGGGAGTTGTGGGAGTATGTGATAGAGTGTAAGAAAGTAAACTCTAGATTGGTATGGATATAACTGAAAGTGGATGGAGAGCGATGGGTGATTATTGGGGCCTATGCACCTGGGCAAGAGAAGAAAGATCATGAGAGGCAAGTGTTTTGGGAGCAGCTGAGTGAGTGTGTCAGCAGTTTTGATGCACGAGACCAGGTTATAGTGATGGGTGATTTGAATGCAAAGGTGAGTAATGTGGCAGTTGAGGGAATAATTGGTGTACATGGGGTGTTCAGTTTTGAAATGGTGAAGAGCTTGTAGATTTGTGTGCTGAAAAAGGACTGGTGATTGGGAATACCTGGTTTGAAAAGAGAGATATACATAAGTCTACGTATGTAAGTAGGAGAGATGGCCAGAGAGCATTATTGGATTATGTGTTGATTGACAGGTGTGTGAAAGAGAGACTTTTTGGATGTTAATTAGCCAAGAGATGCAACTGGAGGTATGTCTGATCATTATCTTGTGAATACGAAGGTGAAGATTTGTAGAGGTTTTCAGAAAAGAATAGAGAATGTTGGGGTGAAGAGTGTGGTTAGAGTAAGTGAGCTTGGGAAGGAGACTTGTGTGAGGAAGTACTAGGAGAGACTGATTGCAGAATGGAAAAAGGTGAGAGCAAAGGACGTAAGGGAATGGGATGTATTTAAGGAAGCAGTGGTGGCTTGCGCAAGAGATGCTTGTGGCTTGGGAAACGTGGAAGGTGGGCAGATTGGAAAGGGTAGTGAGTGGTGGGTTGAAGAAGTAAGATTATTAGTGAAAGAGAAGAGAGAGGCATTTGGACAATTTTTGCAGGGAAATTATACAAATGACTAGGAGATGTATGAAAGAAAGAGGCAGGAGGTCAAGAGAAAGATGCAAGAGGTGAAGAGGAGGGCAAATGAGAGTTGGGGTCAGAGAGTGTCATTAAATTCTAGGGAGAATAAAAAGATGTTTTGGAAGGAGGTAAATGGGGTGCGAAAGACAAGAGAACAAATGGGAACATTGGTGAAGGGGGCTAATGGGGAGGTAATAACAAGTAGTGGTGATGTGAGAAGGAGATGGAGTGAGTATTTTGAAGGTTTGTTGAATGTGTTAGATGATAGAGTGGCAGATAGAGGGTGTTTTGGTTGAGGTGGTGTGTGAAGTAAGAGGGTCTGGGAGAGTGATTTGTTAAACAGAGAAGAGGTAGTGAAAGATTTGTGGAAGATGAAAGCCGGCAAGGCGGCGGGTTTGGATGGTGTTGCAGTGGAATTTATTAAAAAAGGGGTTGACTGCACAGTTGACTGGTTGGTGAGGATATTGATGTATGTATGGCTCATGGTAAAGTGCCTGAGGGTTGGTGGAATGTATGCATAGTGCCATTGTAAAAAGGCAAAGGGGACAAAAGTGTGCTCAAATTACTGAGGTATTAGTTCGTTGATTGTTCCTGGGAAATTATATGGGAGGGTGTTGATTGAGAGGGTGAAGGCATGTACAGAACATCAGAATTGGGAAGAGCAGTGTGGTTTCAGAAGTGGTAGAGGATGTATGGATCAGGTGTTTGCTTTGAAGAATGTATGTGAGAAATACTTAGAAAAGCATATGATAGCATATGATAAGAGTTGATAAGAGATGCTCTGTGAAAGTTATTAAGCGTATATGGTGTGGGAGGCAAGTTGCTAGAAGCAGTGAAAAGTTTTTAGCGAGGATGTAAGGCTTGTGTATGAGTAGGAAGAGAAGAAAGTTATTGGTTCTCAGTGAATGTCGGTTTGTGGCAGGGGTGCATGATGTCTCCATGGTTGTTTGATTTGTTTATGGATGGGGTTGTTAGGGAGGTGAATGCAAGAGTTTTGGAGAGAGGGGCAAGTATGCAGTCTGTTGTGGATGAGAGGGCTTGGGAAGTGAGTCAATTGTTGTTCACTGATGGTACAGTGCTGGTGGCTGATTTGGGTGAGAAAATGCAGAAGCTGGTGACTGAGTTTGATAAACTTTGTGAAAGAAGAAAGCTGAGAGTAAATGTGAATAAGAGTAAGGTTATTAGGTACAGTAGGGTTGAGGGACAAGTCAGTTGGGAGGTAAGACTGAATGGAGAAAAACTGAAGGAAGTGAAGTGTTTTAGATATCTGGGAGTGGATTTGTCAGCGGATGGAGCCATTGAAGCGTAAGTGAGTCAGGGTGGGGGAGGGAGCGAAAGTTCTGAGAGTGTTGAAAAATGTGCGGAACGCAAGAACATTATCACGGAAAGCAAAAATGGGTATGTTTGAAGGAATAATGGTTCCAACAATGTTATATAGTTGCGAGGCTTGGGCTATAGATAGGGTTGTGCGAAGGGGGGTGAATGTGATGGAAATGAGATGTTTGAGGACAATATGTGGTGTGAGATGGTTTGATCGAGTAAATAATGAAATGGTAAGAGAGATGTGTGGTAATAAAAAGAGTGTGTTTGAGAAAGCAGAAGAGGGTATATTGAAATGGTTTGGTCACATGGAGAGAATGAATGAGGAAAGATTGACATAGAGGATATAGGTGTCAGAGGTGGAGAGAACGAGAAGTGGAAAACCAAATTGGAGGTGGAAAGATGGAGTGAAAAAGATTTTGAGTGATCGGGGCCTGAACATGCAGGTGAGTGAAAGGCATGCAAAGAATAGAGTGAATTGGAACAATGTGGTATACCAGGGTTGACATGCTGTCAGTGGATTGAACCAGGGCATGTGAAGCGTCTGGGGTAAACCATGGAAAGTTTTGTGGCGCCTGGATGTGGAAAGGGGGCTGTAGTTTTGGTGCATTATACATGACAGCTAGAGACTGAGTGTGAACGAAAGTGGCCTTTGTTGTTTTTTCCTAGCACTACCTTGCGTGCGTGCGGGGGGGAGGGGGTTGCCATTTCATGTGTGGTGGGGTGGCGACAGAAATTAATAAACGCAGCAAGTATGGATTATGTACATGTGTATATATGTATATATCTGTGTATGTATATATGTGTATACGTTGAAATGTATAGGTGTGTATATGTGCGTGTGTGGACGTGTATGTATATACATGTGTATATGGGTGGGTTGGGCCATTCTTTCGTCTGTTTTCTTGCGCTACCTTGCTAATGTAGGTATAACATTCTGCTCTTTAATTTGTGTTTGAAAAAGTTGGTTTGGAAATTAAATGTTTTAAGACAGTTTGTGGTGTGAGGCAAGTAGATTGAATAAGGTATGATAGAGTAAGATGGAGGTGTGGTCGCAAGAGAAGCTGTATAAGAGAGCCAAATATTGTGAACTGAAAATTTTGGACATATGGAGAGAATATATATATTGGAAGTGGAGGGAACAATGAAGAGGAGGAAACTGAGGAAGGTTAGAGCGAAAGATGCTTGTAAGTGTTTGGGGCCTGAACATGCAGGAAGATGTGAGGCTTGGAGAAAATGGAGTGAATTAGAGCAATGTGGAATACAGGGGATGATGTGCTGTCATTGGCATGTGAAGGGGAACCACAGAAAGGTCTGTGGGGCCTGAATGTCGATAGCAGGCTTGTGATTTTAATGCATTGTACATGACAGCTAGAAGGTGAATGTGAGCAAATGAGGCCATTTCTTCTTTTGCTCCTGGTATTACCTCACTAATGTAGGAAACTGCAAACAAATGTGAAGGAAAAGATTGCTGATATACCTAAACTGTTTCATTTGTGTCATGAAATTTTGTTCATGCTTGTATGTGAAACTTAAGTGAAATTCCCTCCTTGAACTTAAGCCTCTTATTCCATTCCTGATTCCATTAAATCCCATGGTAAAATGGGATTCCTTGTCCACTAAGTTATGTTTTCCATAAAACTGTCTCCAACTTTAGGTGCAGAATAGGTACATGCAGCATCTGTGGATTTGGAGAGAGCATATGATAAGGATAAAAGAGAGGCTCTGGAAGGTGCTATAAACATATGGGGTAAAAGAAAAAGGATAAGAGAGAGGCTCTGTGGATTCCAGGCGCTATAAACATATGGAGTAAAAGGAAAGGTACTAAATGGAATGGAGTTTTTACCATGAGGATAAGGCAATGGGGAGGGATGGTAAGGAATGGAGGAGGGTGAGTGATTCCTAGTGAAGGTGGGTCTTCATCAAGGATATGTGATGACATTTTGGTTGTTTAGACATATTATGGACAGTTTGGTGAATGATGTGAATGCAAGGGTTGGCCTTGCATTGATTGAGGGGCAGGTCTATGATTTGCTTGGTATTAGATGGACACTGGAGTTATAATCATTTGCTGTTTGTAGATGACAACTCTGGTGGCAGACTGATTACATAATGAGTTCGAAGTGGTCAGTGTCTGATTGGATGAAGATATGTATATTTGGAGGCAAAGAAGTCCTGACAGTGTTGTTTAGATGTAAATATTTGGCCCTGAATATGTAGTAAGGAAAGTGGTGGCTGTGTTGGAAATATAATGCTTGGGGACATTGTTTGGTGTGAGGCAGGTTGATTATGTATGGAATGACAATGTAAGAGGGAGATATGGTAGTAAGCATAGTCTTAATGAGAGCAGATCTGGGTTTGCTGAACTGATTTTGACATTTAGAGGGGATGAGCAAAGAAAGACCAACAAAGAGTATTTATGTATAGAGAGGAAGGGGAAGGGGGTGGACAAGGAGATGAATGTAGAAAGGTTTTGGGGTATCAAATCCTGAATGTTTTGAAAGGGTAAAGGCATAGTTTGGATAGAATGAATTGGATCAATGCGATATAGTAAGAGTGGTAAGCTGTCAGTTGGCAAAAACCTTGGTATAGATAGCATTTAAGATAAGCCATGGGATAGTCTGTGATGTTTAAGATAAGCCATGGAATAGTGTGCATGATTTGTCTGTGGATGGGTGTTTATGGTTTCAGTACATTATACTTGGCAGGTAGTGAGTGGTTGTGCGCAGAGGATGCTGTTTATATTTTCTTTTTAACTTTAACGTATTAAGGTACATTTGTATAAAAAGACATTTTATAATGTTTCATTGTTTATTGTTCAAAAGTTTAAAGAGTTTTTGTACTGAAGTTTTATGGTTAAAGGTATCAGAAGTGTTTTACAAGAAATATATATTCATTATTAACCTTGGGGATAGGTGATAAAGATCTTTACAGTATCCACATGTCATCTGTACATCATAAATGGCAACCAAGAGGTGTGGGAGTTAGAGTGGATATCCTCTCTTCTTATTATTATTTTCTAGATGTAGAAAAAGAGGAAAGAGCCAACAGATGATTTGTACTTGAAGGCTCAGTTGTCTGTTCCTGATATCACCTTGCTAAGGTGGGGAACAGTGAGCAGGTGTCAAGAAATACTCATTACAGTATTGATTTTGTAATATGCAGTAAATGTTCCATAAAGCCTTTTAAAGATGAAAAAGATGAAATATAGATTGTTGTTGTGATCATGAAGTAAAACTCTATCCTAGTATTTAATTAACATTTCAGATATGATGCTCTTAGATGAATTACTGTGCCTCAGGGAAAAATGTCTCAATCAAGTTAGCTTTCAGATGAGTTGGCTCTAGGTTTGGAGGTAGAATTATCATTTATGAAGAGAAGAAAGAAGATAGGAAATTGGGTAGAGCTGTTAGAGACACCAGTGTTGATAGGTTACAAGGGAGATGTTGCTCCGTCTATACTACCACATTGGAAAATCCAGAAAGAAAACAATGCATTACAGAAGAAAGAGATGCAGAAAAGCCAAAGGAAGAAATTCTTGTAAGTAAAGATGTGCTTTAAAGATTAGTGCCATGTCAAAAGATTCAACAAAATACCTGAAGTAAGGAGGATGAAAAGTGGGTCACGGAAGAAAAAAAGACCACCATTGGACAATGCACCGCAAAACTTGTATTTGTGATTCAGAAGAGGGGAATGATGTTATCACTGTTTGAGGCATTCTCTTTGTACAAGAAAGTGGAAATCAAGGAGAGCTTTATGGACATATGAGATAAAAGCTAGAATATATGGATGATGACTTTGGAGATCACAACAGTCAGAGCATTGTGTTGATGATTTTGCTCAAAAAATTGAGAGCATTAGGATGATAGTTAAAAAGGTTAGTACAGCTCCTCTTTTAAGAGTGGTTGGTACCAAGGTATGCTTCCAAGAAGGGAAAGTTTGGGTTTTTAGACATTGATTGATGGAACAGATGAGAAATGATTGGCTTAAGCTCATAGACACATTCCTTAAGGACACAAGTTATGCCATCCAGAACACATGCCTTGTCCACCAGTATTTGGGAGGGAACTTTTTCATGAGGCTGTGTGAGGAAAATATAGAAGACATGGTTCTATAGGAGGAGAGAGGGAGGGTGAAGTAAGAATGGAATCATTCTTATTTGAGTTATATGAAAATTTGTCAAAAAGGACAGGTTTATCACCTTCAGAATTAGATGAATTGATCATTTAAAAAGAGAGTGGGGTTAAAGTAAATAAGTTGTTAGAGGTTAAGGACCAGAAAGAATTATGAAGAATTCAAATTCACAATCTTTCTTTTTATGAATGGCAGTTTTATTATTATTGCAAGCACAGATTTAGTTAGATAGAGATGTTGAAAGGGGAAATTTCATGGCCTGATATGCTCAGTTCCTAATGGAACAAGCATCGTAGCAGGAGTAATCAAACCACAATTGAGGGGATAGAGGTTTAATAGAAGAAGGGAAATATGACTTTGTTTTAGCCAAGATGACTTTTGCTTCTAGTTAGTGCACCTTGAAGCTACCAATTGGTGAAGTTGCACTTATCCTGAGGAAAGTATGTATGAAAGTTATGCAAGGAAGACACTGAGTCCTAATGTGCTAAGATATGGCAGTTCAAGGGGGAGAGGGAAATTGGGTAGATTTGACCAGTTGGAAATGATAGAAAGAAGATTGTCAACTGAGGACCCTAAGGGGGCAGAATAAAGCATCTATTGTAAGAGCATTAAAAGATGAAATAGAAAGTTGAATGGTAAAGGAGTGGTTGTGATCAGGAACTCGTTGGGTGAATGATAGTTGTTCCCAATTGTTAAGGAAGGAGAAGGAAAGGATTTTTACTCCACTGAGATCATTCCAAGTTGAACCAAGCCAAAATTTATGGCAGACATTGAAATCCCTTGCATGCAGTATCTCAGCATGTGAATGTGAAGAGAGCAGCACCTCATGGCAGAGTCAAATAATCCAAGAGTTCCATGAAGTGAGAAAAGTTAGGGGAAGACCTAATAGATATTAAAGCTAAGTTTTGGATAAGGAAGTTTTTGATCCAGGTGTTATCAGAGTTGGGAGAATGAAGATCCACAAGACAAATATTGGTGTTTCGTACCATAACACAAACACGGCCTTTGTAGTGAATGTGATAGTATATGTTTTAGTTAATATGATAGCAAGAGGAGAGGAAGCCTTGGACAGTTAGGCTTAAGAGAGAGAGAAAGATCATTGAGGAAGTTGAGAGGGAGGCTGGGTCTGAGGCAGTGAATATTGCAGATGTGGATAGTTAGCCTTAGTTCTCTTAAGTGCGTTCAGTTCAGTTGTATTATAGCCAAGACTTGAGTGTAGTATTCTTTCGATGTTTTGACTGTTGCTGTTGGGTCCTTAAAAGTTGAATGTATGGAGATGGTCTGGAACTGAGATTGTTTATGGAATATTCTCTCTCTTTGTTACATTGTATTATGTTATGAGGACTGTGATAGGCAATAGAGTGATTTGATTATTCCGTAATTGTGTAAATTTATGATAGGACTTCCCTATTTTCTTCGTCAAAGTTTATGTTTTGGAAGAAAATATGATGTAATTTTATCAATCTACCAAAAATCATGATTATTATATTTATATCTTTGTAATTAACTATGATGAAGCTAGCATCTTTATTTGGATCTGTGATCTATTGTTACCATCTTAGGGTATTTTCATTTACTATTTTAGTAAACAGCTTTAACCTAATGCAGTGACTATTGGTACTAGATCTTTACACTGGGTGTGTTTGGAAGACTTTTTTATGCTATTTCTTTTTTTTTTTTTTTTTGTTTTCACTGCTTGAAATGGCATGCATAGTGTAGATCAAGAGATTTAGGTAGAAAATTTATATGATAGATGTATATAGGATGAAGTTAGATTGAAATATTGGCTTCTGCTAATTGCACCCTTAGTAAACTTATATTAATGATACATATTACTGAGCAAGACCTTTACGTTAAGGGATGGACCCTATAAAAACACTACATGAATGGAAGAAAAATAATCAAAATATTCATGATAGCCATTGGAGACATTATGACAGTTGATAAGTTTAAGTAGATAGCAAATGATTCAGGATCTAAGTACAGATGTTTGAAAGTTTTGACTGTAGGTGTGACTTGAAGAGGGTGTACATCTCCAGATAGAGATAATATTAGAATTAGAATGTGTATCAAAAGTTGATAATATCAACAGTTGATAAATGCAGAACATTTCTGGAATCTCAGTTTGATGAAATTGGGATTGAAACTAAAGTCACAGTTATATATTTTAGGCTTCCAGGCTATAGAATGAATAGATTTAGATTGCATTTAGTTAAGGTTTAGCATTTGGTGATGAAGTCAGAGCCTGGAAACCAGATTCACTTGCAGACCAAGCCATTTAAAGTGACTGTGCATTTATATGGTTGTAGGATCATATTCATATATAAAGATGAATACTATATTACTTTTCATCTTCTTTTCTCCTGTCTTCTGAAATCTTTTTCTATACTAACTTTTCTCAAAACCTTCACAACTAACCATCCTTCACAAAACTGGTTTGGCTACTAGATGGATGACGACCCTCCACATGGGTTCAATCAAACTTTTATACTCAAGCCACTGGGTGACAGTTTCTTCGTTCAGCACGACATGTTTCGCTTGGCACTTCACCATATTGTCGTATGAGTGGAGGCCTCAAAGTGTCAAGCCTAAAGGGGGCACAGCTCTCATTCTCAGCTTCTGCTTCACAGCCTAACTGTAAGGTACTCGAGAATATTTCCTGGAGTGCAGTGCCATGCATGTTACTTGCCTGTCTTTTATCTTTTTTCTTTTTGATCCCTTATTTATTTAATGTTTTTGCTGTTTGTGATTATGTAGTTTGCCAAAACCCATTGATTGCTAGTGCTTGATCTAGGTTTTGATGCTGTCATTTTCTTATTTAATTTGTTGCATCAGATGTACAAAAGTGGAAATGTATGGTGGAATCTCAAAGATCACATGAGAGGGTAAGTTTAGTTATTTGGTGAGAACTGCAAGTGCATCTTTTATGTTGAAATACTTTTATTTCTGCCTCTTGTAGCATTAGCGTCATATATTAATCAGTCCTGGACATCTAATGAAAACATCTGGACCATAACAAGGAAAGACCAGTCACCCTAACAAAGCATAACAAAGCATCTGTTGGGTGTGCTAATCAGCCTTCACAAAGCAGTTGAAATGCTAAATTTATGGTGTGTGCCATGGCTACTCAGCACAAAAGCTCGTCCATACAGCACAATGTTATGACATGTACAGTTTAGTGAATCAAGGATGGACAGCAATGTTATGCAGCACATCTAAAAAGTATCCAGGGATAAAGGTGGTTCTCATAGACTTTGTAAGACTTTTAGGAATTGACATTTTTTTCAAGTGAACCATTAATTTTCACTTGCTCATGCTTAAAGTTGCTTCATGAGCTATGAAATATACTGATCAGTGCAAGTTCATCATGGTACAAGCTGGTATACAGAAGTTGTAGGTGATCCATCAACTGTACATAGCCTCACAAGACCTGAAGAGGAACATTTGGAGTTTATGTTGAGGCAGGCAGGTCAAAAATTACTGTCCAAGTTTATGAGGACTGCTGCTCTCATACTCAATGAAAATGTATTGTTTTAAGATTGGCTGTTTGGGCTGGTACATTAGGTCTTGAATTTGAGAGGGGGAGTGATGAGTAGAATATTTTCCATAGATTTAGCTTTATTGCTTTAAGGTTGACCCAAACTTTAAAAATTAGCTTGCTTGTGTTAGCAGTTCATCTAATTTCAGCTGTTGGAAAGAATCTTTTAAGTGGTGAAATGTTTAATGGTCAAAATATTTTTTTAGTGTATGAAGGTGAGTATACTCATTTCCTGAAAGCCTCATGTTCTAGATGGTATCCAGAACACAGATTAGAATGAGTAACTTGTTTATAATTTAGGATTGTATTATACATGACAGCTAGAGACTTGAGTGAACGAATGTGGCTTCTCTTTTCTTTTCCTAGCGCTACCTTGTTCACATGCTGGGGGAGGGGATTGTCATTTCATGTGTGGTGGGATGGTGACGGGAATGAATGAAGGCAGCAAGAATGAATTATGTACATGTGTATATATGTATATGTCTGTGTATGTATATACATGTATACATTGAAATTTGTAGGTATGTATATGTGCGTGTATGGACGTGTATGTGTATACATGTGTATGTGGGTGAGGTGGGCCATTCTTTCGTCTGTTTCCTTGTGCTACCTCGCTAACGCGAGAGACAGCGACAAAGTATGATAATGATAATGAAATTTTCAGATGGACATATGTTTTGTGTAGTGGTTTATCAGATGGTTGGGAAGGCATTTGTTTAGTGCTTGTTTGGTTATTTCATTATGCATATTTGTGTAAGTGTTGTGGGGAGCTTTGTAAGTATAGTCTGTTCATGTGAAGCATGGGAAAACTGTATTTTTAGTTGGAGTTGATGACTGGTTACAAATTGGTTTTTATGGTGAGGGTATAATGCTGTTGCAAAGATCCTACTAGATTGTATTGGTAATGATTTGTTTTGTCATTTAGTTTTGAGTGCTTGTGGTTGCAAGGCAGCTGTTGATTGTTGTAAATGCTATATTTTGTGTTTTTTTAGCTTTCTGATATATTTGCTTCTGATTGGGTGGATGACTAGACAGCTGAGGTGTTATGAACTCCATCTATTTAAAGTTACTCTGTGAGTGAAAAGTCACCTTTGGCAAAGCTACATCATTGAAAGTAAGGTTTCATCAAAGAACTTATCACTCTAAAGGAGTCTCCATTTCTCTTAAAGTGGACATAACACAGCCCTGGGCGGCAGGAGTCGTTAGAAAGATCTTGAGTAATGCCAGGACTCTTATAGAAATTAGTCATGGGCAATTATAAATGAGATAAGATAATTGGCAGGTGAGGCATGGCAGCTCATATATGGATGTGAGTGATTGTAGCATTTCTTTGTCTGTTTCATGGTGTTATATTGCTGACGGAAGGGATGGCAATCGAGTGTGGGGCAGAGGAAAAGCATGTGTTATTTTTTCTATTCTTTCATGCATTTGTGCTTTATCCTGTGGGATAGGGTGGTGTGGGAATAGCTGACAGTGAACAAGTATGAATATGCACATATATTTATATGTGCATATATGATTATTCATTTATTTATTATACCTGATCACCGCTTCCCACTTCAGTGAGATAATGCCAGGAAACAGATGAAGAATGGCCCATCCACTCAAATACACTTACATTTATTTATTATTCTTAGTCACTGTTTCCTGCATCAGCGAGGTAGCACCAGGAAACAGATGAAGAATGACCCATCCACTCATATACACATATGTATACATATACACCCATACACGCACATATGCATACATATACATATCAACATATACATGCATATACATACACATACACAGACATATACATATATACACATGTACAAATTCATACTTGCTTGCCTTTTATTCATTCCTATTGCTACCCTGCCCCACAGCATTGCTACCCCCACTTCAGCGAGGTAACACCAGGAAAACAGACTAAAAAGGCCACATTCGTTCACACTGTCTCTAGCTGTCGTTTGTAATGTACTGAAACCACAGCTCCCTATCCACATCCAGGCCCCACAGACCTTTCTATGGTTTACCCTAGACCTTTCACTTGCCCTGGTTCAGTCCATTGACAGCATGTTGACCCCGGTATGTCACATTGTTCCAATTCACTCTATTCCTTGCACGCCTCTCACCTTCCTGTATGTTCAGGCCCCGATCGCTCAAAATCTTTTTTACTCCATCCTTCCACCTCGAATTTGGTCCCCCGCTTCTCCTTGTTCCCTCTACCTCTTTGTCAATCTTTCCTTACTCATTCTCTTCATATATCCAAACCATTTCAACACACCCTCTTCTGCTCTCTCAACCACACTTTTTTTTATTTCCACACTTCTCTCTTACACTTTCATTACTTACTTGGTCAAACCACAACATTTCATTTCCAACACATCCACCCTCCTCCATACAACCCTATCTAAAACCCATGCCTTGCAACCATATTACATTGTTGGAACTACTATTCCTTCAAACATAACCATTTTTGCTCTCGGAGATGATATTCTCTCCTTCCTTACTTTCTTCATCACTCCTAGAACATTCGCCCCCTCCTCCACCCTGTGACTCACTTCCGCTTCCATGGTTCTTTCGCTGCTAAGTCCTCTCCCAGTTATCTAAAACACTTTAGTTCTTCTACTTTCTCTTTATTCAAACTTAGATCCCAATTAACTTGTCCCTCAACTCTAGTGAGCCTAATAACTTTGCTCTTATTCACATTTACTCTCAACTTTCTCCTTTCACATACTTTTCCAAACTCAGTCACAAACTTCTGCAGTTTCTCACTTGAATCAGCCACTAGAGCTGTATCATCAGCGAACAACAACTGACTCATATACACATAAACGTCCATACACGCAAATATACATGCATATACATATACATATCAGCATACGCATATATATATACACAGATATATTCTTCCATTTCTGGCACTACCCCACCCCGCAGGGAAGAGCATTTCTACCCCCTGCTTCAGCGGGGTAGTGCCAGGAAAACGACAGAAAGGCCACATTTGTTCTCACTCAGTCTCTAGCTGTCACGTGTAATGCACCAAAACCACAGCTCCCTGTCCACTTCCAGGCCCCACAGACCTTTATATAGTTTACCCCAGACATTCCACATACCCTGGTTCAGTCCACTGACAGCATGTCAACTCTGGTATACTGCATCATTCCAGTTCACTCTGTTCCTTGCACGCCTCTCACCTTCCTGTATGATCAGGCCCCGATTGCTCAAAATTTTTTTCACTCCATCTTTCCACCTCCAGTTTGGTCTCCTGCTTCTCCTTGTTCCCTCTACCTCTGACCCATATATGCTCTTTGTCAATCTTTTCTCTCTCATTCTCTCCATATGTTCAAACCATTTCAACACACCCTCTCATGCTTTCTCAATCACTCTTTTTATTTCCACACATCTCTCTTACCCTTTCATTACTTAATCAAACCATCTCACACCACGTATTGTTCTCAAACATTTCATTTCCAACACTTCCACTCTCTTCCGCAACCATGTAATATTGTTGGAACAATGAATCCTTCAAACATGCCCATTTTTGCTCACCAAGATAACATTCCATATATAGTTGCCATTTTCCTTGCTGTTGGGGTTGCATCAAAAACAGATGACTGAGCCTCCGAGGGAAGAATCCTCACTTGGCTAGTGTCTCTGTTCCTTCTTTTGGAAAAGTAAAACAGGAACGGAGGATTTCCAGTCCCCTGCTCCCACCCCTTTTAGTTGCTTTCTTTGACTTGCAGGGAATATGTGGGAAGTACTCTTATCTCCCCTATCCTAAGAGGTGGCACAAGGAATGGATGAAGATGAGCAAATATGAATATGTACATGTGTATGTATGTACAAGTATGTGTATGTTTATGTATGTATATATGTATATGTTGGTATGTATATGTATATTTATGTGCGTGTGTGTATATATGTGTGTATATGAGTGGATGGGTCTTTCTTTGTCTATGTCCTGGCACAACCTCGCAAGCATGGGAAACGTGATTAAATATGATAGTAATGAAAATGATAATAGGGGAGAAAGAATACTTCCCACGCATTCCCCACTTGTCGTAGAAGGCGACTAAAGGGGACGGGAGCTGGGGGCTAGAAACCCTCCCCTCCTTGTATTTTAACTTTCTAAAATGTGAAACAGAAGAAGGAGTCACGCGGGTAGTGCTCATCCTCCTCGAAGGCTCAGAAGGGGGTGTCTAAATGTGTGTGGATGTAACTAAGATGAGAAAAAAGGAGAGATAATATGTTTGAGGAAAGGTACCTGGATGTTCTGGCTCTGAGTGAAACAAAGCTCAAGGGTTAAGGGGAAGAGTGGTTTGGGAATGTTTTGGGAGTAAAGTCAGGGGTTGGTGAGAGGACAAGAGCAAGGGAAGGAGTAGCGGTACTCCTGAAACAGGAGTTGTGGGAGTATGTGATAGAGTGTAAGAAAGTAAACTGTATGTGATAGAGCATAAGAAAGTAAACTAGATTGATATGGGTAGAACTGAAAGTGAAAGAAGAGAGGTGGGTGATTATTGGTGCCTATGCACCCCGGCATGAGAAGTAAGATCATGAGAGGCAAGTGTTTTGGGAGCAGCTGAGTGAGTGTGTTAGTAGTTTTGATGCATGAGACCAGGTTATAGAGATGGGTGATTTGAATGCAAAGGTGAGTAATGTGGCAGTTGAGGGAATAATTGGTGTACATGGGGTGTTCACTGTTATAAATGGAAATGGTGAAGAGCTTGTAGATTTGTGTGCTGAAAAAGGACTGGTGATTGGGAATGCCTTGTTTAAAAAGAGAGATATACTTAGGTATACTTATGTAAGTAAGAGAGACCAGAGAGTGTTATTGGATTACGTGTTCATCAATAGGTGTGTGAAAGAGAGACTTTTGGATGTTAATGTGCTGAGAGGTGCAACTGGAGGGATGTCTGATCATTATCTTGTGAAGGCGAAGGTGAAGATTTGTAGAGGTTTTCAGGAAAGAAGAGAGAATGTTGGGGTGAAGAGAGTGGTGAGAGTAAGTGAGCTTGGGAAGGAGACTTGTGTGAGCAAGTACCAGGAGAGACTGAGTGAAGAATGGAAAAAGGTGAGAGCAAAGGACGAAAGGGGAGGGGGGGGGGGAGGAATGGGATGTATTTAGGGAAGCAGTGATGGCGAGCGCAAAAGCTGCTTGTGGCATGAGAAGCATGGGAGGTGGGTAGATTAGAAAGGATAGGGAGTGATGGGATGAAGAAGTAAGATTATTAGTGAAAGAGAAGAGAGAGGCATTTGGATGACTTTTGTAGGGAAATAGTGCAAATGACTAGGAGATGTATAAAAGAATGAGGCAAGAGTTCAAGAGTAAGGTGCAAGAGATGAAAAAGAGGGCAAATGAGAGTTGGGGTGAGAGAGTATCATTAAATTTTAGGGAGAATAAAAAGATGTTTTGGAAGGAGGTAAATAAAGTGCATAAGACAAGAGAACAAATGGGAACATTGATGAAGGGGGCTAATGGGGAGGTAATAAAAAGTAGTGGTGATGTGAGAAGGAGATGGAGTGAGTATTTTGAATGTTTGTTGAATGTGTTAGATGATAGATTGGTAGATATAGAGTGTTTTGGTTGAGGTGGTGTGCGAAGTGAGAGGGTTAGGGAGAATGATTTGGTAAAGAGAGAAGAGATAGTAAAAGCTTTGCTTAAGATGAAAGCTGGCAAGGAAGCGGGTTTGGATGGTATTGTAGTGGGATTTATTAAAGAAGGAGGTGACTGTGTTGTTGACTGGTTGGTAAGGATATTTAATGTATGTATGACATGGTGAGATGCCTGAGGATTGGCGTAATGCATGCATAGTGCCATTGTACAAAGGCAAAGAGGATAAAGATGAGTGCTCAAATTACAGAGGTATAAGTTTGTTGAGTATTCCTGGGAAATTATATGGGAGGGTACTGATTGAGAGGGTGAAAGCATGTACAGAGCATTAGATTGGGGAAGAGCAGTGTGGTTTCAGAAGTGGTAAAGGATGTGTGGATCAGGTGTTTGCTTTGAAGAACGTATGTGAGAGATACTCAGAAAAACAGATGGATTTGTTTGTAGCATTTATGGATCTGGAGAAGGCATATGATAGAGTTGATAGAGATGCTTTGTGGAAGGTATTAAGAATATATGGTGTGAGAGGCAAGTTGCTAGAAGCTGTGAAAAGTTTTTATCAAGGATGTAAGGCATGTGTATGAGTAGGAAGAGAGGAAAGTGATTGGTTCTCAGTGAATGTCGATTTGTGGCAGGGGTGTGTGATGTCTCCATGATAGTTTAATTTGTTTAAGGATGGGGTTGATAGGGAGGTGAATGCATGAGTTTTGGAGAGAGGGGCAAGTATGCCGTCTGTTGTGAGTGAGAGGACTTGGGAAGTGAGTCATTTGTTGTTCGCTGATGATACAGCACTGGTGGCTGATTCATGTGAGAAACTGCAGAAGCTGGTGACTGAGTTTGGTAAAGTGTGTGAAAGGAGAAGGCTGAGAGTAAATGTGAATAAGAGCAAGGTTATTAGGTACAGTAGGGTTGAGGGACAAGTTGTGGGAGGTAAGTTTGAATGGAGAAAAACTGGAGTAAGTGAAGTGTTTTAGATATCTGGGAGTGGATTTGGCAGCGGATGGAATCATGGAATCAGAAGTGAGTCAGAGGAAGGGGGAGGGGCAAAAGTTCTGGGAGTGTTGAGAAATGTGTGAAAGGTAAAAACATTATCTCGGAAAGCAAAAATGTGTATGTTTGACGGAATAATGGTGCCAACAATGATATATGGTTGCGAGGTGTGGGCTATAGATAGGTTGTGCAGAGGAGGGTGGATGTTTGGAAATGTGATGTTTGAGGACAATATGTGTTGTGAGGTGGTTTGATCAAGTAAGTAATGAAAGGGTAAGAGAGATGTGTGGTAATAAAAATAGTGGTTGAGAGAGCAGAAGAGGGTGTTTTGAAATGGTTTGGTCACATGGAGAGAATGAGTGAGGAAAGATCGATCAAGAGGATATATGTGTCAGAGATGGAGGGAACGAGGAGAAGTGGAAGACCAAATTGGAGGTGGAAAGATGGAGTGAAAAAGATTTTGAGTGATTGGGGCCTGAACATGCAGGAGGGTGAAAGGCATGCAAGGAATAGAGTGAATTCAAATGATGTAGTATACCGGGGTTGATGTGCTGTCAATGGATTGATCCAGGGTATGTGAAGCATCTGCGGTAAATCATGGAAAGTTTTGTTGGGCTTGGATGTGGAAAGGGAGCTGTGGTTTTGGTGCATTATACATGACAGCTAGAGACTGAGTGTGAATGAATGTGGCCTTTGTTTTCTTTTCCTAGCGCTACCTCATGCGCACGCAGGGAGAGGGGTGGTGTCATTCCATGTGTGGTGGGATGGCGACAGGAATGAATAAAGGCAGCAAGTATGAATTATGTACATGTGTATATATGTATATGTCTGTCTATGTATATATATGTATACATTGAAATGTATATTTATGTATATGTGCGTGTGTGGACGTGCATGTATATACATGTGTATGTGGTTGAGTTGGGCCATTCTTTCGTCTGTTTCCTTGCGCTACCTCGCTAATGCAGGAGACAGGGACAAAGTATGATAGAAAAGAAAAATATAGTTATAGTAATAATGATAATAGTGATAATGATAATAATAATAATAATTTTTTTTTTTTTGTCGCTGTCTCCTGCGTTTGCGAGGTAGCGCAAGGAAACAGACGAAAGAAATGGCCCAACCCACCCCCATACACATGTATATACATACATCCACACACGCAAATATACATACCTACACAGCTTTCCATGGTTTACCCCAGACGCTTCACATCGCTCCAATTCACTCTATTCCTTGCCCTCCTTTCACCCTCCTGCATGTTCAGGCCCCGATCACACAAAATCTTTTTCACTCCATCTTTCCACCTCCAATTTGGTCTCCCTCTTCTCCTCGTTCCCTCCACCTCCGACACATATATCCTCTTGGTCAATCTTTCCTCACTCATTCTCTCCATGTGCCCAAACCATTTCAAAACACCCTCTTCTGCTCTCTCAACCACGCTCTTTGTATTTCCACACATCTCTCTTACCCTTACGTTACTTACTCGATCAAACCACCTCACACCACACATTGTCCTCAAACATCTCATTTCCAGCACATCCATCCTCCTGCGCACAACTCTATCCATAGCCCACGCCTCGCAACCATACAACATTGTTGGAACTACTATTCCTTCAAACATACCCATTTTTGCTTTCCGAGATAATGTTCTCGACTTCCACACATTCTTCAAGGCTCCCAGAATTTTCGCCCCCTCCCCCACCCTATGATCCACTTCCGCTTCCATGGTTCCATCCGCTCCCAGATCCACTCCCAGATATCTAAAACACTTCACTTCCTCCAGTTTTTCTCCATTCAAACTCACCTCCCAATTGACTTGACCCTCAACCCTACTGTACCTAATAACCTTGCTCTTATTCACATTTACTCTTAACTTTCTTCTTTCACACACTTTACCAAACTCAGTCACCATTATTTTAATGATAATAATAATAATGATAATAATGATAATAATAATGTGGTTTCGGTGCGTTATACATGACAGGTAGAGACTGAGTGTGAACGAATGTGGCCTTTTTTTGTCTTTTCCTAGTGCTACCTCGCACACCTGTGGGGGGAGGGGGCTGTCATTTAATGTGTCACCGGGTGGCGACGGGAATGAATAAGGGCAAACAGGATGAATTATGTACATGTGTATATATGTATATGTGTGTGTGTGTATATATATGTATACGTTGAGATGTATATGTATGTATATGTGCTGTGTGTGGACGTGTATGTAAATACATGTGTACTTGGGTGGGTTGGGCCATTCTTTTGTCTGTTTCCTTGCACTACCTCGCTAAAGCGGGAGACAGTGACAAAGTATAATAAAAATATATATAAAATGATAATGATGATGTGCAAAGTGAGAGAGTCACAGAGAGTGGTTTGGTGAAGTGAGAGGAGGTGGTACATGCCTTGCAGAACATGAAATCCGGCAAGGTGACGGGTTTGGACGGTATTGCCATTAAATTTATTAAGAAAGGGGGTGACTTTGTTGTTGATGGTTGGTAAGGATATTCAGTGTATGTATGGATCATGGTGAAGTGCCTGAGGATTTGCAGAATGCATGTATAGTGCCATTGTACAAAGGCAAAGGGGATAAAGGTGATTGTTCAAAGTATGGAGACATAAGTTTGTTGAGTATTCCCGGAAAATTGGATGAGAGGTTAAAGTCATGTACAGAGCATCAGATTGGGGAGGAGCAGTGTGGTTTCAGAAGTGGTAGAGGATGTGTGGATCAGATGTTTGCTTTGAAGAACGTATATGAGAAATACTTAGAAAAACAGTTGGATTTGTTCTAGGCTTTGATGGATCTGGAGATGTCATATGATAGGGTGGATGGAGATGCTTCGTTGTAGGTCTTAAGAGTATACAGTGTGGGAAATAAGCTGCTAGAGGCAGAGAAGTTTTTATCAAGGGTGTAAGGCATGTGTATGGATAGGAAGAGAGGAGAGTGATTGGTTTCCAGTGAAATTTGGTCTATGGTAGTGGTGTGTGATGTCCCCATGGTTGTTTAATATATTTATGGATAGGGTGGTTAGGGAGGTAAGTGCAAAAGTTTTAGAGAGAGAGGCGAGTATTCAGTCTGTTGTGGATGAGAGGGCCTGGGAAGTTAGTCACTTGTTCGCTGATGATACATCACTGGTGAGTGATTTGAGTGAGAAACTGCAGAAGTTGGTGTGTGAAAGGAGAAAGTTGAGAGTAAATGTGAATAAGAGCAAGGTTATTAGGTTCAACAGGGTTGAGGGACTAGTTAGATGGGATGTGAGTTTGAATGGATAAAACTTGGAGGAAGTGTAGTGTTTTAGATATCTGGGAGTGGACTTATCAGCAAATAGAACCATTGAAGTGGAACTGGGTCAAAAGGTGGGGGAGGGGGGGAAGGTTCTGGGAGCAATGAAGAATGTGTAGAAAGGGAGAGCATAGTCTTGGAGAGTGAAATTCGTTATGCTTGAAGGAATGGTAGCAATATTACATGGTTGCAAAGGCATGGGCTATAGAGAGGGTTGTACGGACGAGGGTGGATGTGATGGAAATGAAATGTTTGAGGACAATATGTAGTGTGAGGTGGTTTGATCAAGTAAGTAACGAAAGGGTAAGAGAGATGTGTGGTAATAAAAAGGGTGTGGTTGAGAGGGCAGAAGAGGGTGTGTTAAATTGGTTTGCACATACTGAGAGAATGAGTGAGGAAGGGTTGATAAAGAGGATATATGTGTCAGGTGGAGGGAACAAGGAGAAGCAAGAGACCAAATTGGAGTTGGAAAGATGGAGTGAAAAGGATTGTGAGTGATCGGGGCATGGACATACAGGAGGGTGAGAGGTGTGCAAGGAATAGAGTGAATTGGAACGATGTGGTATACTTGGGTCGACGTGCTGTCAATGGATGGAATCAGGGCATGTGAAACATCTAGGGTAAAGCATGGAAAGATGTGGGGCCTGAATGTAGATTGGGAGTAGTGGTTTTGGTGCATTATACTTGACAGCAAGAAACTGAGTGTGAACAAATGTGGCCTTTTTTGTGTGATTTCCTTGTGCTACTTCGCTGACGTAGGGGTTAGTGATGCTGTTTCCTGTTAGGTGGGGTGGCACTAGGAATGGTTGAAGGCAAATTAGTATGAATATGTACATTTGTATATATGTATATGTCTTTGTATGTTTATGTACATGTTGATATGTATATGTAAATGTATGTATATGTATGTGTATGAGCATGTATGTGCATATGTGTGTATATGGGTGGATGGGTTTTTCTTTGTCTGTTTCCTGGTGCTACCTCGCTAGTGCGGGAAGCATCAGTTAAGTATGATATAATGAATTGATATACATACACGCATATACATGTACATATGCATACGTATACATATGCACATCAACATATACACATACATTTTGATAAGGAAGTGAGTGTGTGATCAAGTATATTCCTATAAGTCCATGGGGAAATGAAACACAATAAGTTCCCAAGTCCACTTTTGTGTGATAATCACATCATCAGGGGAGATACAAGAAAGAAATGTAACGGTCAATTGATATACAGCAAAGAGACATAGCTCGGATGCCATTTGGCAACAAGTGACTACCTGAATGGAGGTTGGGTGGATTCGAGTCTAGCAAGAAGCATATCATGAACTTATTATGTGGACAAGAAGGGGAACTGTTTACAAATTTTATCAAGAATAAAGTTATCCGTTTTGTATAGACCTTCACTGATATTAAGGTTACAGTTCTTTGTATGTTTGATAATAGAAGATTCAGTGATATTTCTCATGGTACAGGAGTTAGATTTAATAACTGAGGTGGCATTTCTCCAGTCAGTACAATAATAATTTTTAACATGATTAAACATGGCATTTGATTGTTGTCCTGTTCTTATACTATTTTATGTTGCTTAAGTCTAACAGAAAGATCCTTACCAGTCTACCCAACATAAAACTTATCACAATTTCTACTTGGTAATCTATAGATGCATTCTACAGAACTTTCTGGTGAGTTCCTGATTTAAGATATTCTTTATAGTATTGTTGTTGCTGAAGGCAACATTTACATTAAAGGATTTAAGCAGCATGAGAAGTGAAGTAGAATTATTGAAAGGGAGAACTAGAAGGTTGTTGGTGTCAAGGGGAAGTTTGGGTTCAACTCTATAAAATGATTTCTTTGCCCACTTAAGGGATCTTTCAGTGAAAGATCTAGGATACTTTAATATGGATCCAGTAGAATGTATCTTCTCGAACTCATCATTGGTAAATTTTGGACTGAAAATACTAATTCCCAAAGGAATATAGATTGGAATGATGATAATTTGACTCTGTCATGTTGAGCTGAGTAATAATAGGTATATGAGCATACATTGGTAGGTTTTCTTTATATGCTAAACTTGAACTTGTTTCCTTGCCTATGGATCATGCAATCTAAAAATGGTAACAAACCATTATTTTTAATTTCTGTAGTAAAGTTGATGGAAGGTACTAAATTGTTAAGTAAAGAGAGAAATGTTTGTAAATTTTCATTTGTTGGCCAAACACAAAGAACATTTACATACCTAATCTCAGTTGAATTAGAAGGTAAAATATCCTTTAATAACTTTATTTTGAAGAATTCCACATAGAGATCTCTTAATACTGGTGAAAGAGGGTTACCCATTGCCATACCAAGTTTTTGAGCATAATCTTCTCCATTAATTTGAAATCACAGTGTTTAATATACATTTTCATCCAATACATCAAATAAATATTCTAAGAGGTTGATATGAGAATTTATTGCTTTTAGGGGATTCTTATTGGGTTTAAAGTATGTTGTATCAGCACTTAAAAGATCATTCATTTTAGATAATTACTTTTGTCCATAATCACAATATTTTCCTTCACCTTCCATGTTGCTTAAATCCCTTAATGTAAATGTTGCCTTCAGCAACAACAGTACTATAAAGAATATGTTAATCAGGAACTCACTAGAAAGCTCTGCAGAATACATCTATAGTGTAGCATGTAGAAATTGTGATAAGTTCTCCGTTGGGCAGACTGGTAAGGATCTTTCTGTTAGGCTTAAGCAACATAAATGTAGTATAAGAACAGGACAAGAATCAAAGCCTTGTTTAATCATGTTAAGAATTATGATCATTGTATTGACTGGAGTAATGCCATGTCATTTATTAACTCTAAGTCCTGCACTACGAGAAATATCACTGAGTCTTCTTTTATTAGATACACAAAGAATTGTAACATTGACGTATTTTGAAGGTCTACACAAATTGGATAGCTTTATTGTTGATGAAATTCGTAAACAGTTCCCCTTCTTGTTCACATGATAAGTTTATGATATGCTTGTTGCCAGACTCGAATGCACTTGGCTTCCATTTGGGTAGTCACTTGTTTACCAAATGGCACCCAAGCTATGTCTCTTCGTTGTATATCAACTGACTGTTATATTTCTTTCTTGTATCACCCCTGATGATGTGATTATTACACGAGATTGCATTTGGAAACTTATCATGTTTCATTTCCCTGTGGACTCGTAGGAATACACAGACATATACATATTTACACATGTACATATTCATACTTGCTTGCCTTCATCCATTCCCAGCACCACCCAGCCCCACAGGAAACAGCACTGCCTCCCCCTGCATCAGTGAGGTAGCACAAGGAAAGGAGACAAAAAATGCCATCTTTGTTCTCACTCAGTATCTAGCTGTCATGTGTAATGCACCAAAACCAGTTCTCCCTTTTCACATCCAGGCCCCACATACCTTTCCATGGTTTACCCCGGGCGTTTCACATGCCCTGGTTCAGTCCATTAACAGCATGTCGACCCCAGTATACCACATTATTCCAATTCACTTTATTCCTTGCACACCTCTTACCCTCCTGTATTTTCAGGCCTTGATCACTCAAAATTCCATCCTTCCACCTCCAATTTGGTCTGCTGCTTCTTGTTCCCTCCACCTCTGACACATATATCCTCTTTCTTAACCTTTCCTCACTCTCCATATGTCCAAACCATTTCAACACACCCTCTTCTGCTCTCTCAACCACACTTGTTTTATTACCACACATCTGTCTTACCCCTTCATTACTTACTCGATCACACCACCTCGCACCACATATTGTCCTCAGACATTTCATTTCCAACACTTCCACTCTCCTCTGTACAACCCTGTCTGTGGCCCATGCTTCGCAACCATATAATATTGTTAGAAGTACTATTCCTTCAAACATACCCATTTTTACTCTCTGAGATAACGTCTATCTCTTTCCACACATTCCTCATTGCTCCCAGTTCTCACTTTCCACACATTCTTCATTGCTCCCAGAGCCTTCACCCCCTCCCCCACCCTATGCTTCACTTACACTTCCTGGCTCAGTCCATTGACAGCATGTCAACCCCAGTATACCACATTGTTCCAATTAACCCTATCCCATAGATGCCTTTCATCCTCCTGCATGTTCAGGCCCTGAGTGCTTAAAATCTTTTTCACTCTATCTTTCTATTTTCAGTTTGATCATGTTCTTATTGTTCCCTCCATTTTGTTCATATGTCCTCTTTGTCCACTTTTCCTCAGTCTTTTTCTCCATTCGTCCAGATCATTTCAGCACACCATCTTCTGCTCTTTCAGCCACACTTTTATTGCCACAAATCTCTCTTATCCTTTCATTACTTAATCAAACCACCTCACATCACATAATGTCCTCAGATGTTTCATTTCCAACATCTCCATCATTGCCTGCACAGCCTTATCTGTAGCCCATGCCTCACATCCATATAATAATGTTGGGACTGCTAATACTTCAAACATACCCACTTTTGCCCTCCCAGTTAATGTTCTCTTTCCATGCACTCTAAGGTACTCCCAGAACCTTTGCCACCTCTGCCAACCTATGACTAACTTCAGTTTCTTTAGTTCTATTTGCTGCCACCTCCACTCCTAGGTATGTAAAATTTAATTTCCTCCAACTTTTCTCCAATCTGACTCAATTCCCAGCCAATCTGTCCCACAAGCCTGCTAAGTCTAATAATTTTGCTCTTGATTGTCTTGTTTCACATACTCTTCCAAACTAAGTCACTAACTTCTGCAGTTTCTCACTTGAGTCTGCCACCAGTGCTGTGTGATCAGCAAATCACCTACAGACTCGCTCCCCATAAATTACCTTAATAATGGTGAAAACCGGGTTATAGTGATGGGTGATTTGAATGCAAAGGTGAGTAACGTGGCAGTTGAGGGAATGATTGGTATACATGGGGTGTTCAGTGTTGTAAATGGAAATGGTGAAGAGCGTGTAGATTTATGTGCTGAAAAAGGACTGATGATTGGGAATACCTGGTTTAAAAAGCGAGATATACATAAGTATACTTATGTAAGTAGGAGAGATGGCCAGAGAGCGTTATTGGATTACGTGTTAATTGACAGGCGTGCGAAAGAGAGACTTTTGGATGTTAATGTGCTGAGAGGTGCAACTGGAGGGATGTCTGATCATTATCTTGTGGAGGCTAAGGTGAAGATTTGTATGGGTTTTCAGAAAAGAAGAGTGAATGTTGGGGTGAAGAGGGTGGTGAGAGTAAGTGAGCTTGGGAAGGAGACCTGTGTGAGGAAGTACCAGGAGAGACTGAGTACAGAATGGAAAAAGGTGAGAACAATGGAAGTAAGGGGAGTGGGGGAGGAATGGGATGTATTTAGGGAATCAGTGATGGATTGCGCAAAAGATGCTTGTGGCATGAGAAGAGTGGGAGGTGGGTTGATTAGAAAGGGTAGTGAGTGGTGGGATGAAGAAGTAAGAGTATTAGTGAAAGAGAAGAGAGAGGCATTTGGACGATTTTTGCAGGGAAAAAATGCAATTGAGTGGGAGATGTATAAAAGAAAGAGACAGGAGGTCAAGAGAAAGGTGCAAGAGGTGAAAAAAAGGGCAAATGAGAGTTGGGGTGAGAGAGTATCATTAAATTTTAGGGAGAATAAAAAGATGTTCTGGAAGGAGGTAAATAAAGTGCGTAAGACAAGGGAGCAAATGGGAACTTCAGTGAAGGGCGCAAATGGGGAGGTGATAACAAGTAGTGGTGATGTGAGAAGGAGATGGAGTGAGTATTTTGAAGGTTTGTTGAATGTGTTTGATGATAGAGTGGCAGATATAGGGTGTTTTGGTCGAGGTGGTGTGCAAAGTGAGAGGGTTAGGGAAAATGATTTGGTAAACAGAGAAGAGGTAGTAAAAGCTTTGCGGAAGATGAAAGCCGGCAAGCAGCAGGTTTGGATGGTATTGCAGTGGAATTTATTAAAAAAGGGGGTGACTGTATTGTTGACTGGTTGGTAAGGTTATTTAATGTATGTATGACTCATGGTGAGGTGCCTGAGGATTGGCGGAATGCGTGCATAGTGCCATTGTACAAAGGCAAAGGGGATAAGAGTGAGTGCTCAAATTACAGAGGTATAAGTTTGTTGAGTATTCCTGGTAAATTATATGGGAGGGTATTGATTGAGAGGGTGAAGGCATGTACAGAGCATCAGATTGGGGAAGAGCAGTGTGGTTTCAGAAGTGGTAGAGGATGTGTGGATCAGGTGTTTGCTTTGAAGAATGTATGTGAGAAATACTTAGAAAAGCAAATGGATTTGTATGTAGCATTTATGGATCTGGAGAAGGCATATGATAGAGTTGATAGAGATGCTCTGTGGAAGGTATTAAGAATATATGGTGTGGGAGGCAAGTTGTTAGAAGCAGTGAAAAGTTTTTATCGAGGATGTAAGGCATGTGTACGTGTAGGAAGAGAGGAAAGTGATTGGTTCTCAGTGAATGTAGGTTTGCGGCAGGGGTGTGTGATGTCTCCATGGTTGTTTAATTTGTTTATGGATGGGGTTGTTAGGGAGGTAAATGCAAGAGTTTTGGAAAGAGGGGCAAGTATGAAGTCTGTTGGGGATGAGAGAGCTTGGGAAGTGAGTCAGTTGTTGTTCGCTGATGATACAGCGCTGGTGGCTGATTCATGTGAGAAACTGCAGAAGCTGGTGACTGAGTTTGGTAAAGTGTGTGGAAGAAGAAAGTTAAGGGTAAATGTGAATAAGAGCAAGGTTATTAGGTACAGTAGGGTTGAGGGTCAAGTCAATTGGGAGGTGAGTTTGAATGGAGAAAAACTGGAGGAAGTGAAGTGTTTTAGATATCTGGGAGTGGATCTGGCAGCGGATGGAACCATGGAAGCGGAAGTGGATCATAGGGTGGGGGAGGGGGCGAAAATTTTGGGAGCCTTGAAGAATGTGTGAAAGTCGAGAACATTATCTCGGAAAGCAAAAATGGGTATGTTTGAAGGAATAGTGGTTCCAACAATGTTGTATGGTTGCGAGGCGTGGGCTATGGATAGAGTTGTGCGCAGGAGGATGGATGTGCTGGAAATGAGATGTTTGAGGACAATGTGTGGTGTGAGGTGGTTTGATCGAGTAAGTAACTTAAGGGTAAGAGAGATGTGTGGAAATAGAAAGAGAGTGGTTGAGAGAGCAGAAGAGGGTGTTTTGAAATGGTTTGGGCACATGGAGAGAATGAGTGAGGAAAGATTGACCAAGAGGATATATGTGTCGGAGGTGGAGGGAACGAGGAGAAGAGGAAGACCAAATTGGAGGTGGAAAGATGGAGTGAAAAAGATTTTGTGTGATCGGGGCCTGAACATGCAGGAGGGTGAAAGGAGGGCAAGGAATAGAGTGAATTGGAGCGATGTGGTATACAGGGGTTGACGTGCTGTCAGTGGATTGAATCAGGGCATGTGAAGCGTCTGGGGTAAACCATGGAAAGCTGTGTAGGTATGTATATTTGCGTGTGTGGACGTGTGTATGTACATGTGTATGGGGGGGGTTGGGCCATTTCTTTCGTCTGTTTCCTTGCGCTACCTCGCAGACGCGGGAGACAGTGACAAAGTATTAAAAAAAAAAAAAAAAAAAAATGGTGAAAACATTATGAAGAGATACTGTAATCAAATTACTTTAGTCATTGTCTTTGTGTGAGGTTTTAGCCAACCTCCATGTAGGAGTAGCACATTAAAGGGCTCTAGAGCCATTTTGTGGTAGGAAGAGGGTTGGCAAACTGTGTGAGGTGTACAAACTTTTAGTGATAGCAATAGACTGAAGTCATATTTTGCAGTGAGAAGGAAGATTGTGCATAGTGTTATGATTTTAAATCATAACATGCAGCCACAGTGTTAAGATAGATCACTCTTTGTCATAATGAGGCAGCCTTTTGTCACTAGTCTGTACACTTGAATGCTATATCCTTTTTGGTTGTCAGTGTCCACCCTTAGCATTTTTTATAGAGAATGCATGGTGGATATGAGATATTTTTTGATTGGTGACATTGTTGTAAATCCAGATACAACAAAACTGATAAACCACATGCACTGTATCTGCCAACTTTATGAGTTATTTCCAGGGATTATTTGCAGAGGATTTGATGAGTTGCTGATGTCGATTGAATTTAGGGCAACACATTAGTGTGATGTGATGTATGGTGTGGGATGGCAGTGAGCGTAGTGGGTTATGAGTTGGTTGAAACTTTTACTTGTATTGGTTAAGGAGTAGTTGTTGATTTAGGGCAACATGTTGTTGTGGTGTGATGTATGGTATGGCATGGCAGTGAGCGTAGTGGGTTATGAGTTGGTTGATGCTTTTAATTGTATTGTTTAAGAAGTAGTTGTTGGTTGTATCATAGTCAGACTGAGTGGACCCTTACATTTTTGGAGGGTAATTTTAGGTTTATAGAGAGGGGAAGTGTATAGAACTCAGTTTGGTTTAAGTTGTTAGATAGATTGAGTATTTCAGTGATTGTGGATGTTTTCATGGATGATGGTGGTGTTTGTCAGTGGAGAATATTGTGGGGGTAAGTGAGTAGTATTAGATTACAAAGTGTATGTACTCTTCCAAACCTGGACACTGTGAGTATCAGATCCCCAGGTTGTGGAAGTCTAGAAAAACCTGGTAGTGTCTCTGCTTAGTCTGTGTTACAGGGAGGAAACTTGTTGCTGTTCTGGATTGTGGACATTATCATTTGAGTGGTATGATTGATAGTAAATGATTTTTCATCAAAATCTGGAGTACCTTTAGACCAAAATATTCTGGGTTTGGAAGGATATAGTCTGGGATTGGAAGGTCACAAGGTTGGGGTGTTTTATCATAAATTGGCTGTGATGGATAATGTTTGACGCTTGATATGAAGTTGGTAATTCTCATATCTGGGTGGTCATGTGTTGGGAGAGTTATTGATTTGGTTTGTAGGTGGTAGAAATTGATAGATATAGTACAGGAATGCCTCAACTTATGTCATAGATATGTTCTTGAACTTGGTTGCTTTAATCAAATATATAAGTAATGGAGACTAAGTGGTTTTGTTATTAATAAGACAGTACTGAATATTATACTAATATAAAACTGCAGTTTACATGTACCTGGAAATATTAGATATTATTATATACATACTGGACAATATATTCTATTAATAAAAAAGAAAATAAACTTTGAATTGTGGTGTAGTCTTTTCTTTGTGGGAAATGTACATTCTCAAAGGCATTCTCTTCAAAATTAATGCGTTTTTTTGTTAGAGCCACAGACAAATGTCCTCATTAAGGCTGGACCTTAATTGAAATTGAATTATAGAAAGGCTAATGAAAGGGAAAAAAGAAGAGACAAAGGAAAGTATTTATGAATTTCAGATGAAGTGAAAACCTTGTTTAAAATGTGCTTGGTTATAGTTGTTGGGAAAGATATGAGAGGGTAGAGAGTTCTAAAGCTTCAAGGTGTAGTGAAAGAAACAATTATCAAAATGGCCCATTCCTGAGTTGCCAACTTCCACACAGTAATCATGTAGCGCAGTAACTTGCCGAGCATTGCTTGTTCTAGCTAGTGGAAGGTTCACACAAGCAGCCAGCTTTAGTGAGCAAAAACTAAAGTAATATGTATAGAAGAGGGAAAGTGAATCAACATTGTGGCATTGGACAAGGTGGTCAAGTTTTGAAGTAAGCCTGAGAGAGTTTATAATTCGGACTACTTCTGACTGAACTCTGTCAAGTAAGCTTGAATCACCCCAGATGTGAGAGCAGTACTCCATCCAAGAATGGATCAATCCTATTATATGAATGGAGCGACTATTCGAAATAAAAGACATGTCAACATCTTAACAGGACTCCTAGTTTCTTAGAGGTAGACTTAGCTGTTTCCATAATGTAGGGTTTCTAAGTTAGAGTGGATGTTGTGATAATATGAAGTATATTCATTGATTGAAGAGGTGGACTTCCAGAACTGTCAAAGGAGAGAAGAAAGTTGTGAGGAATTTCGATAGGGAGATAGGTAGAGATTGGGTCTTGGAAGCATTAAACTTCAGATTTTGTGTACCCCTCTGAGATGTCCAGTCCAAGTCTGAGTTTATTGAGGAAGTTCTGTCAAGCTGAGATGCTGATCAGGTGAGAGAAGGAGTAGAACTGAAGGATGTGTAGAAATGCAGTGTTGAGTAATCAGCTTATTGGTACATTTGGTTATTTGTGAAAGAATGGAATTCATTGATGAAATGGAGACAAAGTGCTAAAGAGAATAACTGCCTTCCTTGATAATGGTCTTGAGGGTTCCATAGGAGATATTTGGTAGCAACTACATTAACATAAACAGCCTCATCAGTCATCTTGACGTGGTAATTGTATCCAGAGATTTATGAACCTCCCAGAACTTGCTTGAGATGTGTCTGCTGCTTTTTCCTGTCAAGTCATCTTATATACTTTGAGCCTTTGCTTGTATTTCAAGCATGCTGATGGTGACATTTTCATGAATTTGATGTACGATTCATGTGCTTAACTTTAATTCCATTCTCTCCGTAATCGATCCTCTCTGCACTGTCACAAATAATCCACAAGGTAGATTCACCGAGTCCAAGAACGTTTAATATCTACTCTTTGTTCACTTCATGACGTTTGAGCACATCCATTGTAACCTCAGTGATGATGGCCTTACGCATTTTAGCACTTAAAAGACGGGTTGGTGGCTTAATGCAAGAGGCAGAGCATGTGCAATGTGCTGTATACTGCGACACAAAATATTTTAGTACTCTTTGACTATGGACGGAATCCTCATCAAGTGTACGGTGCTTCTTATATGGTGCTGGCAGCCTCATGATCATTGTGCTATTCCAAACTTAAGCCCGCTTAGATTAGAAAAAAGGTACAAGTGGACCATGTGCATTATTCTGAAAAATATGCATAACTTGACGGACAATAACTGACTCATCTACCAGTCCCTCTTATTCCCCACAGACTGCATACTTGCCCCTCTTTCTCAAGACTCTTGCATTTAACCCTCTCACCATCCCATCCATAGATGAAGTAAAATACATTGGTGACATCGCACACCTCTGACACAGACCAGCCTTTACTTGGAACCATTGACTCTCCTCTCTTCCTACTGGCACACATGCCTTACACCCTTGTTAACAGCTTCTCTGCTTCTTGCAGCTATCCTTGTGCACCTTATATTCTTAAGATGTTCCACAAGGCATATTTATTAACCCTATCATATTCTTTCTCTAGATCTTTAAATGATGTATACAGATCCCTCTGTTTCTTTAAGTATTTCTCATACACATAGTTTAAATAAACATCTTATCCATACATTCTCTGTCACTTCTGAAACCACACTTCTCCTCCTGAATCTGATACTCTGTATGTTCCTTCACCCTCTCAATCAGTACTCTCCCATACAACTTACCAGGTATGCTCGACAAACCTATACCTCTGTAGTTTGAACACTCACCTTTATCCCCCATGCCTCTATTCACTGGCACTATACATACATTCTGCCAATCCCCAGGCACTGTACTATGATTCAAAGGTACATTGAAAACCCTTACTAAGCAATTGACAACACTGGCACCCCTTTCTTAATAAATTTGACAGCAATACCATCTACCCCAGCTACCATGGCACATATCATTGTATGCAAGGCTTTCACCACTTCTCAGTTCACCTTAACATTCTCCATAACTCTCTTACTTTTCATACCATCCTGACCCAAACACCCTACACCTGCCACCCTGTCATCAGACACATTCAATAGTCCTTCAGAATACCCATTCCATCTCCTCAGTTCATCACTTCCTGTTACCACTTCCCTTTTAGTTCCATTCACCATTGTTCCTAGTTGCTCTCTTGTTTTTCACATAATATTAACCTCCTTCCCAAACATCTTATTCCTCCCTAAAGTTTACTGATACTCACCCCAACTCTCATTTGCTCTCTTTTTCAACCAATGCACCTTCTGTTTGACCTCCTGTCACTTCATTTTATACATCCAACAATCATTTGCACTCCTTCCCTGTAAGTCCTGCCCAAACACCTTTCTTTTTTCTACCAACTTTACTTCATCTCACCACTCACTACCCATTTGCCCATCTCCTACCTTTCCCATGCCATATGCATCTCTCTCACATGCCATCACTGTTTCCCTAAATACCTCCCATTCCTCGACCACTCTCCTTGCTTCATTTACCATCACTTTTTGCCAATCTTCACTCACTTTCTCTGGATGTTTCTTTGCACAGGTCTCTTATCCAAGCTTACTACTTTTGTGGTATCTCTTCTCACCAATATTGTTTCTTCTTTTCCAAAAACCTCTACAAATTCTCATCCTCATCTCCATAAGATTGTGATCAGACATCCCACATCTGCCCCGTGTCAGCACATTTACATCCAAAAATGTCTCTCTTTGCTTGTTTATCAATTGATAGATAACCCAATAATTCCTGCTGACCATGTCTCCTACTCACATATGTATGCTTGTGTATGTCTCTATTTTTGAACTAGGTATTCTCACTCACCAGTCCTTACCAGTCCTTTTTCAGCATACAACTCCACAGGCTGTTCACTGTTTCCATTCATGATACTTAATACCCCATACCCCCTAATTAGGTTCTAGATATCTCAACATTTCTAAAGCCATTTCTCCCTAGTGATGGGGTTTTATAAATGCCTTTCACTGTAAAAACCTTTTCAACTTGTTCATTTCCTTACATATCCTTATGTCATCCTCTATTATTAATCCCATAATCTGAGTAGCTGCTCCTTGGCTAACAATATATTTCTGACTGATGGATGGGAATATTTTGAATTTTCACCCATCTTATCCACATTATATTGAAAATTTCTCTGTTCCACATTTCTTATATTGCTATACTCATTCCATGCTCTTTTATACCTTGCATGAGCTGGCTGGCAGCGTGTCGTCTATGTCTCGTCCTTTGCACATCTCTAAGCTCCCTTGTGTTTTGACATTTTGATTGAACCATCCTTTTCTCTTTCTAAACTTTCCATCTGTAACTAGGGCTAGAGATACATATGTCTTCACTTCTCTGTGTAAGCCTCACAGAACCTTTCACCACAGTACCCAGGTTTCTTGGTCAGAGTCTTGGCTACTGAACTCCATATCCCAATATGTGTTATCATAGGAATTGCTAATTTCTGTGTAGTATCCATGATTACATCACCTCCACTAGTCCTTTCTCATCTCAGCTCTCTTGTTTTTCTCGTGAACCACATTGTTAAACTTGGGCATTATCTTATAGGATACATTCAATATCCATGCTAGTCTCTGTGAAGATAAGATATAGTAATGAGGGCGAGTTAGTCCTTATTGTGTGTTTACTAACTTTTGGTGTAGGAAATTTCCCGGTGCACACTTAAGGAACTTGTTTCTCATGATTTCCTGTCATAATGAGAATCCAAAACATGCCAGGCTATCTCTTTATTATTGAAATACGCCATTATCAGTACTGTACCTCCTCTGAGAAGAGCATGATTTACACTTTCATATACCATCCTGATTATTCTGTTGTCATTATACATTTTTCTGTATTAGAGTCCTTTGGAGGATTATATATTATCAACACAACTCTGCTTTTCTTTCCTGCAGTTACCCTTCCCATTATGGATTGTCTGAATAGGCCATCTACTACTGTTTCCTGAAAGTATCATGTATTTCTCTAGATAGAAAAGATTTTTTTTTTTTTTTTTTGCCGCTGTCTCCCGCGTTTGCGAGGTAGCGCAAGGAAACAGATAGAAAAGATATCTTACATTTTATGTGTGCTTTGTTTCCACATCCCCAACGATACCAGGTTCAGTTTTCCTTACATGATCCTTAAATTCTTAACTCTACCATGTACTGCTACACATTCAGCATTTGTATAAAGTGCTTTAGTATACCATTACCATTGTCTGACATTCCTGACCTCTCTGCAGCACTGGCAGGAATGGTCTGTTCTCTTGTCTCATTTGCCATCTTCTGGTTTTTGCTTTTTTCTCCTCTTCCTTTCGTCTATCTTTCTTTATGAATACCTTTACTGAATTCCAGCTTGTTTCTAAATTTCTTACCTAGTCATAGAACCTCCTGGCTTGATGATTCCAAATCAAATGTAACTATAATTGGTCATTGCTTTATGTCTTGATTATATCCACCAATTCTTCATATTTTCTTTATCACTTAGATTGCATCTGGTAATTTTGTTGACTCTTGTAACCCTTCTTTCTTTATCCTTTCCTCTTTATTTGGTGTGTTTCTAAATTTCTTACCTAGTCATAGACCCTCCTGGCTAGATGATTCCAAATCAAATATAACTATAATTGGTCATCGCTTTTATGTCTTTATTATATCCACCAATTCTTCATATTTGCTTTATCACTTAGATTGCATCTGGTAATTTTGTTGACTTGTAATCCTTCTTTGTTTCTCCTTTCCTCTTTATTTGGTGTGTTTCTAAATTTCTTACCTATTCATAGACCCTCCTGGCAAGATGAGACCAGATCAAATGTAACCATAATTGGTCATGCCTTTATGTCTTGATTATATTCACCAATTCTTCGTATTTTCTTTATCACTTAGCTTGCATCTAATAATTCTGTTGACTCGTAATCCTTCTTTCTTTCTCCTTTCTTCTTGATTTGGTGTGTGTTCTTCCTCTAATCCAAGAATAGTCCATGATTAACATCTGTTGATCTCCAGTTTAATTAATTTTTGTAATTGAGGTGCCAATTGCATTGCAGCTAAGTACATCAGCTTTGGTACATCAACCTCTGTGCCTGTGGCTTTCTCTGTAATCTCCTTATTTGCTAATAAGCATTGATCATGTATGCATTGCACTTTTCTTAAATTCTCACGTACTAGTTCATAAATTTGCTGATTCTTCTGTTTCTAGCAGTACATATTGTTCTATTTACAGCTTCACTCAGTGCCCTGTGTGCATCAGTTTCAATGTCCCCAGATTCCTGTCTCATTGTATCACTCAGCATGTTCTATGTTTGTTGCGTAGCCTCAAAAGCTCTGCCTCCCTTCCCTCTATTTACATCAATAAATGTACTCAATTTTATAGGCATTCCTTGTTCAACAGCCTCTGGAACACCTAGAATAGTGCCCCTGACCTTTTCTGCCCTGAAATCATTCTACCTTTATTCAGTCCCCTTAAATAATGCTAGTTAGTGCTCATGATCAATTATCTTAACCTTTAACTCTCTGATTTCTTTTAATTTCATGACATGAAATTATGTATAAATCATGACATTATTACCTTTAGATCGATTTTTGAACTTCTCTACTTTCATCTCTGATTGCATCAGTCTCTGATCCTGATTTTCTGTTTCAACCCTCTCCAATATTTTATTCTCTGGTGTGTGTGTGTGTGATTACTGTTTGTGTGCTATGAGGAGAGAGTTTTACACTTGTGTTGCCCCATCTTGTAACATTGTATATATGTACCACGTCTTCATGTGTGTGTGTGTGTGTGTGTGTGTGTGTGTGTGTGTGTGTGTGTATGTGTGTGTGTGTGTGTGTGTGTGTGTGTGTGTGTGTGTGTGTGTTTAGGACTTTCTTTGTTTGATGAGGTTTTCTTCATGTAGTATAGAATTAGGATTGATTTTTTTCATGTTCCTGGGTGTTTTAATTGTTTCGTTGTAGTTGGTTTCTGTGTCTGAAATTTTAAAGAGTTGAATGAATGAAGGTTGTCTTAAGAAAGCATGTTCAGTGTATTTTGTTTAATGAGGCCAGATTGATATATTGTAGTTGATATACGTAAGTCTTCTTGTGGTTGATTCTGGAATTTGAAATTAGCCAATTTGTGATGGTGATGGGAAAGTGGTTAGATATGTCACAAATGATCCTCAAGGTTTTGATAGTTGTTAGAGTAGGTGAACATAGTGTTAGGTCAGGGGTTCATGGGAGTCATGAGGTCTGAGTGGCTGTCTATTGGGCTTAGGTTGTTGTTGATGGGTAATTTGTTTGGTTGCATTTATGTGGAAATCTTCTTTGGTGGGATATGTTCTGTAGGTCATTGAGACATGGTTGATTAGCAGGATTTGGCAGGGTTTGTGTATTTGGTTTTTAATATCGATAGGTTTGAATTAGATGTAAGTGTAGTGTAGTGGTGTCATTTAGTATGTGCTTCTTGTCTGAGCTGTTGTTTGTGAAAGCAATGCTTTTGCTTATAAGGATAAGGAGACTACTGCCATTTCCCTTGTCAAACATGACTTATGTGTTGGAGGTGTGGTTTGTGAAGGTCTTTGTGTATTTGGATGAAGTTGTAAGTTTGATCTTATTTATGAGGGTTATTATTATATTTGTTTTGTTTGTTGTGCTATTCTTCAGTATTAATCTCAGTACCACTTATTATATGGGATTTTATGAGATTTTTATTATGTTTGCTGTGGATCTGTTATGTTTGCTGTGGATCTGTTAGGACTGTGGATTGATGAGGGTATCAGTATGGATGGGCAGTCACTGTGTCATTTTTTGTTGTATGGTCTTTGGAAAGTAAGATTTGTGCATTTGATGTGGAACTGTTTCTGACATTATTTATTTATTTATTTTATTTTGCTTTGTCGCTGTCTCCCGCGTTTGCGAGGTAGCGCAAGGAAACAGACGAAAGAAATGGCCCAACCCACCCCCATACACATGTATATACATACATGTCCACACATGCAAATATACATACCTATACATCTCAATGTACACATACATATACACACACACACACATACTTATATACCCATGCACACAAGTCACACTGTCTGCCTTTATTCATTCCCATCGCCACCTCGCCACACATGGAATACCATCCCCTCCCCCCTCATGTGCGCGAGGTAGCGCTAGGAAAAGACAACAAAGGCCCCATTTGTTCACACTCAGTCTCTAGCTGTCATGCAATAATGCCCGAAACCACAGCTCCCTTTCCACATCCAGGCCCCACACAACTTTCCATGCTTTACCCCAGACGCTTCACATGCCCTGATTCAATCCATTGATAGCACGTCAACCCCGGTATACCACATCGATCCAATTCACTCTATTCCTTGCCCGCCTTTCACCCTCCTGCATGTTCAGGCCCTGATCACTCAAAATCTTTTTCACTCCATCTTTCCACCTCCAATTTGGTCTCCCACTTCTCGTTCCCTCCACCTCCGACACATATATCCTCTTGGTCAATCTTTCCTCACTCATTCTCTCCATGTGCCCAAACCATTTCCAAACACCCTCTTCTGCTCTCTCAACCACGCTCTTTTTATTTCCACACATCTCTCTTACCCTTACATTACTTACTCGATCAGACCACCTCACACCACACATTGTCCTCAAACATCTCATTTCCAGCACATCCACCCTCCTGCACACAGCTCTATCCATAGCCCACGCCTCGCAGCCATACAACATTGTTGGAACCACTATTCCTTTAAACATACCCATTTTTGCTTTCCGAGATAATGTTCTCGACTTCCACACATTCTTTAAGGCTCCCTGAATTTTCGCCCCCTCCCCCACCCTATGATTCCCTTCCGCTTCCATGGTTCCATCCGCTGCCAGATCCACTCCCAGATATCTAAAACACTTTACTTCCTCCAGTTTTTCTCCATTCAAACTTACCTCCCAATTGACTTGACCCTCAACCCTACTGTACCTAATAACCTTGCTCTTATTCACATTTACTCTTAACTTTCTTCTTTCACACACTTTACCAAACTCAGTCACCAGCTTCTGCAGTTTCTCACATGAATCAGCCACCAGCGCTGTATCATCAGTGAACAACAACTGACTCACTTCCCAAGCTCTCTCATCCCCAACAGACTTCATACTTGCCCCTCTTTCCAAAACTCTTGCATTCACCTCCCTAACAACCCCATCCATAAACAAATTAAACAACCATAGAGACATCACACACCCTTGCCGCAAACCTACATTCACTGAGAACCAATCACTTTCCTCTCTTCCTACACGTACACATGCCTTACATCCTTGATAAAAACTTTTCACTGCTTCTAACAACTTTCCTCCCACACCATATATTCTTAATACCTTCCACAGAGCATCTCTATCAACTCTATCATATGCCTTCTCCAGATCCATAAATGCTACATACAAATCCATTTGCTTTTCTAAGTATTTCTCACATACATTCTTGAAAGCAAACACCTGATCCACACATCCTCTACCACTTCTGAAACCACACTGCTCTTCCCCAATCTGATGCTCTGTACATGCCTTCACCCTCTCAATCTATACACTCCCATATAGTTTACCAGGAATACTCAACAAACTTATACCTCTGTAATTTGAGCACTCACTCTTATCCCCTTTGCCTTTGTACAATGGCACTAATGCACGCATTTTGCCAATCCTCAGGCACCTCACTATGAGTCATACATACATTAAATAACCTTACCAACCAGTCAACAATACAGTCACCCCCTTTTTTAATAGATTCCACTGCAATACCATCCAAACCTGCTGCCTTGCCAGCTTTCATCTTCCGGAAAGCTTTTACTACCTCTTCTCTGTTTACCAAATCATTTTCCCTAACCCTCTCACTTTGCACACCACCTCGACCAAAACACCCTATATCTGCCACTCTATCATCAAACACATTCAACAAACCTTCAAAATACTCACTCCATCTCCTTCTCACATCACCACTACTTGTTATCACCTCCCCATTAGCGCCCTTCACTGAAGTTCCCATTTGCTCCCTTGTCTTACACACTTTATTTACCTCCTTCCAGAACATCTTTTTCTTTTTATTTTTTTTTTTATTATACTTTGTCGCTGTCTCCCGCGTTTGCGAGGTAGCGCAAGGAAACAGACGAAAGAAATGCCCCCCCCACCATACACATGTATATACATACGTCCACACACGCAAATATACATACCTACACAGCTTTCCATGGTTTACCCCAGACGCTTCACATGCCTTGATTCAATCCACTGACAGCACGTCAACCCCGGTATACCACATCGCTCCAATTCACTCTATTCCTTGCCCTCCTTTCACCCTCCTGCATGTTCAGGCCCCGATCACACAAAATCTTTTTCACTCCATCTTTCCACCTCCAATTTGGTCTCCCTCATCTCCTCGTTCCCTCCACCTCCGACACATATATCCTCTTGGTCAATCTTTCCTCACTCATTCTCTCCATGTGCCCAAACCACTTCAAAACACCCTCTTCTGCTCTCTCAACCACGCTCTTTTTATTTCCACACATCTCTCTTACCTTTACGTTACTCACTCGATCAAACCACCTCACACCACACATTGTCCTCAAACATCTCATTTCCAGCACATCCATCCTCCTGCGCACAACTCTATCCATAGCCCACGCCTCGCAACCATACAACATTGTTGGAACCACTATTCCTTCAAACATACCCATTTTTGCTTTCCGAGATAATGTTCTTGACTTCCACACATTCTTCAAGGCCCCCAGAATTTTCGCCTCCTCCCCCACCCCATGATCCACTTCCGCTTCCATGGTTCCATCCGCTGCCAGATCCACTCCCAGATATCTAAAACACTTCACTTCCTCCAGTTTTTCTCCATTCAAACTCACCTCCCAATTGACTTGACCCTCAACCCTACTGAACCTAATAACCTTGCTCTTATTCACATTTACTCTTAACTTTCTTCTTCCACACACTTTACCAAACTCAGTCACCAGCTTCTGCAGTTTCTCACATGAATCAGCCACCAGCGCTGTATCATCAGCGAACAGCAACTGACTCACTTCCCAAGCTCTCTCATCCCCAACAGCCTTCATACTTGCCCCTCTTTCCAAAACTCTTGCATTTACCTCCCTAACAACCCCATCCATAAACAAATTAAACAACCATGGAGACATCACACACCCCTGCCGCAAACCTACATTCACTGAGAACCAATCACTTTCCTCTCTTCCTACACGTACACATGCCTTACATCCTCGATAAAAACTTTTCACTGCTTCTAACAACTTTCCTCCCACACCATATATTCTTAATACCTTCCACAGAGCATCTCTATCAACTCTATCATATGCCTTCTCCAGATCCATAAATGCTACATACAAATCCATTTGCTTTTCTAAGTATTTCTCACATACATTCTTCAAAGCAAACACCTGATCCACACATCCTCTACCACTTCTGAAACCACACTGCTCTTTCCCAATCTGATGCTCTGTACATGCCTTCACCCTCTCAATCAATACCCTCCCATATAATTTACCAGGAATACTCAACAAACTTATACCTCTGTAATTTGAGCACTCACTCTTATCCCCTTTGCCTTTGTACAATGGCACTATGCACGCATTCCGCCAATCCTCAGGCACCTCACCATGAGTCATACATACATTAAATAACCTTACCAACCAGTCAACAATACAGTCACCCCCTTTTTTAATAGATTCCACTGCAATACCATCCAAACCTGCTGCCTTGCCGGCTTTCATCTTCCACAAAGCTTTCAGTACCTCTTCTCTGTTTACCAAATCATTTTCCCTAACCCTCTCACTTTGCACACCACCTTGACCAAAACACCCTATATCTGCCACTCTATCATCAAACACATTCAACAAACCTTCAAAATACTCACTCCATCTCCTTCTCACATCACCATTACTTGTTATCACCTCCCCATTTGCGCCCTTCACTGAAGTTCCCATTTGCTCCCTTGTCTTACGCACTTTATTTACCTCCTTCCAAAACATCTTTTTATTCTCCCTAAAATTTAATGATACTCTCTCACCCCAACTCTCATTTGCCCTTTTTTTCACCTCTTGCACCTTTCTCTTGACCTCCTGTCTCTTTCTTTTATACATCACCCACTCAATTGCATTTTTTCCCTGCAAAAATCGTCCAAATGCCTCTCTCTTCTCTTTCACTAATATTCTTACTTCTTCATCCCACCACTCACTACCCTTTCTAATCAACCCACCTCCCACTCTTCTCATGCCACAAGCATCTTTTGCGCAATCCATCACTGATTCCCTAAATACATCCCATTCCTCCCCCACTCCCCTTACTTCCATTGTTCTCACCTTTTTCCATTCTGTACTCAGTCTCTCCTGGTACTTCCTCACACAGGTCTCCTTCCCAAGCTCACTTACTCTCACCACCTTCTTCACCCCAACATTCACTCTTCTTTTCTGAAAACCCATACAAATCTTCACCTTAGCCTCCACAAGATAATGATCAGACATCCCTCCAGTTGCACCTCTCAGCACATTAACATCCAAAAGTCTCTCTTTCGCACGCCTGTCAATTAACACGTAATCCAATAACGCTCTCTGGCCATCTCTCCTACTTACATAAGTATACTTATTTATATCTCGCTTTTTAAACCAGGTATTCCCAATCATCAGTCCTTTTTCAGCACATAAATCTACAAGCTCTTCACCATTTCCATTTACAACACTGAACACCCCATGTATACCAATTATTCCCTCAACTGCCACATTAACTCACCTTTGCATTCAAATCACCCATCACTATAACCAGGTCTTGTGCTTCAAACCACTAACACACTCATTCAGCTGCTCCCAAAACACTTGCCTCTCATGATCTTTCTTCTCATGCCTAGGTGCATATGCACCAATAATCACCCACCTCTCTCCATCAACTTTCAGTTTTACCCAAATTAATCGAGAATTTACTTTCTTACATTCTATCACATACTCCCCACAACTCCTGTTTCAGGAGTACTGCTACTCCTTCCCTTGCTCTTGTCCTCTCACTAACCCCTGACTTCACTCCCCAGACATTTCCAAACCACTCTTCCCCTTTACCTTTGAGCTTCGTTTCACTCAGAGCCAAAACATCCAGGTTCCTTGCCTCAAACATACTACCTATCTCTCCTTTTTTCACATCTTGGTTACATCCACACACATTTAGACACCGCAATCTGAGTCTACGAGGAGGATGAGCACTCCCCGCGTGACTCCTGTTTCCCATTTATTTAGAAAGTTAAAATACAAGGAGGGGAGGATTTCCAGCCCCCCGCTCCCTTCCCTTTTAGTCACCTTCTACGACCCGCAGGAATACGTGGGAAGTATTCTTTCTCCCCTATCCCCAGGGATAATATATATATATATTTTTTTTTTTTTTTTTTATACTTTGTCGCTGTCTCCCGCGTTTGCGAGGTAGCGCAAGGAAACAGACGAAAGAAATGGCCCAACCCCCCCCCCCCCCCACCCCTATGATCCACTTCCGCTTCCATGGTTCCATCCGCTGACAGATCCACTCCCAGATATCTAAAACACTTCACTTCCTCCAGTTTTTCTCCATTCAAACTCACCTCCCAATTGACTTGACCCTCAACCCTACTGTACCTAATAACCTTGCTCTTATTCACATTTACTCTTAACTTTCTCTTCCACACACTTTACCAAACTCCGTCACCAGCTTCTGCAGTTTCTCACATGAATCAGCCACCAGCGCTGTATCATCAGCGAACAACAACTGACTCACTTCCCAAGCTCTCTCATCCCCAACAGACTTCATACTTGCCCCTCTTTCCAAAACTCTTGCATTCACCTCCCTAACAACCCCATCCATAAACAAATTAAACAACCATGGAGACATCACACACCCCTGCCGCAAACCTACATTCACTGAAACCAATCACTTTCCTCTCTTCCTACACGTACACATGCCTTACATCCTCGATAAAAACTTTTCACTGCTTCTAACAACTTGCCTCCCACACCATATATTCTTAATACCTTCCACAGAGCATCTCTATCAACTCTATCATATGCCTTCTCCAGATCCATAAATGCTACATACAAATCCATTTGCTTTTCTAAGTATTTCTCACATACATTCTTCAAAGCAAACACCTGATCCACACATCCTCTACCACTTCTGAAACCACACTGCTCTTCCCCAATCTGATGCTCTGTACATGCCTTCACCCTCTCAATCAATACTCTCCCATATAATTTACCAGGAATACTCAACAAACTTATACCTCTGTAATTTGAGCACTCACTCTTATCCCCTTTGCCTTTGTACAATGGCACTATGCACGCATTCCGCCAATCCTCAGGCACCTCACCATGAGTCATACATACATTAAATAACCTTACCAACCAGTCAACAATACAGTCACCCCCTTTTTTAAATAAATTCCACTGCAATACCATGCAAACCTGCTGCCTTGCCGCTTTCATCTTCCGCAAAGCTTTTACTACCTCTTCTCTGTTTACCAAATCATTTTCCCTAACCCTCTCACTTTGCACACCACCTCGACCAAAACACCCTATATCTCAATGTACACATACATATACACACACACACACATACATATATATATATATAGATATATATATATATATTTTTTTTTTTTTTTATACTTTGTCGCTGTCTCCCGCGTTTGCGAGGTAGCGCAAGGAAACAGACGAAAGAAATGGCCCAACCCCCCCATACACATGTACATACACACATCCACACACGCAAATATACATACCTACACAGCTTTCCATGGTTTACCCCAGACGCTTCACATGCCTTGATTCAATCCACTGACAGCACGTCAACCCCTGTATACCACATCGCTCCAATTCACTCTATTCCTTGCCCTCCTTTCACCCTCCTGCATGTTCAGGCCCCGATCACACAAAATCCTTTTCACTCCATCTTTCCACCTCCAATTTGGTCTCCCTCTTCTCGTTCCCTCCACCTCCGACACATATATCCTCTTGGTCAATCTTTCCTCACTCATTCTCTCCATGTGCCCAAACCATTTCAAAACACCCTCTTCTGCTCTCATCAACCACGCTCTTTTTATTTCCACACATCTCTCTTACCCTTACGTTACTTACTCGATCAAACCACCTCACAAAAAACCACACATTGTCCTCAAACATCTCATTTCCAGCACATCCATCCTCCTGCGCACAACTCTATCCATAGCCCACGCCTCGCAACCATACAACATTGTTGGAACTACTATTCCTTCAAACATACCCATTTTTGCTTTCCGAGATAATGTTCTCGACTTCCACACATTTTTCAAGGCTCCCAAAATTTTCGCCCCCTCCCCCACCCTATGATCCACTTCCGCTTCCATGGTTCCATCCGCTGACAGATCCACTCCCAGATATCTAAAACACTTCACTTCCTCCAGTTTTTCTCCATTCAAACTCACCTCCCAATTGACTTGACCCTCAACCCTACTGTACCTAATAACCTTGCTCTTATTCACATTTACTCTTAACTTTCTTCTTCCACACACTTTACCAAACTCCGTCACCAGCTTCTGCAGTTTCTCACATGAATCCGCCACCAGCGCTGTAACATCAGCGAACAACAACTGACTCACTTCCCAAGCTCTCTCATCCCCAACAGACTTCATACTTGCCCCTCTTTCCAAGACTCTTGCATTTACCTCCCTAACAACCCCATCCATAAACAAATTAAACAACCATGGAGACATCATACACCCCTGCCGCAAACCTACATTCACTGAGAACCAATCACTTTCCTCTCTTCCTACACGTAACCATGCCTTACATCCTCGATAAAAACTTTTCACTGCTTCTAACAACTTTCCTCCCACACCATATATTCTTAATACCTTCCACAGAGCATCTCTATCAACTCTATCATATGCCTTCTCCAGATCCATAAATGCTACATACAAATCCATTTGCTTTTCTAAGTATTTCTCACATACATTCTTCAAAGCAAACACCTGATCCACACATCCTCTACCACTTCTGAAACCACACTGCTCTTCCCCAATCTGATGCTCTGTACATGCCTTCACCCTCTCAATCAATACTCTCCCATATAATTTACCAGGAATACTCAACAAACTTATACCTTTGTAATTGAGCACTCACTCTTATCCCCTTTGCCTTTGTACAATGGCACTATGCACGCATTCCGCCAATCCTCAGGCACCTCACCATGAGTCATACATACATTAAATAACCTTACCAACCAGTCAACAATACAGTCACCCCCTTTTTTAATAAATTCCACTGCAATACCATCCAAACCTGCTGCCTTGCCGGCTTTCATCTTCCACAAAGCTTTTACTACCTCCTCTCTGTTTACCAAATCATTTTCCCTAACCCTCTCACTTTGCACACCACCTCGACCCAAACACCCTATATCTGCCACTCTGTCATCAGACACATTCAACAAACCTTCAAAATACTCATTCCATCTCCTTCTCACATCACCACTACTTGTTATCACCTCCCCATTTACGCCCTTCACTGAAGTTCCCATTTGCTCCCTTGTCTTACGCACCCTATTTACCTCCTTCCAGAACATCTTTTTATTCTCCCTAAAATTTACTGATAGTCCTCTCACCCCAACTCTCATTTGCCCTTTTTTTCACCTCTTGCACCTTTCTCTTGACCTCCTGTCTCTTTCTTTTATACTTCTCCCACTCAATTGCATTTTTTCCCTGCAAAAATCGTCCAAATGCCTCTCTCTTCTCTTTCACTAATACTCTTACTTCTTCATCCCACCACTCACTACCCTTTCTAAACAGTCCACCTCCCACTCTTCTCATGCCACAAGCATCTTTTGCACAATCCATCACTGATTCCCTAAATACATCCCATTCCTCCCCCACTCCCCTTATATATATATATATATATATTTTTTTTTTTTTTTTTTTTCATACTATTCGCCATTTCCCGCGTTTGCGAGGTAGCGTTAAGAACAGAGGACTGGGCCTTAAAGGGAAAATCCTCACCTGGCCCCCTTCTCTGTTCCTTCTTTTGGAAAATCAAAAAAAAAACGAGAGGGGAGGATTTCCAGCCACCCGCTCCCTCCCCTTTTAGTCGCCTTCTACGACACGCAGGGAATACGTGGGAAGTATTCTTTCTCCCCTATCCCCAGGGATATATATATATATATATTATATATATATATATATATATATATATTTTTTTTTTTTTTTTTATACTTTGTCGCTGTCTCCCGCGTTTGCGAGGTAGCGCAAGGAAACAGACGAAAGAAATGGCCCAATCCCCCCCATACACATGTACATACACACGTCCACACACGCAAATATACATACCTACACAGCTTTCCATGGTTTACCCCGGACGCTTGACATGCCTTGATTCAATCCACTGACAGCACGTCAACCCCTGTATACCACATCGCTCCAATTCACTCTATTCCTTGCCCTCCTTTCACCCTCCTGCATGTTCAGGCCCCGATCACACAAAATCCTTTTCACTCCATCTTTCCACCTCCAATTTGGTCTCCCTCTTCTCGTTCCCTCCACCTCCGACACATATATCCTCTTGGTCAATCTTTCCTCACTCATTCTCTCCATGTGCCCAAACCATTTCAAAACACCCTCTTCTGCTCTCTCAACCACGCTCTTTTTATTTCCACACATCTCTCTTACCCTTACGTTACTTACTCGATCAAACCACCTCACACCACACATTGTCCTCAAACATCTCATTTCCAGCACATCCATCCTCCTGCGCACAACTCTATCCATAGCCCACGCCTCGCAACCATACAACATTGTTGGAACTACTATTCCTTCAAACATACCCATTTTTGCTTTCCGAGATAATGTTCTCGACTTCCACACATTTTTCAAGGCTCCCAAACTTTTCGCCCCCTCCCCCACCCTATGATCCACTTCCGCTTCCATGGTTCCATCCGCTGACAGATCCACTCCCAGATATCTAAAACACTTCACTTCCTCCAGTTTTTCTCCATTCAAACTCACCTCCCAATTGACTTGACCCTCAACCCTACTGTACCTAATAACCTTGCTCTTATTCACATTTACTCTTAACTTGCTTCTTCCACACACTTTACCAAACTCAGTCACCAGCTTCTGCAGTTTCTCACATGAATCCGCCACCAGCGCTGTATCATCAGCGAACAACAACTGACTCACTTCCCAAGCTCTCTCATCCCCAACAGACTTCATACTTGCCCCTCTTTCCAAGACTCTTGCATTTACCTCCCTAACAACCCCATCCATAAACAAATTAAACAACCATGGAGACATCACACACCCCTGCCGCAAACCTACATTCACTGAGAACCAATCACTTTCCTCTCTTCCTACACGTACACATGCCTTACATCCTCGATAAAAACTTTTCACTGCTTCTAACAACTTGCCTCCCACACCATATATTCTTAATACCTTCCACAGAGCATCTCTATCAACTCTATCATATGCCTTCTCCAGATCCATAAATGCTACATACAAATCCATTTGCTTTTCTAAGTATTTCTCACATACATTCTTCAAAGCAAACACCTGATCCACACATCCTCTACCACTTCTGAAACCACACTGCTCTTCCCCAATCTGATGCTCTGTACATGCCTTCACCCTCTCAATCAATACCCTCCCATATAATTTACCAGGAATACTCAACAAACTTATACCTTTGTAATTTGAGCACTCACTCTTATCCCCTTTGCCTTTGTACAATGGCACTATGCACGCATTCCGCCAATCCTCAGGCACCTCACCATGAGTCATACATACATTAAATAACCTTACCAACCAGTCAACAATACAGTCACCCCCTTTTTTAATATATTCCACTGCAATACCATCCAAACCTGCTGCCTTGCCGGCTTTCATCTTCCGCAAAGCTTTTACTACCTCTTCTCTGTTTACCAAATCATTTTCCCTAACCCTCTCACTTTGCACACCACCTCGACCCAAAACACCCTATATCTGCCACTCTGTCATCAGACACATTCAACAAACCTTCAAAATACTCATTCCATCTCCTTCTCACATCACCACTACTTGTTATCACCTCCCCATTTACGCCCTTCACTGAAGTTCCCATTTGCTCCCTTGTCTTACGCACCCTATTTACCTCCTTCCAGAACATCTTTTTATTCTCCCTAAAATTTACTGATAGTCTCTCACCCCAACTCTCATTTGCCCTTTTTTTCACCTCTTGCACCTTTCTCTTGACCTCCTGTCTCTTTCTTTTATACTTCTCCCACTCAATTGCATTTTTTCCCTGCAAAAATCGTCCAAATGCCTCTCTCTTCTCTTTCACTAATACTCTTACTTCTTCATCCCACCACTCACTACCCTTTCTAAACAGCCCACCTCCCACTCTTCTCATGCCACAAGCATCTTTTGCGCAATCCATCACTGATTCCCTAAATACATCCCATTCCTCCCCCACTCCCCTTACTTCCATTGTTCTCACCTTTTTCCATTCTGTACACAGTCTCTCCTGATACTTCTTCACACAGGTCTCCTTCCCAAGCTCACTTACTCTCACCACCTTCTTCACCCCAACATTCACTCTTCTTTTCTGAAAACCCATACTAATCTTCACCTTAGCCTCCACAAGATAATGATCAGACATCCCTCCAGTTGCACCTCTCAGCACATTGACATCCAAAAGTCTCTCTTTCGCACGCCTGTCAATTAACACGTAATCCAATAACGCTCTCTGGCCATCTCTCCTACTTACATAAGTATACTTATGTATATCTCGCTTTTTAAACCAGGTATTCCCAATCATCAGTCCTTTTTCAGCACATAAATCTACAAGCTCTTCACCATTTCCATTTACAACACTGAACACCCCATGCATACCAATTATTCCCTCAACTGCCACATTACTCACCTTTGCATTCAAATCACCCATCACTATAACCCGGTCTCGTGCATCAAAACCGCTAACACACTCATTTAGCTGCTCCAAAACACTTGCCTCTCATGATCTTTCTTCTCATGCCCAGGTGCATATGCACCAATAATCACCCACCTCTCTCCATCAACTTTCAATTTTACCCATATTAATCGAGAATTTACTTTCTTACATTCTATCACATACTCCCACAACTCCTGTTTCAGGAGTATTGCTACTCCTTCCCTTGCTCTTGTCCTCTCACTAACCCCTGACTTCACTCCCCAGACATTTCCAAACCACTCTTCCCCTTTACCCTTGAGCTTCGTTTCACTCAGAGCCAAAACATCCAGGTTCCTTTCCTCAAACATACTACCTATCTCTCCTTTTTTCACATCTTGGTTACATCCACACACATTTAGGCACCCCACTCTGAGCCTTGAAGGAGGATGAGCACTCCCCGCGTGACTCCTTCTTCTGTTTCCCATTTTAGAAAGTTAATACAAGGAGGGGAGGATTTCCAGCCCCCCGCTCCCTTCCCTTTTAGTCACCTTCTACGACACGCAGGGAATACGTGGGAAGTATTCTTTCTCCCCTATCCCCAGGGATATATATATATATATATATATATATATATATATATATATATATATATATATATACACACATATACATACATATACACACATATACATACATATACACACATATACATACATATACACACATACACACACATACACACACATACACACACACACATATATATATATATAGATATATATATATATATATATATATATATATATATATATATATATATATATATATATATATATATATATATATATACATATGAAAAATGTAAGAAATAATTTTGAAAACTGAAACTTCTAGCTTGAAATGAAATGAAAATATGAATGTCACATAATGGTTCAACCTCTCTCTATGGAAAAGGGAAATGTATAATTTATTTAAACAATGTCAATAGTAGTTTTCGTCAATTTAACCACTGTATCATACTGCCTGGTCCACTTCTCTTATCATGAAACTGGAATATTGGCTTATGATGTTTCTCAGTTGTCTTCATTACACAAAGTACAACCATATCTTGGATATACGAGGGTAGGTAGTTGGTCATCCGCCATAATAAAGCCTTGACAGACCAAAAGTTTATCTGGACCTCAACTTTTCCAGTACATTCATGAAAAACACCTTTTTGCTTTCCATCTCTATCACTTTGAAAAAAAATGCTCCCTTTGTTCACATTTCAATGAAAGAATAAGCTTCAATGTCTAAGCTACATTCTTTTCCAATTTCACTATTTTCTTGTTAGAGCACCATGTATGAAAACTATCACTCCAGTAACACAAACATAAACATTTACTTCCCGTTTAAAAAAGATCTGGGGAACTCTGTCTCGATACACTGCAGGTTATCACTCTATTTATTACAATTATAATATTATGCATTACTATTATGATAATACATAATGCTATTCCTTTGTTCACAATTTATCAGAATAGACGAAGAATGCCAATTCCTACTATATCTCACGTATATTTACTATAAACACCCATTATGCAACTATACTCCATATAACAACTATAAAATATACTCACCCTATTACAAATATACTAACAGTACCTACATATTACATACTATACATACATATAAACATATATAAAACAATATATATATATATATTTTTTTTTTTTTGCCGTTCTCCCGCGTTTGCGAGGTAGCGCAAAGGAAACAGACGAAAGAAAGGCCCAACCCCCCATACACATGTATATACATACCCCACCCCGCCAATTATACATACCTACACAGCTTTCCATGGTTTACCCCAGACGCTTCACATGCCTTGATTCAATCCACTGACAGCACGTCAACCCCGGTATACCACATCGCTCCAATTCACTCTATTCCTTGCCCTCCTTTCACCCTCCTGCATGTTCAGGCCCCGATCACACAAAATCTTTTTCACTCCATCTTTCCACCTCCAATTTGGTCTCCCACTTCTCGTTCCCTCACCTCGACACATATATCCTCTTGGTCAATCTTTCCTCACTCATTCTCTCCATGTGCCCAAACCATTTCAAAACACCCTCTTCTGCTCTCTCAACCACGCTCTTTTTATTTCCACACATCTCTCTTACCCTTACATTACTTACTCGATCAAACCACCTCACACCACAATTGTCCTCAAACATCTCATTTCCAGCACATCCATCCTCCTGCGCACAACTCTATTTCCCTAGCCCACGCCTCGCAACCATACAACATTGTTGGAACCACTATTCCTTCAAACATACCCATTTTTTTCTTTCCGAGATAATGTTCTCGACTTCCACACATTCTTCAAGGCTCCCAGAATTTTCGCCCCCTCCCCCACCCTATGATTCACTTCCGCTTCCATGGTTCCATCCGCTGCCAGATCCACTCCCAGATATCTAAAACACTTACTTCCTCCAGTTTTTCTCCATTCAAACTTACCTCCAATTGACTTGACCCTCAACCCTACTGTACCTAATAACCTTGCTCTTATTCACATTTACTCTTAACTTTCTTCTTTTCCCCACACTTTACCAAACTCAGTCACCAGCTTCTGCAGTTTCTCACATGAATCAGCCACCAGCGCTGTATCATCAGCGAACAACAACTGACTCACTTCCCAAGCTCTCTCATCCACAACAGACTTCATACTTGCCCCTCTTTCCAAAACTCTTGCATTCACCTCCCTAACAACCCCATCCATAAACAAATTAAACAACCATGGAGACATCACACACCCCTGCCGCAAACCTACATTCACTGAGAACCAATCACTTTCCTCTTTCCTCACGTACACATGCCTTACATCTCGATAAAAACTTTTCACTGCTTCTAACAACTTGCCTCCCACACCATATATTCTTAATACCTTCCACAGAGCATCTCTATCAACTCTATCATATGCCTTCTCCAGATCCATAAATGCTACATACAAATCCATTTGCTTTTCTAAGTATTTCTCACATACATTCTTCAAAGCAAACACCTGATCCACACATCCTCTACCACTTCTGAAACCACACTGCTCTTCCCCAATCTGATGCTCTGTACATGCCTTCACCCTTCAATCAATACCTCCCATATAATTTACCAGGAATACTCAACAAATTATACCTCTGTAATTTGAGCACTCACTCTTATCCCCTTTGCCTTTGTACAATGGCACTATGCACGCATTCCACCAATCCTCAGGCACCTCACCATGAGTCATACATACATTAAATAACCTTACCAACCAGTCAACAATACAGTCACCCCCCTTTTTTTAAAAAATTCCACTGCAATACCATCCAAACTGCTGCCTTGCCGGCTTTCATCTTCCGCAAAGCTTTACTACCTCTTCTCTGTTTACCAAATCATTTTCCCTAACCCTCTCACTTTGCACACCACCTCGACCAAAACACCCTATATCTGCCACTCTATCATCAAACACATTCAACAAACCTTCAAAATACTCACTCCATCTCCTTCTCACATCACACTACTTGTTATCACCTCCCCATTTGCGCCCTTCACTGAAGTTCCCATTTGCTCCTTGTCTTACGCACTTATTTACCTCCTTCCAGAACATCTTTTTATTCTCCCTAAAATTTAATGATATCTCTCACCCAACTCTCATTTGCCTCTTTTTCACCTCTTGCACCTTTCTCTTGACCTCCTGTCTCTTTCTTTTATACATCTCCCACTCAATTGCATTTTTTCCCTGCAAAAATCGTCCAAATGCCTCTCTCTTCTCTTTCACTAATATTTACTTCTTCATCCACCATCAGTACATGCATTGATCTATTCAGTGTCTTAGAAGGTTTGCAGGTGACATTCCAGAAAGTTGCAAGAAAATCACATTGTGGATGTCATCAACGTGAACTGATACGCTTAAATAATGTCCCAGGAAGGGAACTTATTGCTTTTGTTATGTGGTGTAGATGTGAGTCTTGGAACAGCTGACTGAGATACGTTTGGTGGCATTATCTTACCTGTTATGTTAGAAAAATTAGTTTTGCTTGATATGTTGTAAGTTCTCAGAAGAATTTGAGGTATGACATAATGCCACTTTTTAGGTTAAGGATTACTGTTATTGATTTAACAAGTTTTCTATGCTGCAGACATACACAGTATTTTGTTGGATCCAGATTAATATTGGAGATGTGAACCTTACTGCTATAGATAACAGGCTCAAGATGGCATATCTCATTGACAGTACTTAGTCACAACATAACCTCTGCCTTTTTGTTGGTAATATATATAACATGAGGCTGATAAACCTGTGGGATGTTTTTTTGTTAAACTTTGTTTTGAGCATGTCCCTTATTATGGTAAAAGTTATATACACAGATTACTGGCCTTGGATGTCTTGTCATGGTTTAGTTAGTACTGGTACTGCCCTACAGATACCTCTTATGTCTATTGTTAAAAACAAGTGATTTTTAAGACATTAACAGTCTAGCTCTCTCTGAGTATTATTCGAGTTTGCCCCAAGTTAGTTATTAGTTTCTTTACCTTCTATCCTTTTGGTTTAAAAGAAGAGAAAGGCTTCTTGGTCATTACTTAACATGTAGGTATTGCAAAAGTGCCGGACACTAACTGCTGTAATCCCAACAACACTGTATCAGTATCTAGTCTACACTCAGAGCAGCCATGCATTTGTGATACTTCCTGTGCACCTTGATGATGTACAGGTGGTTTTATAATAAAATATTCAGTGATCTGGATGAGTGAAATTGCCATCACCATCAGACCATGTAAGATAAATTTTCACTGTGTTTTATTTTGCTTCTTTGAGTTATATACATAAGAGAATTGAGACTCGTAAGATTTTTAGAGTATCATGCTATCATGGTTATATGTATGCTCATATTTATATATTTATATCTTAGTAAGTAATATGCCAATTTTATCTTTAATTTCTCACTAGTGAAAAATGTACAATGCTTTTTTTTTTTTTTTTGAGTAACATCTAATGTTTGCAAATGAGAGAATTAATTGCCAACTATTGACTACTTGATAGTTTGGTTTGATTTTGGACACCATCAGAGTACAGGCATATAAATATTTTTTTTAGAAGCTAGTTTTTTGTTACTAATTTACTTGTACAACAGAACTCCATTTAGCAGGACTAATTGGTGAGCAGAGGTGGTTGTCTGTCTGAAAGTTATGGCTTTACTTCAAGCAATTGAAATATAAGGGTAATAATAAAGTACAGAGAATTGTAGAGAATTGTATAATTCAGTACCAGCTTAAAAGATTAGTGATATAGTACAGAAATTATATTCAGTACCTGCATATGGAGAAGGTGCATATGATGTGATATAGTGTGTGAGGAGCTTAGCAGACAGCATGGCACAGGTGCTACACTCTTCCTTTGCTGTGGTATCTCACTTTCATATACATTGTAGAGTCAAGCCCAGTGTGACAGGTTTGACATGGAATGTCATTGAATGGTTTAGTAGTGAAGATGGGCTAATTAGGTGTAGCATCATAGAGGAGCCAACTTTGGTAATTTGGCAGGTGAAATGTTCCCAGAATTGAAATTGGTTGCTTTGACTTTGCAGTTTGTATGACAGGATGAAGAACTCAGTTTTCTGCTGTAAGGTATTTACATTCAGCTGCTTTATCTTGATGGATTTGGTCCACAGAACCCTCACATTGTTGATGTAGTAATGTTCGAGTTTGTGTTTAGGTAAGAAAGTATAGGATGTGTCCAGAGAGATGTGGACTTCTGATGGTTTGCTTTAGTTGTTCTTGGTACAGGCTTATTCTCTAACTGGGCAACATCAAAGATGATTTTGATGATTAAAGTGCATGGTTCTCCTTTGGTAGCTTGAACGTTGTTTAAGAATGTCTTTCAGTAGAGCACTGTATCCTCCAAATAACAGTTGGTTTTAGCAAGCATAGGGGACATAGATCACTCGCTATCCTAATGAATTAATATTTTTTCATTGGACATGAAAGAATGCTTACTAATTTGTCACATTTACACACCAGTGTTTGTTGTCAGTAATGAGGGAAGACACAGCAGTGATATATGATCAAAGAGATTAAGAAAAATGTAGGCAGAAGTTTTCATAGGGTGGAATACTGACATTGTGATGTAAGGAGGAGTGTGCTTTGATTACAGATGCACGGCTTGAGCTTATCAATGTATCATAAAACCGAAAATAGCAGAGTACTGTGTTGGTGCTTGATCCAGTTAGCCTTATGGAAAATTAGTCCTATCTGACGTCAGTTTTAATAGTTTTTAGTTGTGAGGTTTTAGCGTATTCAGATTTGTTCTGAATAAGTTAAAAGATTAGAATTAAAGGATTGCCCTTGATAGAAGGATCTTTTGTATTTGATATAGCAGAATAGATTCTAAGTTAATCATTCAACTGAAACTTTGTGCATGGATAGAATTTTAGGGAAGAAGAATGTTCGTGTTTGCCTTCTTTGTGGTCCTATATAGTGCCTTATATAATTTTAGCTTTAATAATCCTTTCAGCTCAGTTCTTAAAAACATAGGTACAGCATCTGTAGGGTAGTTGAAGTACTAACTTAATTCCATTCATGCTCATGTATCAGGAACACGGGGTACCATTTGTATTTTGTTTGTCATGTGGAATCACCCTTTATGATATCTAGTTTGCTTGGTAAGGATGATATTCTTTGATGATTAACTTATTGTTGAATCTCCATTTTTGTAATTTTTGGTGCTGTTTTCTGTATATTACTGTCATCCTTCTTTAACTATTAGCAGTGCATATGATGGACAGGAAAGGGAGGATCACTTTGCTTACTGAAATTTATGTCCGCTATTCCATTTTGTGCTCTCAAAAAGCTAGGTCAGGGGCACCTTGGTAACATTCACTTTTTATTTAGTCATGTAGAATCACCCTTACATGATCAATAGTTTGATTAAAATAATATTCTTACATAAATAATTTATCATTAAACCTCATGTTTCATATTATTTTAGGAGCTAATTTTTTTTATTGCACAGTAAACTTCAGTTTAACTTTTAGCAGTGTATATGCAGGACAAGAATGTCAGGATCACTTTGCATACTGTTATTTATGTCTACTGTCCCATATCCTGTACTTATTGCTAAGTTCAATGCACAGTCCAAAAGTTTTGTAAAACTGACATCCTTTATGCCATTTGTTAGGGTAACAACCTTCCACATGTGAAAAATGAGATTGTTCAGGGTCTTTCATCTTATTAACATGACAGTGACTGCCTATGTATACACATACAACATACCTATCATGGGACTGTTTATTTTTTGACTAAGTATATACCTTTACCAATGAGGATTGACACATTGTACAGGCACTGTTGAAATTAACAGCATGTCATGGTTACCTTTATTTTCACCTTTCCACCTCAGTATACATACCCTTCTTTGCTTTAACCTTTCATTGATCATTACCTCATTTGATACAAGTCACTTTGCTATTTACTGCTTAGTTCCTACGCAAAGCCTTTTAACTGTATTCCACACATTTTGTACATGTCTTATACCATGTTTTGATTTTCACAGACCTGTTTTTAGAATATTGATACATGACAAACCAAAGATCGTCTCACCTCAAATCAACAAGGAGAGTGATAAGGTGAGCTTAAGTCTCCACTGTTTGATGGGAGTTAAAGTTTATATTTGGCTAGATTGTTATAATCCAAGTATGATGCTAAGAAGCAGTTTAGTTGGAATGTGAGTTTAAATGGTAAAAACTTTGAGGAAGTGGAGTGTTTTATATATGTGGGAGAGGATAAGGCAGCTAATGGAAGCTGAAGTGGATCATAGATTGGGTGAGGAGATAAAGGTGTAGGGTGCATGGAGGAATGTGTGGAAAAAGAAGTCACTATCTGGAAGGTCAGAGATGGTCATGTTTGAAGGATTAGTTGTCGTAAAGTTTTGTATGGATGCAAACCTTGGGCTTTAGATGAGAATGTTTAGAAAAGGGTGATTGTGTGTGGTGAGAGAAAAGCTGATGGTTTATGGGAAAATCTGATTGTAGGTATGTCACATGTCTGGCAGCATGGTACAGTCTTATAAGCCAAATGACATGATTTGCTTACTTCATGGTATGGAGAGTAGAGGGCTGCTAATACTCTTGTTCGATGTCCTTATGTTTAGTAATATTTTCACTAAATCAGTTATGGATCCTAAGAAATTGTCTCAGAGAGTAAAGGCCTGTATTCTTGCTTGGAATCAAGAAAGATATTAAGATTTACTGGTCAGGCTGAGTTCACCATTCAGACACCTTTTTTTCATCCTTCAAACATCATCCTTCCCTAGAAAAGCTGGGTTTGGTTGACCTGTTATCAGTTATCGGGTTGACAAGTTATCAGTCACCTTGTCAGGTGACTGATAACTTGATGAAGCATGGGGTATTGACAAATGCATCTTTTTTGGGATATGACGAAAATGAGAAGAGAGGATGATAGGTAATATGTGTGAGGAAAGGAAGTAGGATGCACTGGCTCTTAGTGTAACGAAAACTCAAGGGTAAAGGGAAGAATGGTTAGGGAATGTCTCAGGAGCAAAGTTGGCTTAGTGTGAGTGTGAGAGCTACGGAAGGAGTAGCACTTCTTCTTAAGGAAGAGTAGTGGGAAGGTGTGAAATAGTGTAAAGAGGTGAGGTCCAGATGTGCGTGAAAAATGGGAGTGGATTACGAGAGGTGGACGATAATGAGTGCTTATGAACCTGGCCACAAGAAGAATGAAGAAGAGTGTTTTGGGAAAGGCGGAGTGAGTGTCAGCAGTTTTGATGCAAGAGATCAGGTTTTAATGATGGATGATGTTTTATATTCGAGAATGGGTAACATGGCAGTTGAGGGTATAAATGGGGATATGGTGAATAGGAGTGGTGAATTGCTTGTGGAGATGCGCTGAAAAAGGACTGGTGTTTGAGATTACCTTGTTTAAATAGAGACACATCAATCATTGTGTGTCCCTGTGCAGGAAAGATGGTAAGTGGGCATTATTGGATTACATACCAAGTGATAGGCATGCAAAAGGGAAATTATCTGATGTGAGTATGCTGAGAGGGGCAGATGGACGTCTGATCATTATCTGATGAAGGCAAGAGTGAAGATTTGTAAAGGTGTCTGGAAAAGAGGACATAATGTGGGTGAGAAGGGGGCAGTGAAAGTAAGCAAGCATGGAGAAGACTGAAGAAATATTAGGGGAAGTTGAGTGTAGCATGGCAAAAGGTGACAGTCACCAAAGCAAGGAGAGTGGGTGAAGAATAGAAAATACTTAGGGAGGAAGTGATTAGCCACTCAGTTGCCCTGAGGGTGAAGCCGAGTGGTTCCTGAGGCTGTGGTTTGAGAGGGTCAGCCACATCCCACAGGGAGTCAGGCTGGTGTGAGTCAATTGTGTGGTATGCGGAAGGTAAGAGGTAGGCAGGTGAGAAAGGGTAGTAAGTGATGAGATGAAGTAAAGTTGCTAGTGAATGAGAAAAGGAAGGTGTATGGGTGGCACTAACAAGGAAGGGAGTTCATGTGATTGGGAGATGTACAAGAGAGAGCAACTGGTCAAAATGAAAGTTCAGGGGCTCAAAAAGAGGGCAAATGAGGTTTGGTGTGTACAGATATCAGCAAACTTCAGCAAGATTGATAAAATGTTTTTGAAGGGCAATGTACTGTCAGTGGACTGAACCAGCGCACATGCAGCAGCCACGGTAAACCACGAAAAAAACAAAAACAAAGGAACAATTGTGTACATTGGTAAAGAGGACAAATGGAGGAGTGGTAACAGGCAGAGGTGAAGAGGAGATGGAATGAGTGCTCTGAAGGATTGAGAGATGAGACCCCGATGCCACAACCTGTCAAAAACTTTGGACATGTCAAAGGCAACCTCGTAGGATTCACCAAATCTTTCAGGGATGATGACCAGATATTAGTAAGATAGGAAAGAACATCACCCGTGGATTTCTATGGAAGCCATTACTGGTGACCAGAGAGAAGACTGTGAGATTCAAGGTGAGAATATGTGAGTTGAAGTATTGAAAGACTTTGGAAATGGTCAATGTCAAAGCAACAGAACGATAGTTAGAGGGGTATTAACAGTCACCCTTCTTAGGGATGGAATGTACCAACGCATGCTTCTAAGGAGGAAGAGTTCTGGTTTTTAGATAGAATATCAAGCACAGGTGCAGGTTCAGAAGCACTCTTTCAGTACTTGGGCATGGATGCCATCAGGAACGTAAGCCTTCCTTATGTCTAGAGAGAGAAGTGCCTCTCGACAGTTAAAAGAGAGATTATGGGAAGAGGCATAGGATTAGTAGGAGGAACATCAGTGGGTGAAGAAATGTTAGTCATCCAAGGTGGATTTAGAGGAGAAACGAGAACCAGTGAGAGTTACTTTGTCTGCTGCCTACCGTCAGAACGGAAAAGTGAAAGGAAACGTAGACCAAAGGAAATTGTTAGTGATGCCTGTAGCTAAAGACCAGAAAGACCCATCAGGAGATTACAAGAAGTTATAGCACTTCCTTTGAGTAAAGAAACACTTTGCCTCATGGATAATATGCTTGCAATGATTATGGGCAGCCATGAAACGCTGAATGGGAGTCATAAGGAGAATTTTAACAAGCATACTATGTCTGATGCCTTGCCTGAATGGTCTCAGAACTGGAATGGTTTAATCAAGGGTCAAAAAGAATGAGGTTGTCATGGAGGAAGAGGGGATAAGTGCCTTCAATACCGCAACAATAACCTTCACTATATGTTTGGTGGGGACAGAATCGTCAATATATGAGACTGATTTATACAAGGAAAGTTGGAAAAGAATTTTTGTAAGTTATTCCAGTCGGCTTTGTAGAGATGGTTATTTATGATTAATTTATTAAGGGCTGGTGGAGGAGAAAATACTGGTAAGGTAAATACATTTATGAAAGTGTAATTAGATGAACGACCTGGGGGCGAGATTATGCAATTACAGTGTGATGGATTAGAGTAGACCCCTTCCCCTTCCCCCAGAATATTAGAACAGCAGTCAGGAATATGGGTGGGATGGGAGATGATTCTAGGTAACTGAGAAGGGAGAACTTGAGGGCTTCAGTCCCCCCCACTATCTGTATGGGAGGAATTCAACCATTTACTGCTGGCATGGTAGTTCTGTTGTGTGGATGCGAGGTGCGGGCCTTTGAGAAAAATTTAAAGAATAGGGTGAATGTGTTGAAAATGAAATGTTTGAGGACAATATGTTGTGAGGAGGGTTGATCGACTAAGTAAATAAAGATGCAAGAAAGGTATGTGGCAATAAGAAGAGTATGGTTGAGATAGCTGAAGGGGGTGCATGCTGAAATTGGGCATGTGGAGAAAAGGAGTGAGGCTAATTATGAATATATATGTGCCAGAAGTGTAGGGGAGAAGAAAAAGAGGAAGATCAAACTGGAGATGGAAGGATTGAGTGAAAAACATTTTGAGCACTCAGGACTTAAACATGCAGGAGGGTGAAAGACCTGCACGTGATGAGTAAATTGGAGCGATGTGGTTTACAGAGGGCAATGTACTGTCAGTGGACTGAACCAGCGCACATGTAGCAGCCACGATAAACCACGGAAAGGTCTGTGGGGACTGTGGTTTCGCTGCATTACACACGACAGGTAAGGAATGTTCCTGGCGCTATCTCCCCAATGTAGGAAACGGCGAGCAAGAAAATATGGTACCTATTCATTAAAGCTCGAGAATGGATGCAAGCAAATGAGGCCATTTCCTTGTTTGCTTGCTATGTCGCTGACGTGGAAAATGGCAAACATTTATGAAAAATAATTACTTTTGATTGATCATCATACTGATGTTACACAGGATTTCTTTCCAGGAGCCTCTGTAGGATAAGGCTGCGCTACTTCCAGCAGCAGGGGAATATGGGAACCCGCTTGAGTGAGTAATAGTTTTTTGATGAGACTGTAATCCCAATGATTTATATAAAGTATTTTATTTATAGCATTTATGAGATGGCCATGATCAGGTTATCTCGGCTACCATGAAAAGAAGAATCAGTGTAATATTACTTCATCATATGTGACTGTAACACCATATTAAGTAGAATATTGCAATACCAGAAAAAAAAGTTGCAGACACCAATTTCAATTTTTCTGTATTTTTCATCTGTATTGGATTTTTCTTTAAGCGTGAACCTGCTTAACAAACGTCAAGTTGAAATAGTAGGAACGGTGGGAGATATGGAAACACACAGTCAAAAACATTTGTAACAGGTTTAATGTGCGGTTTATATTGTCTCTGATATCACTCCATTCACATGTATGTCAGGTTGTCAGAATTCATAAATGTTTCGCAAGGCTGAATTGAAGTCGCTGACAAAGACGTGTGTCACGGGTAAATGCAGTTGTATTTAACAACAACAACAACAACAACAGTCATCTTCACGTTTGAAACCCAGGATGGTTTGAGCTGTGATTTTCACTGTACCGTCTCAGTCAGAACAGGTCAGTCAGTGCGTTTATGTACGGTGATTATAATGATCATCTCTAGAGCCTTGAGCGGCCAATTAAATAGTATTGGAAAGCATTTACTTGTAATGTGGATCACCAAAGACAGTTCTAATGCCTTGAGTATAGAGCTAATGAGGATTGGAACGGCCTCCCTACCTAGACGAACCTACTCATATGTTGGTTTTTCATGCTGCTGTTCTGTCTCTCGAGCTTGGTCTTCTTGATCTGGAGGACTGTGACCTCTCCGTAGCACCCGATCTTCCCCTGGATGTTGGGGGACGGTTTCTTGTGCTTGACCTTTCACGTGTTGCTTGAGTTCTTGAGTCTGACCTTTGTCTTCCTTGAGTGTTGCTGCTTGTGCGTGACGTCTGCCTCGCTGGGGAGCTGTTACCACTCCTAGATCGTGCTACCTGAACGTTACCTGGTGAGCTTGGACTCACCCTGGTTTGTGGCGGGGTTGATCCTTCAGCTGCCGAGTCTGCCAGTTGAGGAGATTCGTCCAATGATACTTCTGTAGCCGTTTCTGACATTTCAGTGTCCTCCTTGACAGCCATCTCCAACAAGTCGCTTATCTCCTCCACAGGCACTTCTGACGGGCTACTTACTTTGTCCATGGCCTCCTGAGGCTGCTCAGTCATCTCTGCAACGACCAATTGTGACTGCTCAGTGGCCTGCTCAACAACTGCTTCCGTAGCCACTTTGGTTGGTTCAGTGGCAGTCTGCTGGGTAACCGTGGGCAGGTTATCTACCTTCTTTGCCCCAGTACGAGACTCATCGATGGCCTTTCTCTACAGCTACGTGTAAATGGCTGGTAACTTTTTCCGCAGCTGCCTGCGGCCGATTGATGACCCTTTCATCAGCTATGAGCGACCGGCCACCCGTCCTGATGGCAGAGACCTGAGGTGTTTTACCCTCTGCTTGAGGTTGATCAAACTGAGTTACTTCAACTTGTCCGGGTGGACTAGGTAATTTTACTTCCTCTGCCACCGTGGAAAGGCGACTTGGCGTTGCCTCAGTGTGGGGCTGCTTCAGACTTTCTTCATCTACTTGAAGTCGGTCAACACTGTCTATTTCGGTGATCCTGGGTCTCCCCTCTGTCTTTCCTTGTGCCACTGGGTCTTGGACAGACACCCTTCCTTCACTCGTTGGGGTTTGAGCACTTACTCTTGGTTGATCGGGTAATCTTTCTTCAGCCGGCGCTGGAGTTCTACCAAACTGGGTCCGACTAACTGCCGGCGCTGGGGTTCTACCAAACTGACTACCTGGAACCTGAGGTCGGTTTTGTCTTTCTGGTAACGGCCGACCAACTTGTCGTTTTGGAGCTCCCTGAGGTCGACCGCGTCTCTCTTGCTGTCTGTGGACTCGACCTGTGTTCTCTTTGCCCGCCTGACGTTGGTTGGTCCCAACTGAGCCCCGGAACCTTTTTCGTGTTACTTTTGGTTGTTGGGAGGTGTTGGGTCGTCGTCTTTCACCCCTTTGTTGAGGTACGCCTGCGGTGCTTGGCTCTCTGGATATGCTCTTCCTCTTCTCGACAACTGGAACACTTGCCGGCCTCTGTGTTACCCCTGGGTGATCATCGATTTCTTTTCTTGCCTCCTCTTCTTCTTGGGCACCAGTTACTTCTTTCCTACCTCCAAGGAGTAAGCTCGATAGCCTTGGTCCGCTCTTTGGTTTCTTCTGCCCCTGAAGACCTTCTTCGTTACCATCTTGGTCTTCTGTCGCTTTCTCGGTTTCCTGAGGTTCTTCTGTCTCCACAGGTTCGGTCTTTGCTGCCTCTGCTTGAAGGTCTGTTGAATCCAAACCGCTTTGTACTGTTTTTTCCTCAACAGGCTGATCTAACTTCTGGATCAGTATGAGATTTCTTCAAGAACTGGGGTCGCTGTGGCAACCGGGGTGCACTCGATTTCTTTGGTGGTTGTGGCCGCTGAAACTGAGGTCTGGTCACCGTCTTCTTCTGTGGCCGGCGCGGATCACTGCGTCTCAAACTGCTTGGATTGTTCCTCGTTGATGGTGCGGCTTGAGAGCTACTTTTCCTGGTTTCTGCTTGCGAGCGGGTTACCAGACCAGGCATAGTGATGCGCGTCGCTTGGGATTGCAGGGGATTGACGTGGAAACGATGGAAGATTGGGAAGTCGACTGGTTCTTCCTTCTTGTTCCTGTTGGATGAGATTCTTAACGTCTCCCTGAAACAGCAAAGGTTGTAGAGGGCGCAGCAGAGCCCAGGTCGTTCCTCCACGACGCTCAGGTCTCCTGTGTGCACCCGTGGCAGACAGTCATGCTGAGGAGAGACCATGGTATTAGATAATGTGGCTGCAGCAAGGTTTATTTTGACATTTAATGTATTATATGCTAATGGAGTGGATTTATAACTTTGTAAGCTCAGTGTTTCTTGCCACATCCGCTCACGTTTATTCTCTAGCTGTCATGTGCAATTTGTTAAAAACACAGTTCATAATCCACATCCAGGCCCCACAGACCTTTGATTGGTTTGCTCCAAAAGTTCCACATGCCCAGGTTCAGTCCACTGACAGCACGTCGACCCCAGTATATCACATCGTTCCAGTTCATTCTAACCAGTGCACTCCATTCACCCTCCTGTATGTTCAGGCCCCGATCGCTTTGCATCTTTTACATTTCATCCTTTCATCTCCAATTTGGTTCCCTGTTATACTTGTTCTCTCCACCTCTGACATTTATATCCTCTTTGTCAATCTTTCCTCACTCATTCTGTGCATGTCCTAATTATTCAACACACCCTCCTCAGCTCTCTCAACCACACTCTTTGTATTACCACCCTTTCATTATTTACTCGAGCAAACCACCTCACACCAAATACTGTCCTCACAAATAATTTCCAACACATCTACCCTCCACCACACAGCCTTGCTTCCATATGATACTGTTAGGACTACTATTCCTTCAAACATACCTAAATTTGCGAAGAAAAAAAATTCTCTTTCCACACATTCTTCAGCACTTCGAGAACCTTCTCCCCCTCACCCACCTTATGACTCACTTCCACTTCCATGATTCCGTTCGCTGCCTTATCTACTCCCAGATTCATCCAAGTTTTCTTCCTCCAACCTCAAACTCTTCTGTCCCTCGACCCTGCTAAAGGTAATGATCTTACATTTATTCACATTTACGGTGAACTTCCTACTTTCACACACTACAAACTCAGTCACCAACTTCTGCAGTTTCTCACTCGAATCCGCCACCAGTGTTGTTTCATCAGCAAACAACAACTGACTCACTTCTCATCCCTCACAGATTGCATACTTGCCCCTTTGTTGAAGACTCTCACTTTCACTCGCAATTACACACACACACACACACACACACACACACACACACACACACACACACACACACGCACAGGTAAAGCCATAAGGTAACGGAGAATGCGAGGACCTGAGCCTTGATTCCTTTACCTACACCACCCTGTGACGGATGGTATATCACATTCTGGTTCTCTTTATTCGTACACAATCTTGACAGTGTGATATACGAAAGTGTTCGACAGTTCGCTTTTTCTGCTTCCATGTGGCTTTACTTGCATCCCATGTACAGTCACTACTTATGTACGTTTTGCATATATATATATATATATATATATATATATATATATATATATATATATATATATATATATATATATATATATATATATGCAAAACGTACATAAGTAGTATATATATATATATATATATATATATATATATATATATATATATATATATATATATATATATATATATATATATATATATATATATATATTCCCTGGGGATAGGGGAGAAAGAATACTTCCCACGTATTCCCTGCATGTCGTAGAAGGCGACTAAAAGGGGAGGGAGCGGGGGGCTGGAAATCCTCCCCTCTCGTTTTTTTTTAATTTTCCAAAAGAAGGAACAGAGAATTGGGCCAGATGAGGGTATTCCCTCAAAGGCCCACTCCTCTGTTCTTAACGCTACCTCGCTAATGCGGGAAATGGCGAATAGTTTGAAAGAAAAAGATATATATATATATATATATATATATATATATATATATATATATATATATATATATATATATATACACACACACACACACACACGTATATGGATGTCTAGAGATGGTTTGTTATTAGCTGATCATGATAGGCACGTGTTTTGGCAGCATTTGAGTCAGTGTGTCAGCAGGTATGAGTGATGGAGGAATTGAATGCGAAAGTAAGTAATGTGACAGCTGAGGGTATATCTGGGACGCATGGAGTATTCAACACTATAAATGGACATGGTGAGCAGCTTGTGGAGTTGTGTGTTCTAAAAAGGACAGGTGACTGGGAATACGTGGTTTGAAGAGATGGACATATATAAAAATACGTATGTGAGTATGAGAGATGGTCAGCGGTCATTATTGGATTACATATCAGTTGATAGGCGCGTTAAAGGCAGACATCTGGATGTAAGTGTTCCGAGAGGGGCAGATGGTGGGATGTCTGATCACTATCTTTTGTAAGCGATGGTGAACATCTGTACAGGTTCTTGGCAAAGAGGAAACAATATTGGTGAGTGGAGAGTGGGTGAGAGTGAGTGAGTCTGGAAAAGAGATTCGAGCTGAGAAAAGAAATACTAAGAGAGTGGCAAAAGGTGAGAGATGAAGAAGCAAGAGGTGAGTGAGTAAAGTAAACTTTAGGGAGAATAATATATTTTGGAAGGAGGTTAACGATGTGGGAAAAGCAAGAATACAAATAGGAACATCGGTGAAGGGGGCAAAAGGGACTGTTGAATATGTTTGATGATATGGTGTTTGGGTTGGGATGGTACGCGAAATTAGTCGTGGTCTGGTGAAGAGAGAAGAGGTGGCAAAAGTTTTACGTAAGATAGAATGCTGCAGGCGGTTGTGGTGGCTGGTACTGTAGTTGAATTTATAAGGGAAAGGGTTGACTGTGTTGTTGATTGGTTACTTAGGAGTTTCAATGTATGGATCGTGGTGAAGTGCCTGAGGATTGGCGGAATGCATGTATAGCGTCCCAATGTACAGAGGCAAGGGGTATAAAGGTGAGTGCTCAAACTAGAGCTTTAAGTTCTGTTGAGTATATTGGTAAGTTGTATGGGAGGGTAGTGACCGAGAGGGTGAGGGTATGTACAGCGCATCAGACTGGGGAAGAGCAGTGTGGTTTCAGAAGTGATAGAGGTTGTGTGGATCAGGTGTTTACTTTAAAGAATGTGTGAGAAACTCTTGGAGAAACAGATGGATTTTTTTTTCTATATAGCATTTATGAATCTGGAGAAACCATATGATGCGGTTGATAGAAATGCCTTGAGGAAGGTCTTAAGAAAATACGGTGCAGGAGGAAAATTGTTAGAAGCAGTGAGAAGCTGTTATCAAGGGTGTAAGGCATGAGTACGAGTAGGAAGGGAGGAGAGTAAACTGTTCAATTTGAATGATTTGAGGCAGGTACATGTGATGTCACCATGGTTATTCAATTTGTTTATGGTGAAGAAGATAATTTCGAGTCTTGGGGAGAGGGGTGAGTATGGAGTCTGTATGGGATGAGAGGGCTTAGAACGTGAGTCTGTTGTTGTTTGCTGATGATACAGCACAGGTAGCAGATTTGAGTCAGGAACCACAGAAGTTGGTGACTGAGTTTGAAAGTGTGTGAAAGGAGGAAGTTGAGAGTAAATGTGAATAAGAGCAAGGTTATTAGGTTCAGCAGGGTTGAGGAACAAGTTATTTGGAATGTAAGTTTGAATGGAGAAAATCTGGTGGAAGTGAAGTGTTTTAGATGTATGGGAGTGGTTATGGCTGGGAGCGGAAATGAATCATAGAGTGGATGAGGGGGCGAGGGTTCTGGGAGCGCTGAAGAATGTGTGGAAAGAGAACGTTATCTGGGAGGGCAAAAATGGGTATGTTGAGGGAACAGTATTCCCAACAATATCATATGTACGAGAGGCATGGACTATAGACAAGGCTGTGGGAAGGAGGGTGGATATGGTGAAATGAAATGTTTCAGGACAATATGCTGTGTGAGGTGGTTTAATCGAGTATGCAGTGAAAGGATGAGAGAGATGTGTGGAAATATAAAGAGTTTGGTTGAAAAGCAGGAGGTCTGCTGAAACGGTTTGGACATGGAAAGAATGAGTGAGGAAAAGTTGACAAAGAGGATATATGTGTCACAAGTGGAGAAACAAGAACAGGGAGACTAAACTGGATATATTTATTCATTCATTTCTTATTTCGTTATACCTAATCGCCGTCTCCTGCGTTAGCAAGGTAGCGCAAGGAAACAGACGAAAGAATGGCCTACCCCACCTACATGCACATGTATATACATAAACGCCCACACACGCACATATACATACCTATACATTTTAACGTATACACACACATATTCATACTTGCAGCTTTCATCCATTTTCGTCGCCACCCCGCCACACATGAAATAGCACCCCCTGCCCATGAGGTAGCACTAGGAAAAGACAAAAAGGGTACATTCGTTCACACTCAGTCTCTAGCTGTCATGTGCAGTGCACCGAAACCACAGCTCCCTTTAGACATCCAGGCCCCCAAAACTTGCCATGGTTTACCCAAGACGCTTCACATGCCCTGTTTCAATCCATTGACAGCACGGCGACCCCGGTATACCACATCGTTCCAATTCACTCTATTCCTTGCACTCCTTTTGACCCTCCCGATCTTTCAAAACATTTTTCACTCCATTTCACTCCATTCACTCCATTTTCACTCCATTTTCACTCCAATTTGGTCTCCCACTTCTCGTTCCCTCCACCTCTGACACATACATCCACTTTGTCAATCTTTCCTCACTCATTCTCTCGATGTGACCAAACCATTTCAATACACCTTCTGCTCTCCTAACAACACTCTTTTTATTACCACACATCTCTCTTACCCTTTCATTACTTACGCGATCAAACCACCTCACACCACATATTGTCCTCAAACATCTCATTTCCAACACATCCACCCTCCTCCGCACAACCCTATCTATAGCCCACACCTCGCAATCACATAACACAGTTGGAACCACTATTCCTTCAAACATACTCATTTTTGCTCTCCGAGATAACGTTCTCGCCTTCCACACATTCTTGAACGATTGCAGAATTCCCAGCAGAGTCACCAGCTTCTGCAGTTTCTCACCCGAATCAGCCACCAGCGCTGTATCATCAACGAACAACAACTGACTCACTTCCCAAGCTCTCTCATCCACAACAGACTGCATACTTGCCCATGGTATCCCTTCTATCTTTATGAGGTTCCTGCAGCACTCAGGAAGCTGGCCACGTACACTGTTCGTGATCACAGATCATACAGTGTTCTGCTGTAATGTGTACGTATATGATGTGTAGATAGTGAAGTGAACTGAGTAGCTAGAGCTCTGTGTCTCCCTTATGGTAGTTGCATCATGGGCATGAATGGTTCTGAGATATTTTGCCGTGGTTTTTGTAGTTTAGGGATGGGTGATGTCCAAGGCGTAGACAGGAAAGTGTGACTCGTATTTGTCTGGGAAGTGTGACGTGTGTATATCTGGAGAGTGTGGTTTCTGATAATGGGTGTACGTCCAGTGGGTTGGAGTTTTAAGATTTAAGTTGGGAGATCGGTTGTTTTGTGCTCGGGTTAGTTCAGTGTGTATGTGTTTTGCCACTGTTATACTACACGAGGGTGGGGTGAGGGACGTGTGAGTAGAGGTTATGAAGTGTGAGGTAGCGGAAACCCGTTTTACCTCTACTTTGGAGCTGGTGGTCAGTTATAGAGTGGTTTGGGTGAGAGGGGTCCAGCGCTGTTGAATAGAAGTGTATGTTGACTATGCTGATGTGCGACTGTATTGGGAGGATCTTTTGTTTCATCGTGTTGTTCTTGGGTGATGTTGCTAGGCAGACTGTGATTGTCCTGAGTGCGTTATTTTGTGAGGTTTCACATCTTTGTTATATTTGCTTTTCAGAGGGTGGAAGAACCAGGCAGGTGAGGCGTGGCTTAAGGTGGAGTGGATGAAACTTTTTGGATGTGAATCTGATGGTTGCTTTGTCTTGTCCAGATATGGTGCCAGTCACTGTTTCGAGGGCGTTGTAGTTTTATGTGTAAGAGAAAGAAAGACAAAATAGGACGACGAGAGAGGTCGACGAGAGAAAAGTAAGATAATGAGTATATGAGAAAGAGATTTTTACCATGGTCACAGTGCTAGTACAGAGAGAGAGAGAGAGAGAGAGAGAGAGAGAGAGAGAGAGAGAGAGAGAGTCATGACGTACTTTGTTGACCGGGACGAACGCCTTCTATGGCAGAGTCTTAGAAGAGGAATGTGTGTGTGGCGACTGTCGTGACCCAGAAGCCAGGTACTGAGAGAGTTCTTGTTGTCGTGTTCTAGAACATGCTCGCTCTGACCTGCCAACCTTACCTGCCCTACATGGAACAAGCCCCGAGATAAGGTCACAGGCCGTAATTGAGGCGGAGGTCAATATACTTTTCCAACTAGTATATGACTTGCTTGTGGACGTCTGGTGTCTGTAGTGGCGGGGTCAATATTGTATATAGACATCAGGGTATAATCCTCATTGTGCAAGTGTATATTAACGTAAGATAAACTATATACATTGAATGTTAATTGTATCTTTGATAAGTGAAGGTTCTTGTATATTTGTATGTCACGGGGAGAGAGTTTTAAACTCGTCTTGCCTCGTCTCTTAACCTTGTATATTTATACTGTGTCACACACACACACACACACACACACACACACACACACACACACACACACACAAACGCATACTAGCCTAAGCCACTCATTTATTGACCAGCTCTGAGGGGAGAATGAAGTGCTAGGACTGGCTGTGGGCCGACTGGCGTTCCCTTGATTCGAATGTGGGCAAGCCCATGCGTGAATCATGGTCAGACACGCTAACTATCAAACCACAGAAGCACATGATTACTTCTTGTTCTCGATCTACCAAAGGTGTCCTCCCCCTCCACCGACTGTTTAGAAATCAAGGACTGACCACCCTCCTGAGGGGGAGTGTCAAAGGCTTTCTGCTTGTAATCCCATGTATCTATCTATATCTCTGACCCCCATTACACTCGGGAACTCCCATCAAGGGGTGGCCATGGCAAAAGAGTCTCCACTTATCCTTGTCCTTACATGCCTCCCTCACATACACCATTCCCAGCATTCTTCTGTTTCTCTCCCAGGTGGTCTTACACTCACACCAACCCCTTTAATTGTACTATCATACACTCTCCTTATGAACTCCCAATCTTTCATTCTTTCCACATGCCCAAACCACCTCAAAGTATTATGTTTCACCCATTCTACCACTCCACAATTCATTCCTTTTGCATTCTTTGCCATACCACATATCTCATTCATCCTGTCATTTCTTTCTTCATTCCATCTAGTCACACCACATGCTCTTCTCAAATTGCTCATTTCCACATCCTGAATTCTTGATCCCTGTCCCTCATTCCACATCCATGTATCGGCTGCATCGGTCAGGGTTGTGAGGACTATACTGTCCCTTAATCCTCTCTTCACTTCCATACTTACACCTATACCCTTCATTATTCTATTATGGGATCCAATGACTCTTCTACCCTGTACTGCTCTCTTCATTTATCTCTCCTTCCATATCACCACACTTACCCAAGATAGCTCCCATATACTTAAATTCCCTCACTTCCAATCTTTCCCCCCCCCCCATATCCACAGCAAAAGATAGTACACTTTCTTCTTTCACTCTATATGGTTTTATAAAATCTATACTTCCAATCTGTTTCCTTTCAAACGCCATTACTTTACTTTTACTGGCGTTTATCTTCAATCTCCTTTACTTACACACATCATAAAACACGCTTACAACCTTCTGCAACTCCTCTTCACTCTCAGCAGCAAACAACACAGTATCATCCGCAAACAGGCTTGCCATTAGCACCATATCTCACCGCCCCACTCAATCTCTGCCCCCTTTCCCTAGTTTTGCTTTAATTTCTCTTATCACTATCATATATATATATATGTATATATATATATATATATATATATATATATATATATACATATATATATATATATATATATATATATATATATATATATATATATATATATATATATATATATATATATATATATATATATGATTTTTTTTCATACCATCCGCCATTTCCCGCATCAGCGAGGTAGCGCCAAGAACAGAGGACCGATCCTCTGAGGAATATCCACACTTGGCCCCCTTCTCTGTTCCTCCTTTTGGAAAATTAAAAATGAGAGGGGAGGATTTCCAGCCCCCCGCTCCCTCCCCTTTAAGTCGCCTTCTACGACACGCAGGCCTGGGAATACGTGGGAAGTATTCTTTCTCTCCTATCCCCAGGGAGTTTGGTAAAGTGTGTGGAAGAAGAAAGTTAAGAGTAAATGTGAATAAGAGCAAGGTTATTAGGTACAGTAGGGTTGAGGGTCAAGTCAATTGGGAGGTGAGTTTGAATGGAGAAAAACTGGAGGAAGTGAAGTGTTTTAGATATCTGGGAGTGGATCTGTCAGCGGATGGAACCATGGAAGCGGAAGTGGATCATAGGGTGGGGGAGGGGGCGAAAATTTTGGGAGCCTTGAAAAATGTGTGGAAGTCGAGAACATTATCTCGGAAAGCAAAAATGGGTATGTTTGAAGGAATAGTGGTTCCAACAATGTTGTATGGTTGCGAGGCGTGGGCTATGGATAGAGTTGTGCGCAGGAGGATGGATGTGCTGGAAATGAGATGTTTGAGGACAATGTGTGGTGTGAGGTGGTTTGATCGAGTAAGTAACGTAAGGGTAAGAGAGATGTGTGGAAATACAAAGAGCGTGGTTGAGAGAGCAGAAGAGGGTGTTTTGAAATGGTTTGGGCACATGGAGAGAATGAGTGAGGAAAGATTGACCAAGAGGATATATGTGTCGGAGGTGGAGGGAACGAGGAGAAGAGGGAGACCAAATTGGAGGTGGAAAGATGGAGTGAAAAGGATTTTGTGTGATCGGGGCCTGAACATGCAGGAGGGTGAAAGGAGGGCAAGGAATAGAGTGAATTGGAGCGATGTGGTATACCGGGGTTGACGTGCTGTCAGTGGATTGAATCAAGGCATGTGAAGCGTCCGGGGTAAACCATGGAAAGCTGTGTAGGTATGTATATTTGCGTGTGTGGACGTGTGTATGTACATGTGTATGGGGGGGGTTGGGCCATTTCTTTCGTCTGTTTCCTTGTGCTACCTCGCAACCGCGGGAGACAGCGACGAGGTAAAAAAAAAAATAAAAAAAAAAAAAAAAATATATATATATATATATATATATATATATATATATATATATATATATATATATATATATATATATATATATATATATATGTATATATATTATACATATATATACATTAAAAAGCCACGGTGACATCACACAGCCCTGCCTCACACCTTCATGTATCCCAAACCTTTCGCTCAGTTCTCCATCCACTCTTACGCACGCATTTGCTCCTCTATAGAAGCCTTTCACATCATCTAACAGTTTTCCCCTTATACCACATAACCTTAACACATCCCACAAAACATTCCGGTCGACTCTGTCATACGCTTTCTCCAGATCCATAAAAGATGCAAACAACTTCTTACCTTTTGCTAAATACTTTTCCATGGTCATATTTACACCAAAAATCTGATCCACACATCCCCTACCTTTCCTAAAACCTCCTTGCTCTTTACTAAATCTGCATTCAGTCACTTACATCACTTTGTCAATTAATATTTCTGCACACCCTTTTCCTGATATATTCTAGACTTATTCCCCTATAAGTGCTTCATACATCCTTCGCACCTTTTCCTTTGAGTAAAGGGACAACACTGGCTTTCACTCAATCCCCAGGCACAACCTCCTGTTTCTAAGCTAAATTACATATAAGATTCATCCACTCTATCACACCTTCCCCTCCATACTTCAGCATTCCAGCCATAATCCCATCCACTCCAGGTGCCTTTTTTACCTTCAGCCTCATTATTGCCCTTCTTACTTCCCTCTTTGCTATAGGCCCCCCGCACTTGTATTCTCTTCCTTCCCTCCTCCGTACCCATGCATGTAACAGCAGCTGCCTCACCTTCTCCCACATTCATCAGTTCTTCAAAATACTCTTTCCATCTTCCTTTCTTTTTCTCCTTTTAATTCATCAACTCTCTTTCTTACTTCTCACATCAACACTTCCACTCTTACATCCACCTCTTTCCTCTTTCACCTCCTTCCAGTATAGTTTCTTATTATCCCGAAACTTATCACTTAGCTTTCTTTGCTTTCCTCTGTCAGCTTCCAGCTATTCCGCTTATATATTATGTATTCTTCCCTCCTCCTATGCTGAACTTCCACTGGTACATTCCTATCGAGCAATCTACCATATGCCTTTTTCTTCTCTTGCAAAGCATTTCTAATGTCTTCTGTCCACATGTATTGCCCTTTTTATTTCTGTATCCAGCTACTGATTCTACAACCTTTACTAGTATTTCTCTAAACATTTCAAACACCTCATTCACACATGACTGCATTCCTGCATTCACTGCACTTCCATCTAAGCTTTCAGCTACCTTCCTTTCATACTCCTCCTTGTATTTTTTCCGATTCATCTTCTCGCTTGACAACACTTTCACCTCTCCATCCTTCCTCACACCATACCTCCACTTCTCCCTGATCGTCATCCCCCACAAGGACCACGAAATGGTCAGAGTATCTAAAGAATCCTCTCTCTTTCACCATCTTTCATCCACTGCCACACAGTCGATCAAAGCTTTGTGCTCTCCTCCTCCACAGTTCCTCATCCATGTGAATCTGTGGATCATCTTGTGGCGGGAAAAAAAGGTGTTCACAAGGAATAAACTCCTCTCAGCACAAATATCCACGAGAAAGCTTCCATTCTCATACACTCCAGGCTCTCCCTCTTTACCACCAACCTCACCCAGTTTCATCACATCCCACTTTCGCATTCATATCACCCAGTACGACCACGCTCCTCTCATTCTCCAAACTGTGAATACAGTCATTCAAGTTCCTCCAGAAAAGCTTCGTTTCATCCTCACAGTCTTCATATTCACATACCCGAGCATACCTCACAATCCCAATCTTCCCTCTCACCCACACCGTTCTTGATCCGTTCCATCCGTGCTCTATAACACGCTCCTACACTCTTGGTGAGAGCAGAAGTGCACACGCACAGACCAACCGCCCACCCATGGCTGGTCTTCGCTTCATCACAGGAATCCGAAAAATAATCCGCAATGCAAGACCTCGTTCTTCAGAATCCGCCTTGCTTCTGACGTAGGTTAGTTTCACCCCTTTTGCAAGATGTGCCATTATCTTCAAAGATTACGTTGAACATTAATACGAACCTGAAGTTTCGCGCATTTTTTTTCCTTCCTTTTCTACGTGGGAAGCTCCAGTCACCATGTCAAGTCAGGGCCTTGATTTACATGATCATTTCCAGTAGAAAGCACAAGCATTTGCTCTTGCATAATCCTCGTTGATAATCCCACTTCCAAAGGGATACTGAGCCTATCTCTGGACAATCCCTGAGCACAGTAGGTGAGTAGCTAGGCTGGACACGGAGGACATTGTCTTCCTCGTCCAGAACTGCATTTCATGGGAATGTAGATCCCTCTGAGCATATGTATATCTCGTCTAATATATCTCAGTAGTGCTGACTACGATCTCTTCACCGACCCATCTGGGCAGCAGTGGAAGTAACGCCTCTTCGACCGTGAAAATGTATTAGAACTTTGCATCCAGCGCCACAAATATGCCTTAGTTTGATACTTCCTCTGATGAAGACCTGTTGTCTAATCACGGTGTATATTTTCTTTCCTGTTCATTTCCCTTTGCTGATAGATCTACCAAACTGTTCATAATGTTCATTTGTCTTGCTCTCACGATCGTTTTTAAATCTTTTATATTTATGGACTCCCATGGTGTAGCGGTTAGCGTCCCTGACCATGACGCATTCAAGAGCCGCCCACTAGGGTCGCGCGCATGGGTTCGAATCCTGGTTACGGCTGTCGGTCCACAGTCAACCCAGCTGTTCATCCACCCTTAGGGGATGGTCGATAAAATGGGTAACTGGCTCAGGCTAGGGTATATATATATATATATATATATATATATATATATATATATATATATATATATATATAGCTAATACGAGAAATGGCGAATATGTATAAAAAAAAAAATATATGTCGTTAATGAGATGGCCTTGATCAGGGCCTCAGCTGCCCGTGCTGTCTCAGCTAAAATAAAAAAAAAATTCTCCAATGTTGTCTTCTCTTGTCTTCTCCAAGACGTTCCTCTGGACGTCTGCACCACGTCTCTTGTTTCTTTAACCCCATCCCTCCTGCGCCCACCAGCGACGGCACCTGACTCTCACTACGTACGCCACACATCCTCTTGCAACACAGTCCCGCGCCTTGGTCTTGACAGATGGCATTCGCCAGATTATGTCCACAAGGAATTTCAAAAGCTTTGTAGAATTTACTTAATTCTCTGCTGATGTTCAGGAGTCAATGCGATTCCCATGTATTTACTTCACTAAATACTTCATTTTGAACCTTCAGCGACTCCTTGCTCGGAGATAAGCGAGCATCGGGAATCGTTTCCAATCGCCAGACTGTTGCAGGTGAAGAAGGGATTCATTACTGGTAAGTTCCCTGCGTCTCTGACTTAAGTGTATCACTGTGTATAATAGCACAGTAGATTTTCCTGAACACATTCAGAGAACGAATGTCGCCATGGTTCATCTCCATGACGTGGGTTCCAAACCTTCTCTTGTGATGACCTCCCCAGTTACCAGGTCTTATGAGTCACCCAGGATCGTTTGTCCCTGCTGACCTCTCCACTATCCCAGCTCTGCTTCATCAATATTACCGAATCGTTGATCCGATTCATCATATTTACGGAGGACTGTATATCATCATCAAAACAATACCCTCAGGTGATTCTTTACGCTAGATTCTACCTATATATTCTGCCTGGGAACCTTGGTCTATCAGAAGGATCTGAGACTTTAGATTTTCGCTTGATAAGAAGGCAAGACTAAGTTCTCCACTTCTGTCCTGCTTCTCCTTCCTAGCTGCTGTGGGAGACGCTGAATCTGAATGTCCTTCCCTTTCAAGCTTTGTCTCAGTTGCTCCCACAACACCCAAGCTGATAGTCCCGTTTGGGATCCACGGGGAAAGTGGGATTCAGGTTATCGTTCAAGACAAGATCCCATGTCAGGCTAAAGCCTAGCCTATCTCAAGGAATCATAACACATACGGTCTCGAAACTCATTTTCATTCACTTGCAATCCATATAAATCGAGGCACATCGCTATCATCCCCAGTCTTCCCCAAAACACACAGGCCATCCCCAATGTTCCCTAGTGTTCCTCCATCATGGGATCGAAGAGATTCGTGTGTGTGTGAGTGTGTGTGTGTGTGTGTGTGTGTGTGTGTGTGTGTGTGTGTGTGTGTGTGTGAGTGTGTGTGTGTGTCCAGTTCACTCACCACGCAGGAGTTGGCGAACTCCTGGCAGCAGGTGCGGTGGGATTCACAGCAGTAGGGCCACATGTCCTCAGGCACGGCCGAGCAGCCGTTCTTGCAGCGGTCCATGTCCACCATGCCCGTGCCCTCCGCCACGCCCACCGCCGCTGCCCACACGCCCACGGCAGCCGCCCACCACCACCATCTCACCTGCGGACACAGTCATAATGATAACTATGATAATGATAATCATGATACAAAAGAATACAAAGGAATTCAAACAGCAGCAGACCATTGGGTCCTTTCGAGGCAGTTTGTGATAATGGAAGACATCAGATACCCACAGATTAGTGTAGTGAGAGTTAGAAGATATACAGATAATTCAAACAGAATAACCAGCATATTGTCACTGTGAACATGGAGGCAAAAATTACTGCGGGTCATGGATTTGAAGCGAAGTATATATCAAGTCTATTCTGAAACGTATCTTTACTTCAGCTTTCGACTAAGAAAATGAACTTCGCCTCATTCGAGGTAAAACGTCTGCCCACAAGTTTGTATCCATTACTACGAGTGAGATCAGACGAATCAAGTCTTAAATAGCTTGAGAGATCAATATTATCAAAGCCTTTGATAATTCTAGATACTTGGATTAGATCACCTTTCATCCATTTCTTTTTTAAGTTCAACAGATTCAAGTTGTTTGATCTGTTCTCGTAGGTTTGGTTTCTCAGCACGGAATCATGTTGGTAGCTCGATTCTTTCTTTTTTTTTTTTTCTTTCAGGTCGGGTGACCAAAACTGAGCACAGTGTTCAAGATGGGGACGGAGCAGTGATTTGTAAAGAATAAGAATGATTTCCCAGGACTTAAATTAGAAGGTCCTATCAATGAATTTTGTTCGTTTTTTTTCACTGCTTCTGTGCACTGCTTACTTGGTTTTAGGTCACCAGAGATTATTACGCCAAAGTCCTTTTCCTCACTTACCTTTTACTTATTGCTACCGATAAGTCAAACTTTCCATTCATCTACATTAGAATTCATTTACCACCTGTGAGTTCAGACCATCAATTTGACTGTGTCAATTTGAAGCTGTCGCATTTGGCTTCATTTATATATATATTTATATATATATTTATATATATATATCATCAACGAATTTTAATATCTAGCAATGCAGTCCATCATCAATATCATTAATATATATGAGAAAGGGCGCCGGTCCCAAGACTGATCCTTGACGCACTCCACTTGTTACGTCTAACCAGTATGAGGCTTGACCATAGACCACAACTCTGTTTACAGTCAGTCAACCGTTGTCCTATCCACCGCACTGCCATGCCCTATCCACCGTAGTGCAACCCCATCACTGCCATGCCCTATCCACCGTAGTACAACCCCATCACTGCCATGCCCTATCCACCGTAGTACAACCCCATCACTGCCATGCCCTATCCACCGTAGTACAACCCCATCACTGCCATGCCCTATCCACCGCAGTACAACCCCATCACTGCCATGCCCTATCCACCGTAGTACAACCCCATCACTGCCATGCCCTATCCACCGCAGTACAACCCCATCACTGCCATGCCCTATCCACCGTAGTACAACCCCATCACTGCCATGCCCTATCCACCGCAGTACAACCCCATCACTGCCATGCGACGTTTTTCATTGATACATGACATCTACTATCATTATTCATGTTGATTATACCATGAAGGAAATCAAACAGATTTCTCTTACTTCTCATTTTCGTTTATAGATGATCGTATCTTGTCGGCTTTTATATCAATTCGTTGAGGAACGTTCTCCTCTGTTATCAGTGAAACTGGAGTCGGGACGTGGGTTGCGTTTTCGAACAAAGATAAAGACGCAATAGACATTTGATATTGTTACCATGGCTCTACCATGGCTTCGTTGTCTTGAACTGTCACAGTTGACTGTAATTAATGGATCACTTGACCGGTTAATGACACTCTTGCTGCCAACATGACTGTATTACTCCTTAGGGTTTCCTTTGTTATTTCCAGCAATATATGCTTCATGTTGACATTTTCTTTATAAAACTTTCTTGCTTTCTCTACGTCAATTTACGCAACTTAATCATGTTCATTATTGGTCTCTGAGTTCCTTATGAGCTACTTTTTCAGACAACAGGCACTTTTTATTCCACCGTTCCACTACCTTAGCTTCGTTTTCGAAATAGACCTTCTACTACGCATTGGCACGTGTGTTCCCTCTTCTGCTTTGAGGGTTTTACTGAAGCATTTCCAAGCTATGTTCATATCGTTTTCATCGACCACATCATCCCAGGTTTGCTCGTCAAGAGCAATGTGAAGATCAGTGAAATTTGCAAGACTGATTTCGGGTATTTTTTCGCTACTGTCATGCTGACCAGCATCACACACAGTGTTGAGTGCGAAATCAAAAGTGTCGGTGTTCACTTCTACCGAACTTTTCTCTAGTTAACGAGATCCTCTTTTGTCGTGAAAATTAAATCTAATATATTCTCCTCACGAGTTGCTTTCTCGACTAATTGGATCAGGAGACTGTCAAGCAAATTTAGGTAGAGTCCACACCCTTAGGTAAAGTCCACCTCCTTAGGTAGGGTCCACGCTCTTAGGTAGAGTCCACACCCTTAGGTAGAGTCCACGCTCTTAGGTAGAGTCCACACCCTTAGGTAGAGTCCACACCCTTAGGTAGAGTCCACGTCCTTAGGTAGAGTCCACGTCCTTAGGTAGGGTCCACGCTCTTAGGTAGAGTCCACGCCCGCCCGGAGCTACTGGTAAGAGATCTTCCCCAGTTACATGTTAACATTTCTCACTATGATCGCATCTCGTTACATACAAATTTCTAATGACTGATCATGGAATCTTTCGTCTACCTCTGGTGTCTGTGATAGGGGCCTTGCTGTTATTTTCTTAAGTTTATCATTAATTTTCACCAAAAATGGAGTCGCCATTACCAACGGCCACAACACTTTTGAATTAGTGATTTATATGAGCTTTGAGAAATGTTTCTCCCATCCTTATTTTTACTTCATGGCAAAGATAAACGTGATAAAATCTCGTTACATCGCAAAATATAAAGAATAAATAACGCTAGAGTGAACAAAACCATTCCTGACCACCAACGTATGAGCGGTTCATGTTAATGTCATTACACAGATAGTTTATGTATTACCTTACGTGTGCTCTGATGATGGTATATATATATATATATATATATATATATATATATATATATATATATATATATATATATATATATATATATGTATATATATATATATATATATATATATATATATATATATATATATATATATATATATATATATATATATATATATATATATAGGAATTTGTCTACGAAAATCACTGGAATGTAAACAGATGTTCCAACAATATTTTGAGTAGATTCGTCAACACTGGCGTTCGTCAGGGGTCAATGCGAGTCCTACACTACAGTATGTGCAGGATGGTGGTGGGTCCTACACTACAGTATGTGCAGGATGGTGGTGGGTCCTACAGTTCAGTATGTGCAGGGTGCTGGTCTGTCTATAAGCCGACATTAAACCATCAGGATCAGCCAGAGTGAAGCATAACCTCAGAACTCGAGAATGTAAACACCTGGATAAAGTTTCTGCTTCGGATCTCTTGAAGAAACTGTTAGATAACCACCAGCGAAGATCACGAAGCAGGCCAGGATAGAACGCTAGGACGGTGAAGACGTGGAAAGAAAAAAAAGACTATACAGCAAATGCGCAAGACTATTCAACACCTTATATTCTGTGGAGGTCAGAAGCATATTGGAAAACAACACATGTTGGGGAGGATGGATCAAGCTTTTTTGATTATATATGAGAATCAGGAGAGGTGCATTATCAACTTGTCAGGTCAGCTTATCTGAGGAAAGATGAGAAGACGTATCTTTCGTTACCAGGAAGTCACGTCCAAGACTCTACTGCCTGTACGGGATGTCTGATCAGGTTCGAGAGGCAGCGGGGGATCTCATTTTGGGATGACCCATGACGAGGCATTCAGCGCGAGCACGCATCATCTCCGCGGAGTTCAAGGCTTCCCAGGAAGACTCGGGGTAAAGTGTTGAGGTCACTCATAACCACAGTCTCAGTGCAGATGAGACGGAACCGTTTGGGCAGAAGGTGACCTGCTAGATTCTCCTTCTTGCGCCAAGGACGAAACCTCCTCCCAATATCAGTCAAGACCACAAGACTCGGTGTGTACTTCTCTTCTGTACCTTTGATGGCGGCTGTGAAGCTGAGCTCTGCTTCCATCCATTACCCTGCAGATCCCGAGGCGCTGAGAGGAGGAGGTCCGAAGAGCTAGAAGCCCTTCGTGTGACAGTAACAGTGATAGCAGCACTGAGTAGACCTCTATACGGGAGCAGAACCTCTTATCCTAGACTATTCTACCCTCCAGGCAACACCTCTGGCCTCACTGAAATGCTCAGCGATCCACTACGTGGGGACTTCAAGACCCCTTGACAAGGGTATCATCTCTCATAGACTTTACATTAATCAAGCGTTGAGGACAAAGACCGAAGGGGCATCTGCTGCGCTGGAGTAGTAGAAGGGATGTAACGTCTCTTGAGCCGTCACAGATACATGTAACACAGCGCGAGAACTCACCTCCTCCACTACCCTGAGTAGACTGTGGAGGGAGCTGTGGCCAGATGTGGCGGACGAGGGCGATACAGTGATAAACAGTGCCAACCATGGGGTACCACAGGAACATGACTCTCACTGACGAACAGGGACACCTTGTGGAGCTACACCTCACAACACAAGTGGCTGTTCTGCTGCCGGACACACCACCCGGAAGAGAGGAAAGCAGTGAGGACTGTGGTGAGAACAGCCAAGCCACAGAGGAAAGCAGTGAGGACTGTGGTTAGAACAGCCAAGGCACAGAGGAAAGCAGTGAGGACTGTGGTGAGAACAGCCAAGCCACAGAGGCAACAGTGACAACAAAAAAACTCCACAGCCACATCCCCAGGTTTTAGATGGACGCAGGTAAGCGACCCTGACTGAACGTGTCACACAGGCCTTGTACTGCATCGCTCGTCCTCTGGGTCTTCACTTGGGAACCTACACAAGCAGAGCCCAACGATACAAGATCACAATATTCTTCAAGTAACTACTGTAACCCCAGCCATCACCTCAGCCACCAAGAAGTGCTCGGGCCAACACACAAGCGGCGGTCACACTGGTGAGTGTCACGTTCTATTACTGGTATTTTGCCGACTATTGTATTGAAGTTACTCATGTATTGAAACATTCAAGAATTCATACAGGAAGCAAATACCTTATGAAGCAACCAGATATTGGACGAAAATGATACTTTTTATGTATTTAGGAGTTGCTAGGGAACCTGATTTCCCCCCCAAAAATATTTTTGACAGAACATTAAGCCACTCCATAATTCGCTGCCACACTCAGGCACCGAACCTCGCAGACTGCCGGGATCATACAACGGATGTATGAATGTACTGTAAAGTAGACCTACGTGAACTACTGAGACGAACTTTGTGCAATGTTATTTCTTCAACGGTTTCATAACTCAAGATCTATGCTGATAATAACCCCAGTGCGCGTATGGGTCTGGTACTTCCCCGTGGACAAAGGAGAAAGAGAGAGAGAGAGAGAGAGAGAGAGAGAGAGAGAGAGAGAGAGAGAGAGAGAGAGAGAGAGAGATGGGCACCTTCTCTCTCTCTCTTATACCTGCGAGCCCTACCTTATGATACATTCTCTCTCCCTCCCTCCCTCCCTCCTTCTCTCTCTCTCTCTCTCTCTCTCTCTCTCTCTCTCTCTCTCTCTCTCTCTCTCTCTCTCTCTCTCTCTCTCCCAGAGTCACCCTCGTTGCCCAAGACGTCTGAAAGTTGCTGAACTGGTTGACACGACTTCATTACTGTTGTTTTGGCAGCGCCACCACAGCAGGTGGGGCACCACAGACCCACACCATCAGACCTCTGCCCAGACACGTCGACAACTGTGTCTTCCTTCTTATGGACGATCGTGACACGAGATCAGCCACACAGATGGTTTGTGTGGAGGGAGTTACTACATAGATACACACACCCAAAGTCCGAGCAAACGAGCGAGGTAGGTAGGTAGGTGCTCTGGCCTTAATACTGTTGAAAAATAAAAAGATGCAGTACCTTTGAAGAGAGAGAGAGAGAGAGAGAGAGAGAGAGAGAGAGAGAGAGAGAGAGAGAGAGAGAGAGAGAGAGAGTGAATCTCTCAACCATCAGAGGTGGGACTCATGCTCGTTAAGGCCCTGAAAGTGAGGTGTTCGTCTGTGTCACAATCGTATTTACGGCGTCGCTCCCAAGCGCCCTTTACTCATGCATCATCCCATATGTTGACGATCCTCGTCGACGAAGATGGACTTGGTCTTCCTCATTCGAGGTGTCTGCTGACGTCTTGTGTCCGAGGTGAAGCAGCTGGTGCTGTGTGGCACTCCTGCCTTCCTCCCTCCTTTTGAAGTCGAGGATGAAGTCAGAAATATGAGGTAGGTTCTATAAAGGGGTCGAGGCACGGAAGGCCAAGATGTGTGTTTAAAATCATTAGAGACTGAATATGTACAGTGGGTCAGGTCAGGTCAGGTCAGGGTAGGTCAGGTCGAGTCGCACCTGGAGCTGACCCCAGGAAGCAATGACAATTGGTATTTACTTTATACCTTAGGGAAAATTCGTAAAAAAATTGCTCGTCTGCGATAAATCAGGAGGTAAATGTAGAAGCATTTACGAAGGAGGATCAAGTCTGCAAGTGTGTGTGTGTGTGTGTGTGTGTGTGTGTGTGTGTGTGTGTGTGTGTGGTAAAGAACTCATGCACAGCAGCTCCGTCCTGCCAGTGACATAACACAAGAGGAGCGATTAACAACATGATACGGTTGAAGCCAAGGCAGTTCATATTCAGGTCAGGTAAGGATTAAAGTAGAAGTGTTAAACCTGTTTATGAACGAGGGGGTCAGGTCTGGCGAGGCCAGAGTCTTGATTTAATGAAGGCTACATTTTACTACAGGTTAGCTCAGGTCAAATGAAGTCAACCGTGGGAGCAGAGAAGCTGATTTGACTGATACAGGTTGAGATTCAACTCGCCAAGCGGACCTGGCAGAAAAATCCAAGTCCTTTGATCTTATCACCATTTCCTCCCAACCAAACGTTTTCGTTATCGTGCAACACATTCACAGATGTCATCTCGCTGATCTGTGGCGCAGGGAAGACCACCATCAGGAGGAAGACCATCAACTCCTGAAGGTGCAGCAGGAGCGCTGAGTGATCGCGGTGGGCAGCATCCTGCCCGACCTTGTCGGAAGGAAGGGGGTCTCATCTTGCGTCAGGGGAGAAAGCCAAATGTAAGGTTATCATACATCCAAGGCCTCTCTTTCTTGCACCTCCCGTACGGTCCATACTGAGTGCGTGGGACCGGGGCTCAAACCTAAGGGTGTGTTGGGGAACGGGACGGGAGGTGGTCTTCTGTGATGAGACGCAAGTTTTGTCTGGTTTCTTGTCAAGAGAGGCATATCATATGCGGTCTTCTGTTAGGGCACGCACGAGTTGTCTGGTCCTCTGTTAAGAAACGCAAGTATCGTCTAGTTTGTCTGGTCTTTTGTCAACAAAGGCAACTTTTGTTTCGTTTTCTGTTAAGAGACAAAGTTTGCTTAGTCACCCGTTCAAGAGAGGCAAGTTTTGTTTGGTTTTCTGTTATGCCAGACACGTTTTGTCCGGTTTTCTGCTGTATGATGTCTAGAGAGACGAAGGCAGATGCGCGTATGTTACTGTGACAAGAATGAGAACAGAGGGCTACACACACACACACACACACACACACACACACACACAGAGAGAGAGAGAGAGAGAGAGAGAGAGAGAGAGAGAGAGAGACCCTTCACCTCACCTGCTGCTCTCTCTCTCTCTCTCTCTCTCTCTCTCTCTCTCTCTCTCTCTCTCTCTCTCTCTCTCTCTCATAACCTACCCCTCAGTGGTCGCCCCACCCTGGCAACAATGGCCCGGTGAAGGGAAGTAGGTCGGTCCCACAGCCAGGCGTCCATACCCCACGACAAGATGACCTGCGACCCTTCCAATGTCGTATAGACGATAGTCACACGCTGCGACTACTACTACTACTACTACTACCACTACTACTACCACTACTACTACTACTACTACTACTACTACTACTACCACTACTTACAAGTACTACTAGATACTACGACCGCTACTTACTACTACTACTACTACTACTACTACTACTACTACACACATAGTGACGACATGGTTATACAGACAACATACGGGAATTTATGAAGTTTCATAGTGAGGGAAGACGTTCAAGTGAAAGGGAGGCTCCACGAGTGTAAAGCTCCCTCACCGTACGGTAAAGAATAAAAAATATATATGATTACGAAAGTACACAGCCAACTAACGGCCCAGTAACTCCCAAGTCTTAAATAACTACTTGCCAAAACTCGATGCAAAATATGTTAAACGTTCGTGTCGCAAGAACTGGTACGTTTGGGAACGGTGGTGACGGTAACGCAGGCTCACAGGATCTGAAATTATGTTACGGGTCTCGGTGATCTTCTATAGGAGAAGCTGATACTCTCAGTCTAATGGAATAGATGTGCAAAAATAGACACTAGGCTCACAGGATCTAGAATTATGTTACGGGTCTCGGTGATCTTCTATAGGAGAAGTTGATACTCTCAGTCTAATGAAATAAATGTACAAAAATAAACACCAGCAGGAAACACCGGAGAGTCAATGATCCTCAGGATCTTAAATTATGTTACGGGTCTCGGTGATCTTCTATAGGAGAAGTTGATAGTCTCAGTCTAATGGAATGAATGCAGAGTCAATGATCCTCAGGATCTTAAATTATGTTACGGGTCTCGGTGATCTTCTATAGGAGAAGTTGATAGTCTCAGTCTAATGGAATGAATGTACAAAGATAAACACCAGCAGGAAACACCGGAGAGTCAATGATGAAGAATGGTTGGGTAAGGATCCGGGTAGCAAGGATGCTGTAACCTCTTGAGCACGACGGTGACCTCTGACCTAACCCTTAAAAAGGACCGTAATGTTATGCTCGAGGGAAACACTGCCGTGGTCTATAGGTTAATTACAAGAAATTACGCATAAATAGAAGAAAATGGGCTGAGAGTGGCAGTGGGGTGATCCCCCATTTTCTACCCATCCATAACAGAGTCACTCAGCCTGTTTTCAGACATAGCTTACACGAATAGTTTTTTTTTTTTCATGCTTGTCCGCTGTTTCCCGCGGTGCTGAGGCAGCACTAGGAATAGACGAAGAAAGGCCGCATCCGCTCCCATCCATTCTCAAGCTGTCATGTGTAATGCACCGAAACCACAGCTCCCTGTTCACAACCAGGTCCCACATACCTTTCCGTGGTTTCCTTCGGCCGCTTGACATGCCTTGGTTCAGTCCACTGATAGCACATCGACCCCTATATACCATAAATCGTTCCAGTTCACTTTATCTCGTACACTCCTTTCACTTTCCTGCATGTCAGACTCCGATCACTCAAAATCTTTTTCACTCCATCCTTCCATCTTCAATTTGGTCTTCCCCGACACTAACACAATGTGCAATAGATACAAACTACACAAAACTACCACACTTTTTACAGCTGTTCCCAGCGTTGATATTTCTGTGGGTTCCAACGAGTTAACACAGTTGAGGGTCACTGTCAAACGCTACAGCAATTTCTCTTCTTACATACAAACTAAATATCACCAGAAATCTAACTGACATCAGATGTAGACAGGAAAAAGAATCTCACAGTGTCCTCCACAAACAATTCAACCACTCCAACCTAAATCACGCCTCACCTTCCTATAATCAACCACAGACTCTTGAGGAGAATCTATGAAATTGTGGACAGTTCTGTCGAGGAACAGACAAAAGTTCAGTCATTCTCAGGGAAAAGGAAAAGGGCAACAATATAATCTGAGCAAGGACGACCGTGGCAGAGACTCAACGGAGACTCAGCAGGCAAGACCTTAGCAAAAACTCGGCAGGGAAGACCTTAGCAGAGACTCAGCAGGCAAGACCTTAGCAAAAACTCGGCAGGGAAGACCTTAGCAAGAGGCTCAGCAGGCAAGACCTTAGCAGAGACTCAGCAGGCAAGATCTTAGCAGAGACTCAGTAGTTACAAACTTAGGAAAGGCTCAGCAGGTGCAACTTTAGCAGTCTCAGCAAACACAAGCCTTGCCAAGACTTAGCAACAACGACATCTCACAAACCATTAGGAGGAAGGATTTCTTTAAGAAACACCAGGACTTACCCCAAACCATACGTGGTACGGGAAAATAATCTCGCCGTCTGACGACCCTGAACTACTGATCTTGGAGATACGCGTTGTGGAGGAGTCTATACTCAACACGTCACTATATGGAGACGATGGACGCGGATCGTTACAAAACCTGCCTCAAGATAGTGATACCTGACCCAACACGGTTTATCCAGATGCTGGTCAGAATGCAATCTCTCCCTCCTCCCTGGGGCCAAGCTTGCATCTGAACCCACAAACTAAGACTGCAGGACGCGTCTCGATTCCATCGTCTGATGTGGCTTTCTTCTCTCGTCTGCACGGTGCGATGCACGACAGAATAAATCATCATATACATCGGACGTTCATCCGAAAGTGGGAAGGTACGAAAAAACTTTTTGGCAAGCTTGTCAGCTTGACACAGAGGGGTCAGAGAGAACCTCTTAGCTATAGTCACGTCAATGTGGTGGACGACGCGGCCGAAGAGCACCTCGCTGTGCACTACCATCGTCGCTACGCCCGACTAAGTGGAGCAGTCATTCTGGAGGGTGGCTGGCTGAAACATTCTCCCTCAGGAATAGTAAGGTATCTCTCATTGGCTCTGTCAAGAAAGTGAAAATGTTTGAATTCGTCTTCGCCAAGACTGCAGCCACTGACGACCATCCCCACTACAAGGAAATCTTCATTCCATCATGCACAAGTGGCTGTCAGGGGATGCCACCGAGTGGCCACGATGAGGCAAACACCACCCGAGGGATGTCACGAAGTATGGATCCAGGACCTGCTTGTATGCACCGTCAGCACTAATGTTCTTGTCTTCACTCATAAGTCTTATTCAGTCTGTGCCTCACCAAGGACATTCAGGTGGTCTATCATACACGTAAGACTTTTACTTATATCAACATCATTCCTGTCTATCATGTTCGTGAGAGACAGATCTGTGGTTCTGTCTGTGTCTCACAGTTCCACAAGACTGCGTTGCTACATTCGACGCATCGGAATGAGGAAGCGACTGGCAAATCGTCAGCCCGAAGTGACACAAACTTTCGCTCACATGACACAGGATCCTTGACCACCTCTGGACGTGATCTCACCGATCTTGGACGCCGCGCAGTGATCCTGTACGGGCAAAGACAAGCAACCTTGAAGCTGTCAATACACGACGGAGAATATTTTAACATATGAAAAGATGGCATTGAGAAACATCCCACACATCCTGGACAAGCAGTGTGACATCATTCGGAGTTTTGCAGTGTAAGAGGTACGAGTCTGGCGTGCGAATTGGTTAGCTCTTAGTTCCTCAGGCAGGAGAGTCCCAACCCTGATGGATGAAGGTGGACACACTCAGTCTTAACTTCCTGCTTCGAAAGATTTGTCTTTGGTCTCCAAAACTCGACTCTAAAATCAGGAGTGGATGCTATGAAAACAAAAGAAAAAATATAAAACCCTACTTGGAAGGTGCAAAAGTATGTCAGTTGTGAGTATGAAGAGGAAAGAACCGGAGAAGTCATCATGCAACAAATCTTTGAGACAAGGTTGATATTTACATTTAAACTTTTTCTCTCGAGATGCAATGCTATCACCTTGCATCCAGTGTGGGTCATGGCTGAGATGTACATCGTTAAAATGTATAAGATGAACTATTTTCAGCTGGTGCTGATGATCGACAATAAGACAACAAGAGCGTTTTTGAAAGCTTTTCTACATCCACCGTTTTCATGTGAGACACTAAAACAGAAATGATGGAAGATTCTTCTTCGTAATGCGGCAAATATTAGTTTCACATGCAAGTCGCTTTATCGATGGAACAAAGACTGGTGGAAGTGAGCAAAAGTCGTGCCTAGTTTTAAGAAAGGAGATCGGGAATGCCCGGCTGAATTCCATACAAACCAAACAATGTAGAAATACTCAAAATGCGACTGGGATGGTAACTTGCAAGGAACAAACTAGCTTAGGAAAAGGCAATATGGATTCAAAGGAAAAGAGTAATTCATTACAGCTCTGCTAGACGTCTATGGCAGCTTGAGCGTTGGTTTAGGCAAAAGAGCAGTGTGGGTGGATTATGAATTCGTCGATATTCAGAAAGCATGGGACTCCTCCCACCGTAGAGACTGGTGGAGAAACACTTTCAGGGAGACAGATGAGGGAGGGACGCTCCTTCGACGAATCGAAAATAATCTGAGAGGAAGGTAACAGAAAACGCCAGCCAGAGGTGCTTTTCTCTCTAAGCAAGTTGGAGTAACCAGTGGTGTATTGCAGGGTTTGATCTTGGGGTCGCTGCTGTTCGTGATCTATGAAGATAACCTATCAATGGAAATGGAATCATATTTAAATATATTTCTGGACAAGACAAGGACAGCAGGGAACTAGACAAGTTCCATAGTCAGATGAAGTTTAAAGCTGACCTTATTTGATGTAGGGAAAACGGGAAATAGTGAAAGGAGGCTAAGATATGACTACAACTTTGCAGGAAACAAATAAGATCGAGTTTATGTGCGAAAAGGTCTTGGGGGTTCGACCCTTTACCCAGCTTTTTGCAAGAACACTGAATTAGGAGAGTCGTTAAGGGTTCCAGTTGGGTTTGAATTGCATTTAGGTATTTGGGTGGACAAATGTTGTGGATTGGGAACCTATGTTCACAAAGCAAATTAGACGTGAGTCAGAATATGTATCTTACGTTGCCTTAAGAAACATATCGATCTGTCAGAGGAGGTCCATCGAAGGCTATCAAATTAGGAATATAAGTAAAGGGAACTGATTTACAGGGGTAAGTCTGAAGCTATAAATTTAGCCATCATGGAAGAGAGAGGGAAGAAGGAAGACATGAATACAGATCTCAGGTTTGAATTAGACCAACAATGTTGAGAACAACCATCTCACTTCACTCAGCCAAGTATCGAAGGTCTTAGAAAAAGAAACTTCGAGAATCAAGTATAAAAAAATATATCACAAAATACTGACACGGTGGTAAAGTGCAAGATACATTAAATTATCAAGATAATGAGACAGCAGATGTAAGAATCTATAAAGATTGTATGATGATTAGGAAAGAGATGGGGCCACACGAGTGTAAAATTCCCTTATCGTACTGTATAAAATGTATAAAAGTTGTACGATAATAATGAAAGGTCAGGAGATGGGGTCCCACGAGTGTAAAATTCCCTTACAACATAGTATAGTACGAAATTCTGAACATGTAGCCCTGCACTGACTACCGGCCGAGACGAAAGACGTAGATGGATGAACTGTATTATCTTTGGACAGCCAGACCGAAGGAGAGCACTAAAGAAAAATTAGATTTCCAGACCGGCATAAAAGGGTAGGGCTCCGTCGGTGGTTGAAAATATATCTAAACTGATACAAGCCGAGGACAACGCAGGAGCTGCCCTTTCACACAAGGTAAGAGGAACTAGTGGTATTTCACCGGGTTCAAATCGTCACATTCCTGGCGTACTGAAGTGACTTGCCAGAGCCCGAGTCGTGCCTGCTTGTGTTTGCCGATGATGCTAAAACCGTGAGACGTACAAGAACGTTTTCTGGATCGCAACAGGAGAGATTGAGGCTCCAGCAATGGTCATATATGGATGATGGAGGCTCCAGCAATGGTCATATATGGATGATGGAACTCAAGTCATTAAAGGGCAAACGGATGAAGATGGATCATGGTGGTGGGAGGCTAAGCTATGGTCATCATCTTGCAAGAGGTGATTCCAGGAGGCTATCTGTGTATGGGACTTAGGTAAAGGACTGGCAGAGTATCCAGCATGATACTGGAACACTACAGTAGAGGGAATGTCA